>NC_071408.1:24167637-24473637 GCF_017976375.1 Cuculus canorus | reverse complement strand
TGCTTACCCTGCAAGGTTATCTCTGAACAAGATCTCAAATACCATCTGTGCTCATTGTGGAAACTGCCAAAATCTCATCCACGGAAAACATGGATCACAGAGCATTGTAACTCCCATCTTCCTCTGAAGCAAAGACAGAAAGAGGATACCTCTTTCTTCTTACTTTAACAGCCTGAAATTCTCAACTGAAGGTAGGTGTATATAAACCTCCTTTCAGAACACAAGCCAAGAGATATTTCTTTCCACCAGCAAGACCAGGAGGACTCCACATTGATGTCTCCCATCTTCTATTGGTAAACTCCTCACTGGGGCCCTTACTTGACAAGTGAGATACCTGCCTTTGGTTTCCCTGTCTCACTGAAGGGGTTCAGACCCCCACTCTGTACCTCTGGTTGTAAAAGTCCTTTACTTCAACTCGACACACATAGTCACACGTACACACACCCCAAGGGAAGAAATGTGTGTCTCCCAATCTCAGGCTCAGTGTATTACTCTCCAGCTGAATTCTTACTGATCGTTGTAAAGCTGAAAGCACAGCGGGTGATCAAGTTACCATTGCAGGATAAGTTATTTCTTCCACTGAGAGCAAACTACTTTGATTTAACTCATGTTTACCAATTATAAGAGCAGATACATGGACGGTTACTGCAAATCAGTTGATTTATGGGAAACTTGTTATTCCTCAGTAATATATTTAGGAGTCTGTATTCCAGAGAGAAAAGTGTTGCTGAAGTGGTAAGTAAGAAATGTAAGACTTAAACTTACTCTTAAATGCCTCAAATAGCTCCAAGGTAGTTTCCTCTGATGAAATATTCTCAGTGAGCATACTTCCTGCTCTTACAGCGCATCACATGTTTTGGCTTGCTTGGGGGTTTGTGTTTTCATGTCTTCAGATTTTAAGACAATTGGAAGTTAAAATAATGCTCACATATGAATGCTCAATTTTATTTGCTTTACATTTTGATTTTTTTTTTTAATTGGGGTCCTTGCTGAAACAGCAAGATCAATAAGAACTCCATGCTTAGGAAAGCTAAAAAGAATATTACAATTTCCTCTGCCTTATCTCTTCCTCTTAAATGGCAGCTATGTCTTTGGGATGCTGTTTAATGAACATCAGTGGAAGATTGTCAGTAATCAGTAATGCTGAGTGGTTTGTTACTTGGAAAGTAACATAGGTTTCATCTTCTAAGTTTAAAAGTTTTGGTTCTAGTGGTATCATTTACCAAATTATGGAGAGGGACTATTCTTAAAGGCTTGTGGTGATAGAATGAGGGGGAACAGATATAATCTGGAGAGGGGCAGATTTAGACTGGACATTAGGAAGAATTTCTTCACCATGAGAGTGGTGAGACACTGGCACAGGTTGCCACGGGAAGTTGTGGCTGCCCCATCCCTGGAGGTGTTCCAGGCCAGGTTGCATGGGCCTTGGGAAGCCTGATCCGTTGGGATGTCCCTGCCCATGATGATCTTTAATGTCCCTTCCAATCCTAACTATTCTATGATTCTATGAATTAAAACATATTCTATAATTTAATTTTTGGATGATGTATAAATATATGTATACACTCCTACAAGGCAACTTGTCTGCCACTGTGGAAAATGTTAACGTATAGTCAATAAGTCAACAGTCTGCAAATGTTAAATTATGAAAACAAAAAGGAGTCTAGTTTACATTCAACCTGGATATAAAGATCATAAGAATTTCCAATGTTCTATGTGGGACAGTAAATTTCAAAGATGACTGTATTCTGCCCCAATAATCACGATCTGCACAGCATGTTCAGGTATTGTTAGAGAGATTAAAAACACAAAACCAGAGCAGAACAGCTCAGCATCAGATAATCACAAGCAATTCTATGTCAGCAACAGACAGCTGGAGACATATGCCAGCAATATTGCAAAAGTTGTAAAATGGAGATTTTGTGACAGTAAAGACGTGGGATTCATACATTAAGCTGAAACTCAACCAAAAACATTGAAATTGTTGTTCACAAGTAGCAGCTCTCTGTGATAGTGTTCAGAAAGTCTACCATTTGGCTTAAAAATATTTAAAGCATATATTAAGCAGAAGAAAGTATTTTTGTCTCTCTTTAATATTTTGTGTATTGAACCTCTGTATACTCTCAGTCTTATTCTCTTGGACAAAGAGATCAGAAATTTTTTTTCAGGTTGGCTGGAAGAGCTGTCCGGTTATGTACCAAATTGTGCGAAACTGTGAAAATTTTGTGTGAGGAATTTTTTCTAAGAGTATTTGCTTTAAGTTTTTTTGCTCCAGTTTAAAAGGAAATGAACACTGTTTCATTTTCAATTGACAGCTTGAGTCATTTGTTATTCCCTTCTCCATGAGTTTCAAGTGTCCATCAACTATTATACTTCTCTGATAGTCATTCCCACCAATCCTTGCTTTTCTCTTTCACATTTTTAATTCAAATATCTACTGCTAAAAAGTGAGTCCAAAAACCAAAAAAAAACCTAAACGCTGAAAAAATCCTTTTACATTAATTGTTGTGAATCAGAAGAGAGAATTGGGAATTTTTTTTTTGTGAAGCAAAAAAAACCCCTCTAGTTTTAAACTGCTTTCTCTTAGAGCCTGCCTTGTAGTCACCCTCAAGACTTTTCCTTCCTTTTTTCGTAGTTTACGATGTAAAATTGGGATAAAAATATTCAAGGATATGAACCTGAAAAAAACCAAGTTTTGTACTTTCACATACAAACATTTATTAGAAAACCATTTGTATGTTAGTTTTCCTATAAAAATGGAAAATAGCTTGAAAATATTCATGAGACTTCTGATGAGTTCACATTCTCTGCATAGGAACAACACTTTCAAAGCAATGTTTTGTGGAGGTGGATAAGACCGAACACTTTCTCATCTTATTGCTTAGGCTCTGCCTTTGTATCTCAAGCATTTTGTCCAGGGATCTTCCTGTGATAAGGTTCCTGAAGCCGCATCTCTCAGTGAGGTTAACGGAGAGAAGTAGCTTGTGAAGAAACTAAGGCCCCAGCCCCTGAGATCTTTGTATTTTAGGACTAGGAACTTGATGCATATTGAAGAACAATGTACTGCTTGAGGCACTGGCAAAAGATTTTGAAAAACCAATGCAATAAGAGGAAACGGCAGATTAGTTGCAACATCTAATGCCAAAAAGTTCTGAAAAGAACAAATATGTAGTGCTGAGTTAAAGAAATCAAGAAGAAAAGAGGAAAAGGATACTAAGGGCTTCCAGGCCACTGCCTGAATATCGATGTGTATCTGGAGCAATTAATCAAGCAATTTTCATAATTGTTTTTTACATAGATGCGTAAACTTTGATAATGTTATTCAGTCTACTTAAGTAGGTGGACTTGACAGAATCTATCCTAAATTTAACGTTCTAAAGCTTGAGCAGCTTGTTGAAGCTTGTCTTTTGGGCCAATGGAGGGCCAGTGCTTTCAGAGGAGAGATCACCCGCCTATTTATGGGTAGGAAAAAACACTCTCTTCTGAGACTGTCGACTGGACACTGAGTATGGGTGTGCCTGAAGAAAGATAGGTTGAATTTTAACCTACGCTTTCTCCTTCCCTCCTCTCCTACCCCCACATAGCAGCTTTTCTAAGCAGGCAAGCACACAAACTCTAGTTTTGGGATGTGGTGAACAACAAATCTATCTGAACAGAGGGACAAAGCCAGTATACCCAGCCTTGAGAGGCTCACAGTAATACAAGGATGATATTCTAGCAGCACACATCCCATGCAGTGCCTGTCTGCTGTTATAGAGGGATGTGGCTGAGACACATCCGATGATGAAAGTCTGTTTTAACTTGTGTTTGGGGTCGCTACCATGCAAAATACATTACAGTGGCCTCCATGCTTCTCTCATCTCCAGCTGGAAGCCAGCCCATCAGACCAGTTCTACTGGAGAAACACTAAAGCCACCTTGCAGCTTCTCCTTACCCAGGACAGAAC
The DNA here is from genome assembly GCF_017976375.1 of Cuculus canorus. Classification (NCBI taxonomy): domain Eukaryota; kingdom Metazoa; phylum Chordata; class Aves; order Cuculiformes; family Cuculidae; genus Cuculus; species Cuculus canorus. The sequence goes on along the minus strand of NC_071408.1, from coordinate 24,469,691 downwards.
GCTGACTGCTGCAAAAAACATGAATCAGGAGTAAAACAGAATGTTGAATACATTAATCAAAATGATCACCGTTGCAAAATCTGCTCAGAACAAAGAAAACAAATCCAAGGGAAGTTAACAGTAGAAACCATTTGCAAGGCTCCGTGAGTCAGCTAATGAAATAACCATCAATTGTAGATGTGAAACTTTTGTGCTTTCACGCAATTTAAATATAAAGTCATTTGCATTCAAGAATCCAAACCTCCCTGAAAAAAAGATTAACAATAGGATTCGCTATCTTTCCACAACCTTTCTTTTTCTCTCCCTTCCCCCCAGGGGTGGCTCTGATAAGGTCACCTTATTAATGCAGATCTCTGTTTTTCAGAAAGCAGTCAGGAGTTTAACTGTTTCACTGTGAAATGATCTATGAGATGAGAACAGTCCATTTTTTATCCTTGATTGATCATTTCAGCATGTACAACAGCAAATCCTAAGGGACACCACTCAAATCCTTGCATCAGAATGACCTAAAGACTCAACACTAAAGAGTGTTGCACTCCACTACACAATCCTTCGTTATTTTTTTCTTAACTTAGCATTTTCCACAGAGCATAACAGACTTGCCTTGCATCATTACAGTTCTCAAAAGAGAAAAACTCTTATAAACAAGCAAAAAGTTTTAACTGCTGAGAGTTGGGTGTCACTACAGCCAGCAGCGGAACTGAGGCATCAAGCAGTTAATACCTTTTCTTCAGACACAAAGGCAGGAGCAGGTCTGTGATCTCAATTCAGGCATTACAGCTTCTCATTTCCTTCCCTGGCCACCAGACACCTGTTTCCCTGCTCTTAATAGCCTCTGATGGGAACTGCCTACTACCAAAATCAGAGGCTCTGGCTCCTATCTGCTTAGTTGAAAATAAAGCTATTCTCTCTTTTCTTTTTTTTAGCTATTTACTGTGTATAAACTTGATCTCAAGTCCATTCCTGGGTTGTTCTTCTCTATTCTATGCACTTTCAGCCAACTAATCTTCATTTTGTCGTTTTTTTTGGTGACTTTTTGCTGACATGTACAGAGTCCTTACATAAATCATTACGAATATAAATAGCAATGGCTGGATTACAAAGGATTCTGGAGCATTTGTGACAGTAAATTAGCAGGCAAGCAAACCTACAGCTGCCAGTAGCTGATGTAATATTTTATAGTATTGTTTTCTAAACTGCAAAAGGGAAAATTAATTTCCTTTGAGCCTTTTTCTCTTTTTCTTTCAGTCTGTCAAACAGTTCAACAAGTTGATGCTTACACAAAGTTCACAGAGAAGCATTTGATAGAATTCACAGCCAAAGGTTCTCTATGCTTATAAATCCCAAATATCACATACACAGATTAGAGGAGATACGTCTGAGACAAAAGCAGCAATTAGAATTTGGAAAAGAAATCGCAGGGATATCCTTCCATCATCAAGAGTGTTTCTAAACACATGGACATCATGTACACAGGAGGAGCTACCAAGTCAAGAAACATTTGAAAGAACTTTCCTCCTTTTTTCTTCCTATCCTTTTTTCATAACTACTGTACTCGAACAGACTGTTGTATCGTGACAGTGCAACCTATAAATTCCTGTAGTCAACTGATGGAGAAAAATTAATCACAGAGACTTTGTATGGGCTACATGCATCTTTACATCCCTTTATAAAATGATGACGCATTCCCTATTTAAAAGGGATTACCCTCATAGAGGATGATGCTGCAAATGCCTACTATTGAATGTAGCATTTGCTATCATGAGTAAGCCAACTGAAGCTACCAGAAACTCACATGGCTGGGACAAAAAGCTCTGATTCACACATATGACTAACAAAGATATTCAGGCCACAACATTTTCCATCTGACTATGCTTTTGCAGGCAGAGGTTTAGAAGGTGGCTGTGAGATGATGCAGGTAAGAAATGCAGGGAGGGTTACCCTCAGAAATAAGCTTAGAGGAGTAACCGAAAATTTGGAAAGCTCTATCAAGAATGCATCATGAAGTTAAGTGATGATAATGATGATAAAGATGATGTTGAGATTGGAGGAGTATACGAAGTAGAAGGGATATAGGAGATAATTGCAGAGATGCACCCAGGACAAGATTTGGATTACATGGGACTTAGCAGGGACAGAAGGCTCAGTGCTAATATGGAAAAGATGGGTAAGAAATAAAAGGAATCAAAGAGCAAGAGGTTTAGTTGTGAGCAGCAAGAGAAGTGATTCTTGGCCAATCTGTTGCACTTTAGTAGTAGCTATTTATTCCAAGCTAGGATGCAGAAGATAAATGTCCACAAAAAAGTCTCATAAAACTCCCCAATTAGAGAAAACACAGTCTGCTAGACTGGTTCCTGATCTGTGTGACTATTTTGGCAAGGGATTATGTAGTGCAAGTCATGCAACAAAACAACCTTACAAAAACCATGTTAAGTAGCTCATGTAGTGAACACCCTGAAATGAAATGTCCTCAAATTGAAAGGAATATGCTGTTCCTTGGTACAACATGTAACTACCTTTCGCTTGTCTCATTTTTAGAGACTGATCTTAGTCTTTTGGAGTGATGAGTGGCACATGTTGTAGGTATTTTGCCTAGGGTGTGCTATTTCATTAATTCAGTGTTACCTAACAAAATCTCATAATTTCATAAGGCACACTGTAATAAATTATTTGCAGGTTATCACTGACATACCTAAAATCTACTGAAAGCATCAACTGTCATTCAGCAATAACATGGTCTGAATATTTATGACTTTTATTTACATTATGTCTATTCTATTTCATGGACACGTAAGTATTCTAAAACATATTTAAAAATCATTTCCAATAATAAAAATCCACAGTGTCACAATAAATCTCTTTTCATCCCCGCCCAAAACAAAGCAATTTGCTTTCTGCCTATGCCCTTCTATCAGTAAAGATTTGAGTTTAGGAAAAGTTCTTGCTACAGTCTCCGAGTATAATCTAACTCATATTCTTCCACATGCAATAAAAATGTCCCTAAAAAGTCACCAATGTCATGCAACAATCCATGGACAGAATAAACCAAGAAAGCAAGATTATTGGAAAAATTATTAGCTATAGTGTAGAGCATTGTAAGGTCAAATTACTGGTTGCAAATTTGGGTGACTATTTTTACAGCTTAGTGTAACTGAGAAAGGGGCTGCTGACTATTCTAAGCGTTGTGTTAAGGCTCTTGGTATGCCTACTGTGAACAAGAGCCTTCCCAACAGCACGACACCACGCTAAGCTTCCTTTACCTTATTTTTCTAGGATGAATTAATGCCTGTTGAATATTACAGACCTACTCTCAGTATCATGCTATGTAAAGAACAGCTACATTTTCCTGGAAACCTTATATTTCCCAAAGTTATTAGCTTTTTTTTTTTTTTTTATTTAAAAACTGTTAGTAAATTACAAAGAGATAGAGGTCATAGAGCTCACACACAGCAGCTTTTAGATGAAACACCAATTGGAAGTATGGCTAGCAAAGATGTAGAAACAAAGAAGCAAGAAAAATATTTTTAAGTTAATCCTGTAAAATACAGCTTGAAGTCATAAAGATGTCCCTATTAAGAGAAGAAATGTACACAATTGTGTTCAAATTTTTTTTAAAGAATAAACTAAATGAAAAGGGACAGGATTAAATGAGATCTTAAATTGCTTCGAGATAGTTGCAATAACGAAAGCTGAACATTTCTTTACTCTTCACTTCTTTTAAGCAACATTGGCATAAACATAGCGACAATGGGTATAAACCCAGCAATGGCAATAAGTCAAAATACAACTGGGCAACAAATGTGGAGTTCTCACAGCAAGCTTGTATCATGACATATAAAGCACTACTGCAGAGAGAAGGGAGGTGGAATGGTTGCATTTCTTGTAATAAAATACGTGATTTAGTTTTGTTTCTATCACTGGGTTGGGTTTTGGGCTTGTTTATCATTTGCAGGTGATATCCTGAGATGAGCCTGGGTTTCATCGGAGTAAATAGACTCATTTTTGTAATGGCCTTCTCCTGCTTATAATGACCTTAACCTGCTGCTTATGTGTTGGTCTCTTAGGCCCATAATGGATTTGGGGGAACTGGATAAAAATAGAAAGAATCCAAATCAAAAGAACAAGCCTAACTGGACTGAAATAAAGAAGCCTATGTTGCTGTCTTTGATTATTGACAACTTCTTGAATTATTACTTTTGAATTTAAACTGATGTGCCTCCATGTGCTGCACTAAAGCACTTTAAAGCTAATACAGTAATTTAAGGGCTCAACTCCCTCCTTAACATAAAAATACAGTGTTTTGATCCCTTGAAACTCGGGCAATTAGTGGTGACACATTTGAGTAGCTGACAGGTCTTTAGTAGCAACAATCGCACTGTACACATGCTACTAGATTTATTTGTCAAAGTGCATGCTTTTTAATCTGAGTTAAAATGGATTTTGTAAACTGATTGTGATTAATTAAAGGCATAACTCAGGGAAGGAAAAAAAATGAATTGCTGCACATTTATTTTCAGATCATTTTTCACTGGGCAGTTTGCAGGTCTAACAAGCAGACGCTACTGGCAAAGCATGTAAACATCTCTGCTTTCACATCAGAGAGAGAGATGTTTTTTTTTCCTCATTTTTCTTTGCTTCGGCTGTCTGAAAGCTAGGTGTCCAGTCTGTGAGATTCTTGCCAAGGCACCGGGGAAAGATGTACATTTCTGAGAAGAAACTGATGTTACCTGCTTTAGGAAAGAGGGAGTTGCTATCTGGTAGGTCTGAGAAAATACTCTCTATATGAAATTTCTCAGAAGTCAGAAAATAAATATGGAAGAGCTTAAAATATATATTTTGAAACTTCCACATTTGCTCACATATATTTTTTAATGCTTTAGTCTATAAATACCAAAGAAGATAAAATTTATATAAAATATACGGAATTCAGCAAGGACTCACAGGTTGCAGTGTCCCAACCCAAACAGACAACAATGTTTTTCTATTTAGAATGACTCAATTGTTGTAAATTGATAACCCAGGAAGTAGCTGTAGTGACACCAGTTTACCCCATGCAGGGCTCCCTTATCGTTACTCGGGTACAGCACAGTGGAGCTGGTGAGCATTGGGCATGATCCAACCCTTGAATTTCTTACCCAAATCAGTACTTCTGCCCTGAAGATGGGAACTGCTGTCATACGGCAAACACCTTTCACACTGGTGGCCAAGACCCCTCAGCCCGTGAAGTGATGGTGCCACAAAAGCTCGCAGCGGCAGCAACCTGAGTTTTTCTTGCAAGCAAGAAGATGTATTCCTGCCCCTTTCTGGAAACAGTGTTTCCAGGGAAGTTCAAGGAGGCCATTTAGAAGGGGTGAAAGGATGGAATGTGGTCGCTAGGATAGATGGAAAAGAGGAGCAAGTACTAAATCAGTAAAATTTTACTATTTCTCTTATTATCCAATGTGAAACTCAGCAGAGATGCTAGAGCTTAGCATGATACTGTGAAACATCAAAATTATCAGCTGTGCCCAGACCTAGCGACAAAATATAATTTATCAAAACATTGGGCTAAAATGTTAGAATGGGCAGCTAGGAACAAGGAGAAAAGACTTCTTTTTAAATGTGAAGTTATCCCAATATTTCCTTCAGGTATTTTTACTCAGTGTTTCAAAGAGCTTGTTAGCAGGCAGGCTTCTCAAAGACTGCACCATTGCAATCCACATCACCGCCCCTTCTCAGAGAAGCAAGTCCTTAAAGGCAGCATATGTGAACAACAGAAACGAATGGAAAGTGAAAAGAAAGTTCGAGTCAGAGCTGCCGTTCATACTTGGTTATTCTGGTATTGTTCTCCCAGGAACACTCTGCTCCCCACCACATCTGCAGAGAGAGACTTTCACTACCCTCCAGCCAGGCCAAAACGGATAATCTATCTCAGTGCCTGTGAAAATCACATAATCCTTTTCCATCAGGATTAATATCCAGTGCCACGCTAGTCTGATATATACAGGATGAAGTCTGACACTTCTTGTTATAAAAGTCACGCAAGGAAACAATCTCTGCAGTCCCCAAACCAGAACCCACAAGTGACAAATTTCCATTCCCCCTGCTATATCTGTTAAAGAGGCAATCTTCATCATAATCATTTTTATTTATTCCTGGGAACAATTTCAACCTGACAAGCTTAGAGCCTGCATCTAGGTAGGCTTGTTCCAGCTACAGCAATAGTTTAATCAGAGCAAACCTAACGGCAGCATCTCTTACTCCTTCCCTATGCAGTTCAAATGCTGGCTGTCCCCCTGCAGAGATACCTGTTGTGATTCTTGCAGGAGAAAAATTACCCATTTTCAGGTACACACAAAGAAGCATTACAAAATAAACTAAACTACTGCCTGCAGTTCATCACAAGTTACAGAAACCTCATCACCTGCAGAAAATGTGTTATTACATATATGAGACAGATCATAACAGAAAGTTGGATGCTCAACAGTCATAAATTTGGGCACGACCAGTAAGGAAATGTATTTTTCCTCGTCATTTTTAGCCAACAATATATGAACAGCAGTTTGAAAAGCAGGTGAAGTAAGTAGGCTTGGAACAGCACATTCAAAAGACATAAGGAAGGAATCAGGTTATTTTATGTATTCATCTTATTCTATCTTGTTAAAATCTAATCGAACTTGCACCATTTTCAAGACCTGGAGCAGGCCCAGAAGAGCAAATCAAGTTTTCCTAAATGGCACAGAGCAGGAAGGTCCTGCCATTTGGGATTATTAAAAGCTCCCATTTTACATCCTAACCTTGCAGGCAGAAACAAGTCTGCAAGTCACCTTACATGAAGAAGTGGAGGAGAGGTGTTACATCATTAAAAGATAGGCTAGTATTGTTCAGTGTAGTCACACATGTTAACTAACTGAATCACCATCTCCTTAACTTGAGAAGCCAAGCTGATGTTACTCCAGATTAAATTGCGAATGTTCACCATGTTTGAAATAGTAACGTAAATTTGAAGTTCGGGACTAACCATTCTGTAGGCTTTAACTACTCTCTCTACGCTCCAGGCATGCAAACAGCTGGTATTACTCTGATTGCTCAGATTGCTGAATCCAAAATATCTATCCATAGTGGTATTTTGCCATTGTTTGTCACCTTCAGCTTCAATGTTTCATAATTTTTCATAACAGTTCAATATTTCATAAACAATGTACCTTAGGAAATAATAGCTATACATACATCTTACTGATACTATGGGCATCAGCTTACTAATAGCATTTCATAGAGACCAAACAATTCATTGTAAATGACAGAATTAGGAAATAAGTTATCCAGACTGAGTATCCTGTTCCTCCCCCTTCATCATTTTCAGGGACTCTGTCAACGGTATCAGGCTGAAAAGACCACAAAAATATTGTAGGACAGGATTAAAATTCAGAATGAGCATGAAAAATCGGAGAAAGAACCTGATGAAAAAAATGGTGACAGATCAATAAGGACAAGGTTATACATAAGGAATAACTAACTGAACAAATACAGGCTAGAGGACAACTTCAGAGAGAGATTTTTTAAGAAAAATTGTAGCATATTTTAAATCAGAAACTCAACACAGGTTAACATCATCAAACTTTACAAATAAGGCAAATATCAAATGTGGGATTTAATCTGCTCACTTTGTTCAGCATTTATAAGGCCTTAGCTGTAACAGTGAAGAAAGTATTCTGCAGGGAGTCCAAGAGAGAGCAAGGTTTACAGAGGTGACGCACAAAGAATGGCTGGAAGGAGTGAGATTGTTCAGTCTCATGAAAAGCAAACTTCAGATGTTTAAAAGTCTGTTGTGAAAAAGGAAAGGAATGATTCATTCTCTGTGGTGGAGAGGGCAGAAGCAATGGACTTCTTATTTCAGCAAGGTCTGTTGAGTTTAGATATCAGTAGACTGTTCTGACCTGAGACTGTAAGATACCATGGGTACTTGCTACTAAGAACCGTGAATCTGTCCCTCAAGGTTAGAGAACCATCCCTCTCATAGTATAGGTTTGCCTGGCTTAAGTTGGGTGTTGGATTGGATGACCACTCCAGGAATCTCCTGTGACGACTGTCAATGACTTTGTGGCATGAGTTGTATGCTAAGTTAGTAAGAGTGCTAACATAAAGGAAGCAATTTACAGCACATGGTGACACTATTCTGGTCCTACAAACCCAAAGAATTACATTTGTATGTTCCTGTTCCCGAGTGCAATTGAATCCAGGCACCTGGCATTTTAGTGGAGATAAGAAGTATGATAGTGAGAAAATTCCTCCTGTATTTTGCCTACAGCAAGCCCAAATTAGAGCCCTGTGCCACATTGCCATGCACATCCTGCAGTGGGGGAGAATATTGTCACATAACCATCAGGCAGAGAAGCCAAACAGGCTCCTTTGGACACTGCTGGAGCTAACAGACAGTGGTGTTAAAGACACGACGTAGCAATGTGGTCATACCAGTCATGGGCTGGGAACCATCAACAAAACCTCCTGGCTTGCTTCTGTATACAGGCTGGAAAGTACAGATGTAGCTTATATGAAAAAGCCTCTCCCGCAGGAGTTAATAGCTGGAGTAAATAGGAGGAATAGAAGCATCTGGACTGAAACAATAAGTTGATAGCAGGTGTGATAAATACTCCTGTTATTTAGTCAACAACAATCCAACTCAATATATTTGCTGTAAAGGAGGGAAAGGAAAGCTGGAAATAATAAAATGAACCCAGGGAGGGGCAAAGGGGTAGAAGATCCATTTTAATGGGTTTTTTTGTGACCCAGATTTTTAAGCATTTATTCATGTTGACTTTTTAAAGGAGAGAAATACACGATTTGCACTCTGGGATAAGTTGAAGGTGTCCATGCAATTTCATGGATGGCAGAATACCAATTTTGCTTAAGTGATAGAGTCCCACCACATGTCTCTTATTTAAATGACCTGAAAATAAGAGATATGAAGGCACAGGTAAGAACAGAAAATGAACTTAAATGTATAAAACTAGTGCGTTCAGTGATATTTCCCAGTATGTCTTTCATTGTGAGCACCAGGCCCACTCTCCGAGATTGTTTGTTATCCCTTGCATTATCCCTCTTCAAAGCGGTCTCCCTCATCACAAGCAATACAGAGTTCTGCTGGGTGCGTACAAAATAGCCACTCACTTAGGGGAACCTCCCTGACTCACTAACAAAGCGAGAAGAAGGAAGATTTGTTCAGAAAAAAATACCTTGCAATTTGTTGGAAGATCAATATAATCTGTCTCTGGAACCTACCATACAACAAAAGCAGCAAAAGTTGGATACCACGCAGGATTTGAAATGCTGGCATTGCAAACATTTTATTTCCAAGTCAGAACAAATAAATAAGTGCAAAAAATTCAGAATGTTGAGGCTTCCTGAGGAAAATAATATCAGGTTTTATTTTCAAAAATAAAAAATAAATTATTTAGGTTTTATATCATAAAAAAATAATATTCTATGTTTTGTCTCAACTTCATCAAGTCAACTTTTGTTTCATCTACTGTAACTGCTTTTCTCCTATCCATTTGCTTTGTCCTTTATACAGTTTCCCTTCAGATTCTGCTACTCCATCTTTCACTTTTCCTTCGTCTCTTCCTGTTACTCAGAGGAAGAGATGCTAGTAAGTTTTAATAAAATTTTCCCTTCTGTCTTTCTAGTAACTACCATAAAAGCAACTGTCCACCTCAAGTGCCACAAAGCCTTCAAACCCAACATTCTTGGCCTCAATTTTGCCCACTTACTGTCTCTTCTTAGCTTTTACTCTCACAGTTCCATCAAAATAAAACACCATGCCTGGTTATTAGGTAACATCTGACTTCTGAATGAAGTTTCTTGACATCAAAATCAAACCAGGATGTTCTACTCCCAACGGTGCCCGATATGCTGTTCTAACTCATGAGGTCAACTGTCTTTCTGGTCTTTTAGACTCTGTGCACATCTGTCAGTCCACTTCTTGCCTGCCCTTAATCTGAGCATGAAACTCTACCCAAACACTCTGCACAAATAACTTCTATAAAAATACTTACTAAGAAAGTAATCAGTATTAATCCCCAGAAGTAAATGATGGAGATAAAGATCTTTTAAAAATTCAGAGTGAGTGAGATTTAACCTCTTCTGCTTGGTGATTTAATCACCATCAAGCTCTCTGGCATTGTGTGTCCTTATTTATTTATTATTCCCATGCAGGATCTACTCCTGTTTCCACTCACCTCAATGGGAGCTGAGTGAATTATAAGATCTTAACTTCCATTGAGATGAAAGCAAATGTTAATTTAGCAGCAGCTAAACTGGCAGAGCACATGTGTTATCCGTAATATTTTCAATGGGTATCTTATTCCATCCCTGCAGGAAATCATTCTGTAGTGTGGCAAGTGGAATCATTTTCATCACATTTGATCATTTCATACGTGATACCTTTTGGAATGACAGGATAACCAAACCTGTGCGAGCTGTGACTCAGGATATGCAAAGCGCAGAAGCCTGTGCCTCGCTCACCACCCAGGAGGCTGCAGTAAGCAGATTTCAGATGAATGAATCAGCAGTTCATTTTTTTCCTGCACATTCCTTATTCACTGTATAAGCATTTAATAAAAGCTTTACTGTAGCGTTTTTATTTTGCCTAATTCTTTTTAATTTCCCTTCACTTTAATTAGCTGCATTTAATTCACAAGAAATAAAGTATTAAGTTTGCGCTTTCCTTTGGGCCAAGTCATAGTGCTTCCAGGAATCGTTAAGGTACACATGGGTCCAGCAATGTAAACTTACTTGTAATATTAAAAGGACTATTTAGCAAAAGCAGTAGCTGTTTATTCCCTGTCCAGATTTGTCACAGTTTGAATGCTGCAGGCAAGTAAATACTATATTTCATAAGACATATTATTCTGACATTTGTTCAAATAATGTGCTTTGTTTTGTATGACCTTAAGAAAAACAAATGCGTTACTTCAGAGCAGAATACATCCCCCTGACTTTTAAAGAGCAGCAGATTTCAATACGGTTCAGTACTAAGACACGCTTGTGCAGTTCTACTGTAATTAGTTTTCCTGGTTTTGGGGGGTCTTTTGGGGACTTTTTTATTTAGTATAACCGTGTCACCTCTGTAAACTGAAAAACAGTCACTCTGTTCAAATTGTAAGGAAAAGTATGTCAAGGAATGAATGGTAGCATTTTCAAGTGTTCATTCCACTTATTGAAACAAATGAATGCATTCACTAGAGCCGCCCTAACAATGCCACAGATCATTTCTGCAGCACTGAAATCCCTATCCAGTACTGGGATGGGTTATTGTGTAAATTTTAGAAGACTTCTGAAAAGGTAGAAGGCTAATTCTGAGCAAACTGGGACAATAGAACCATTCCATTAGACACTGCTTGATGAACGTGGAAGAAATTTCATCTCCACCTTCTCTAATTGGTCTAAGGAGAAAAAAACAAATCTAGCATTGAATATTCACGTATAACAGAGAAATTATATTCCATGTATATCAATCCTTATTTCTCCACATTTGTTTTCCCAAATTGCTTGTTTAAAGGATAGTATGCCATGACTTTGTCCCTGTTGCTGAATCCATTAACCGTAGCTCTTGCACAAAGCTGTGATTCTGCAGTAATAGTCCCTATCCCCAAGTCAGCATGTCCTCTTTAAAACAAACCAAACGAAGCAGCCTACAACCCTACTGTGCTGCTTAGTCATACTGAAGCACTACAAACCCACCCAACAGCAACATCCATCATGTTATAAATATCCCATTCCCCTTCTCTAGCAGATGGAGCACAGCACTTGCTTCACTAATCAGCAGAGTATAATTCACCTAAACTCTCAAACCAAATACATTCCTGCAAGAGGAAATTACTCAAATTCACCTAGTGTTTTTCTGAAGAAATACAAACCACAGAGGGAAGTGAATGCCTTTGCTGACAAAAGCTCAAAGGAAAATACTGAAAATTAGTGAAAGATAATAAACAGCTCCATATGTTGTGAGGGAAATGAAGACTAAATTGTCGTGCTTACTAGCTTATCAATACACAGGCTTAATTTATTTGAAGAACAGAGTTATTTTCTGCATTTTAGTTTAAACAGCATACAGAACATAGTTAGACAGATCTTTCAACTATTTAAGCATAAAACTTTAACTTCTAAAAATTGATAAATTTACTAGGCATTAGAAATGGAGCTGTGGTTTACACTAAGATTTTTATTTCTATTTTTCTGGCTGGTCACTTCCTGTTGGAACACGCAGCAAGCAAAGGTGAGAAGCAAGAAAGGAAGGTGGAGGAATGTTGTAAACGAAAAGAAATAATCTGATCCATTACTATTGTCGATCAGGAAACAAAATGAAAGGCTAAACCAGCAAGTTTCAGCCTCTGAAAACAGACTGCTAAATCACAAAAAACCAAAACCCAAACCAAACCAAAACAAAACAAAAAAAAAAAAGATTTCGTGTGGAAGCTTCTTCCCTGTTGCAGCCCAATTTTCAACTTCTCAATGCCAGCTTTTGGTGGAGAAGCGTGGTGACAGGTGTTTTTTTCTTTCTTCCCTGGATTCTCACATTTCTGTACCAGGTCACATCAACAGGAACTTTCAGATGTTGAAGAGAATAAGTGAGCATCTTATTTGCTCTTACCACGATCAGATATTTCAAAATCTTGTGACTAAGGCTTCCTGACCCTAGTGCACAGTATAGTGATAATTATAACAGAAGTTTCTACCCTGCTTTACATGAAATGAGACAGATTGAGAACACTGCTCTCTGCAGGTATTGTTGAATATCATCTGGTCACCCCATATCTGGTGAGAGGAATTTCTAGTAAAAATCATGAACAAAAATAGCATCAAAAATTTCTCGAAGTAGAATATTCCTACAAACACAGAGATTGCTTTTGACCTTGAAAGGGAACTATGGAGAGCAAAATTGTATAAAATTCAGAAATCAGGGAAGAGCCTGATTTGATTAAGCCATACATCTGAGTAACCGGAGACTTTACAAAATCAGCATTGTAATATGTATGCATGCGCAAAGGGCTCAGTGCAAGCCTGCAGCATGTGATGCTTTGGAAGTGAAGTTAATTCCACCTAGAGGTGTGCTCAAGGCCAATTTACAGCATGGTGTAAAGATCATATTTTATTTAACTGAACATATGGTATGAAAAAAAGTTACCTTGCCTTATCCAAGGAACTTCTGAGCAATGATTTATCTGCTTCTCCTCCAGTATTCAAATGAAAATGCCGTTCTACTTACTGGCTCATTATCTTGCTGGGATTGGAAATAAGACTGGTTTTCTTATACAGCATGCGTGCACATCTGTGAGCACGCTTACATGAATTTAAATCTTTTTGTGAAACTAAGGTGGAACTTTCATTTGCCAGTTTGACCAACAATTTCAGAACCAAAAGTGGAGTTCTGTTATCCTGTTTATCTAATCTTGATACAAATAATTTAAAACTTCCAAATACGTTGCCTGATGCTTAAAAAGAACCAATTACTCAGAGACATCAGGCAAATTTGAACCACAGGAAACCTTTAAACTTTTGAAATGAGAGCAAGCTGAATCCTGCCTCAGGCAGACTGCAGCTAGCTGCCACCCTTGCAATTGCTTGTGGGATAAACCACCATCAGACTGGAAATGGCATTGAAAGAGCTGGAGGGTGAGATGCAAACAGAGAGAAGGGACTTTGCAAGGCTTAGGTGGGAAAAAAAAGGTCATGCTGGTGTTGGGAAAGACCAGGAGAAACTTTCAAAAAGGTTTCTCTATGCATATGAGCCATAATGAGCTGGGTGTAAAGCTAAAGGGCCAAATTATGTATTTTGAAAGAGTTCTAAATGAAGGAACATATGCGTTAACATATTTCAAGTGATATGTTTAAAAAACATTATCAAGCTTTTATGCACATGTTGCATCATTCAGCTCTGAATTTTTGCTGCAAGATCTGTGGGAAGAGCTAGCCTGCTTGCTTTCATTCTCAGCCTTCATTTTGTGCTCTGCCTGAACACTCTCCCAAATGTTCTTTGAGAACAAAATTAACCCCTGATGGGCGATCACGCAACACGTTTGCATGGTTTCTGCTTGTTCAGGGAAACAGATTTATCTGTGACCCGTTACTTCATCACCAAGTAAATCAGCAATACTTGTACCGCATTAATGGAGGACTCAAACAAAGACAGTTATTATACAGAGGTGCCATTTTGCCTAACATCTATAGAGGTATAATAAGAAATAAAACAATGTTTTAAGGTTATATTTATTTTTCAACCTCTTTATATGCTCAGAAAGATTACCCCAGAGATCTTGAAAGCACAAAGGGTAGCAAATATTGACCCATTCCCGATGTGCGGCTCATGTTTGTTCAGTGTATCCCATAGAAAACTACACAAATGCAATCCCCTACAAAAATGTTTTTTGAGCCAATCCTACAGAACATCAGTACACACAACTGGTATTTATATCAAGCATTTCAGCATCAGTTATGGAGATCAAGGTTTTTTTTGATGAAACAACTTCAGCGGCTTGACAAGTATTTACGAGTCAAATAAAAGACATCTGAGAGCTGCAAGAGCACAAACATACACTGGTAGCAGGGCAGGATGCTGGAATTGGCAACAAAACTTCCCAATGATTAAAAACGCAAAATTTATCATTAGGGATTTTAAGACAGAAATGACCGTATAACAAAGCCATGCTCTAGTCTGAATACCATACTCGCTTCGTTTTTAAATGGACATTTTAACCAGAAAATCTGTTTTACTTGGAAGTAGGTACAAGAAACCTGAAGCTTTTGTGTAGTGAATTTGTTGAAACAGAGAAGTTGTGGTTACAACAACAAGAAATGGATATTTTATGTTAGCAGTTGTCTCAACAGTATGAGATTTTCAGTGCTAGGGAAGAATGGTCTGACAACTGAGAATGGGAAGACAGGTGGCAACAAGGTTAAGGCACGGTCAATACTGTGGAGAAAAGGGCTCTGGCTCCTGTCCTAATAATTTCTTTACTAGCATTGGTGGAGGTAGAATAAATATCTTATTTTGCACCTTAATTTTCTTAAGATTTTTTTCTTATGAGTAGGAAGTTTAAGCTGGTATGTGGGTGAAATTAAGAACCCATGAAAGTAAACATGAAACAAACTGAATACCTCACAGGTCTGACATTATGGTTTGATCCTATACAGCAGAAACTGCTAGAGCCTACAAGGAAAAGCAATACTGTGCACAGCCCTGTTCTGCCACCTCTCTTCTCTCACTAAGCAGTGTTGACTGGCATTGTTAGAAGCAGTATTTTTCCTTGTCGCATGGGGAAATGTCCCTTTTCTGTGGGGACCCATTTTTACCACAGTCCCAAACAGGTCCAGAAACTCTTTCCCACTGAGCTGCCAAACACATACGCGTGTACAGAAAACAAGTTTACAGGAAACTTTTAGCAGTCAGCTCAAGACCTTGTGGCTTTTCATCAGGCTCATGCCAAACTAGACTGCAACTACTGCATTTTGATTGTAATGATCGATGATTATCTCTGGCTTCTGGATGTTGACATCGAGTCATCAGGAAACCTGGACCTACAAGCTCCAGTGTAGCACCTAGTTTATGAACCTCTTCTCTGCAGGACTGAGAGTACTCCTCTAGCATGCTGTTACCAACATCTAAATGCTACAATATCACTCACTAAATCAGCCATTCATTACACAAACGTGCTGGGTTTAGCTGAGATGGAGTTAATTTTCTTCATAATAGCTGGTATGGGAGCGTGTTTTGTATTAGTGCTGAACAGTGTTGGTAATAAACGAATGTCCTCATTATTGCTGAGCAGTCCTTAGGCAGAGTCAAGGCCTTCCCTGCTTCACACCCTGCCCCAGCATCAGGTAGGCTGAGGGTTCACGAGAAGGTGGGAGAAGCCACACCTAGAACAGCTGACCTCAACTGACTGAAAGGATATTTCATACCATATGACATCACGCTCAGCATATAATGTTGGAGGAATAAGAAGGAAGGGGAGGATATTTGAAGTGATGGCGTTTGTCTTCCCAAATAACTGTTACACATGTTGGAGCCCTGCTTCCCCGGAGACAGCCGAACACCTGCCGGCCAACGGGAAGTAGTGAATGATTTCCTTGTTTTGCTTCACTTTTGTGTGTGGCTTTTGCTTTCCCTGTTAAACAGCCTTTATCTCAACCCATATTTTCTCACTTTTACTCTTTTAATTCTCGTCCTCATCCCAACCACAGGGAGCGAGCAAGGGCTGTGTGGTGCTTAGTTGCCTGCTGAGGTTAAACCATGACAACAACACTACTGGCTTCCCTCCTAGTAAAACACATTCACCCACCTTAGAACAGATGATAAACTTTGGTTATCATCATAAAACCTCAAAGGTTTTGTCAGTCAGATGGCTGACTAGTTCATAGCCGCTAAAGTTACAGCTGTGACAGTATTACCTGTTAATTGTCTATCCATTGATAGAATCTCTTCTTACAGTTATATATGCACTTTCTTTAGGAAACAACCTGAGTTTCAGTAAAATATCATTAATATAATTAATATATTTCATTACCTTTGTTCTGCTTCAGTTATTTTTCAATGAAAAAGCTGAAGAATTTCAATAGCTAGGGGAAGAAATAATGTCAACTTGAATAGAGAATTTCTTCATTATGATTCCTGAATTTGATTTCCAGAACAGAAGTAGAATGTATTTGTCAGGATAATAGTAAAAAGGAAAACAATAGGAAGCCTTTGTTATTTTAAATAGTTAAGTTGTTACACAATATGATGGACTTCTTCTGTTGTACCTTAATGGATAGTAACACAATCAATAAATGGCTGTAACAATTTTGTTCTGCTTCACCTGCTGTAATTGAAAAATAACTCAAGCAGAACTTTGGAGTAGTTTGTGATGTATACTTTTTCTTCTACCCCCTTTCCTTTTTTTTTGGTTTCTTTTTTTTTTTTTTGATTGAGATAAAGATTACGGTTTAGTGATTGAAGTAGGTGTAATTGTTATTATAAACACCTTTCAACAAGCTGTTCTACCCTGAGAACAATCCTGGAAGGCTACAATACAGTGAATGAAATCAGGGGGAAAAAACATGGATCTGAGCAGCACGAACAAGAAGGTCATTGGTGGAGAGAGGATATAGGAAGGAATGAGGTCCTGACATTCACTGCCTGAGACTGTTCAAGGTAGAATGGGCAGCACTTCCTCTGTTAGAAGCTGACCAATAGAAAACTGCTGGACTAAAATCTATCAACTTTTCTTGTGAAAATCTGAAGTGACCCTAGTAATTCCAGACAGATTATTTTTCACCATTTCAGTTGCATTTTTGCTCAGTTGCAGTATTAAGACACAAGAACTGCAATTATGTCCAATAAATTGGTTATAAGAAGAGCTTCCATAAGAGAATTCAAAGCGATGATGCAGTAACCACAAAAAGAAGCACTACAAGCTATGGAAATTTGGAATGGAAGTTATTTGAAAGGAGATATGGAAACAACTATAAGGCACTCAGACAGCCCACCACATACACTAAAATAATTTATCTTTTTTAAGAACTGCAAAGTAATTTGGGAATATCAACACATCAAAGTGGCAAAGTGGGAGCTCCTAATTCTAGTCCCGGGTACAAAAGACATGACAAAACATGCCTAAGAGCCACCTTGTCATGGGTTATACTGGATTCCTAATAGTGGAGGGAAGAGGTTCCATTTACTCTCTTCATTAATTGGTGGTTTGATTTTTTTATGAACATACACTGATGCTCTGTGTTTCCTACTGAAGAAAATAAAGCTAAAGGAATATGCACTGAGCTTGAAGCATGTGGATATGTGATAGTTTTGCATTTTCACCACCAGTCTGAGAAAGTTCTGCCCTCCACAAATGAGTTTTCCTGTTACTATAAAGAGCAAGTTTTGTCACGGCGAAAGGCTGTTGCTAGAATCCTCTTACAAGGTGAGAGGCAGCCTTGTCGGGGAAATGTTTGCCTTTAGTATTTTCCAGGTATGACCATGCATATAATACCCAGAATCTTTGTGCAGAAGAAAGAATAGTATCAGTTTTATATTTCAGTATTTCACACAGCAGCATTCAGTCCTGCAAGGTGAGATTAATCTCAAAGGCAGATTAATTTGTTGTATTGTGAAGTAAATGCCACTAATGAGCAAGTCTGAGCTGAAGTAGCCAATGAAAACTCTTAGGTTATATAGTAACAAACCTTAACATTAAACAATTACAAAGTTGTCAGTTAACGCCTATAGTAAACTTTTAGATTTAAATTCCAAAGGAAACACAAATGTTTTCTGTCAAACTCGTCAAGCATCAATGCTGTTTGTTTATACAGTTAGCATTTCTTTCAAACAAACATTTCAAAACACCATCTTTTCCCCCTCCTATTTAAAGAATACTTGGGAAAAAAAAATGCATTTAAAAAAACCCTTCAAACTTCCAAGTCTTCTCTTTGGGCACTTCAGTCCACAGCAGTCTCATTTTCTGGGTTCCTTTACTGCTCACTTCCCTCTAATTAGAGCCAAGAGAATAGATCACAGCAAGTAACTTACTCAACAAATTTAGCTTCCTTTCTGCTCTCCAAATGTCTGCAAGCAGATTGCAATTTCCTCAAAATTGTTCATTATTCAAATTTACTGTATATATTTTTTCTCCCTCTGAGTATTTCTCTACGGATTGATCAAGAACAGTTTGCTTTAAGTATTCTGTATTCAAAATCCCAGCTGCCTTCAGTAGTTGTGATTAAATATAGAAGTCATGTGATATCATTCCTGCTTCTCAAATGCAAAAACGTAACTGTTTTTTAGTCCCCAATTTGGCAAGGAACTTAAGCATGTGCTTAAAATTAAGCCTAAATTTTCTGCACCACAGAGAAGAGACTATTTACCTCATTAAAGTTTAAAATGCTTTTAAGCACTTTCTGGATTTATGCCAAGCATATTTTTTCCCTTCAAACAACACAAGGAATGTTACTCACTGACTTGAATTATTTGTTCCCCTAGCTCCAATCTTTTACAAAATGTTTAATATATAGGACACTGTTCAGTTCATGATTTGCCTTCACTGAGTCTCTCTCCCAGCCACAGATAGTCTCAGTTACAAGGGTCTTCCCAGTTTGGGAACCATTTTAACTAAATACCATTCTTAATTATATGACAAGGCTAAGAACACATTACATTTAACATTATCATGCACAAAAGTATAACACATACAAGAATCCAACACTCCTCTGATGTTCCAAAGCCCATTCAGGTGGAACCATCAGAGGGCCCTACTGTTTAAATCCCACCAGCAGCCACCACTTGAAAAATCAGATGGAAATTATTTCTGTTATAATGAATAACAGCATGTCTCCAAGAGGTTACAGGAGTGTCTGTTTGACAAAGTTTAACACCTTCACATTGCAAGAGTTCACACATTTCCTTCCATACATCTTCACCAAGAGATCAGCGTGTTAGTAATGACCTGAGATGTCAAGATTTCTCCTAGTCCATGGCAAAACCCATCTTCAGTAGCTTGATAGCAAGCAAGACTTACGCAGAAGGAGAAAAAAACATATACCAAATAAACTCAGCCTTCCAGGAAGAGAATTAAAAATAGTGGAGCCAACAGTTTTATGACTATCTTGGTCATAGAAATGCCCATCAATGAAATTTTAGCACTGATTGTCCCGAGCTGTTCATTGATATTCTTGGGACTGTGCCCTGACAAACCTCCTAAAAGTTTTCTCTGAAATATATTAGCAGAAGTTTACTAAAAACTAGCGATGTCGTAGCTCAGATGTGTTGTGTTCAACTCAAAGAAGAAAGCCGTAAACAGACCAGTGAAGCTCAGAGAGTGCAGCCATCCTTATATTCAGGACCAAGAGCATGACAGGGATAAGAAAAGAGCAATTTGCAGAGGGCAGGTCTGGACCACAAGGAACTTTCCAAATCCTGGCCTAATTTTGATTAAAAAAATCAAACTTTTTTCCCTAGGTTCTCTACTGATCTAGTATTTTCTAGTTCCATCCGTTCTGGTGGAAGAAACTTCTTAATGGAATTTTAGATTAAAAACAAATGTTGTTCATCTAATAGAAGCTCAAGAGTAGTACGTGCACTTGGAAAACTGAAAGGAAGACCTTGAAGTGGAGGCTAGATGCAAGTGAGGGAGATTTTCCTATTAATACTGTTTTTTTCATGACTTGCAAGACCAAAGGATCTCATAAGAAAGCAGACTAGCTGAAAGCTTTGAAGAGCTAGAGACATTATATATCTAAGCAGTGCCAAAGCAGTCCAAAGTACAGTCACAAATGTGTTATGTGCCCAACACTGTTTACATACATCTTTTGAAAATGTGTATTTTCTTGAAGAAGTTTGGTCATAGCTAATGCTGCATTTGACATATGCACAGATCTTTCGTGCTTTAATGTTGATATATATATTTCCAAAGAAGACCATGTGATATCTAGTGTACACCTTGCCAAAGCAGCAGCTGATTCTGCCTGACTCAGGTCAAGTTATACACACAAGAGGAATTCTGAGGGTTTATGCTAGATACCATATGGGAAAGAGCTGACTATGTGTTTTGGCTGTAGGATAAGGGCTGCATAGTCCATGGCAGGCAATTTCCCTCATAAATGCAAGGTTCCACAAAATAGAATATATTAGTTAAGTAAAGTGCAAAAATGTCTCTGATCTTTTTCTCCTACCTGCTGCTACAACCCAGATGTGCCCATCATTCGACAAATGTCACATTTGCTTTTTTGGGTGCTGTCACTGTAAGCAGGAAGAGCAATGGTAGTAGGATTTATTTGGAGGGGAGATTGAGCAGTGACTCAAAACTTAGGCTGAATGACAAAAATACCCCAATCCAAACCAAAACTTTAAGGACAGATACATCCTGGCGCTTCTCACTGCATGGACCAGTGCATGCAAGCTTATCATATCCAGCACAAGATACCTGGAGCTGGCATTTGACATATATGGTGATGCTACTTGAAAGACATGTCTCATGTCACCATCTTGGACTCTGAGTTCAAATGAGCACTAATTTCCATATTATTCTTACATTTCCAAAATTATTCTTAAATAAACACACACACACACATAGGACTTGTAAGCTCATTTAAAAATAAATTAGTGCATTCAGTGGATGACCAGCAAAGGGTGTTTTCATTATCTTTCAGCAGTTCTTTGAGCCAAAAGGTACCCAAATATCTAACAACTATTGCACTGCTGAAACAGATATCCTCAGCTGGTGGTTTCAAGGTCAGAATTTAACAGAAAAAGTGCCATTTTTTAAATAAACATGAAAGAGAGTATATAGACTTCAACAAAACTCAGATTTCATTATTCCTCTGAAGATCTGGAAGTGAACTGTAATGCTGGGTGGTACTTAGCAGACTGTATTGCACAAGGTGCCATTCCTGTAGTGTGAAATTTAAATTCTGATCACACTGTCAATTCTAAGTCAATCATTTGCTATAACCCGCATTTCTAGAAGTCAAAAATATTTATATATCATCCATTTATGTTGCACCTTACATTCCATAGCATCTGAGAGAGTGAGCCAAACTGATCTATCAACTATACATAAGGATCACTTCATCCACCGCTGAAATGCAGCAGCTGTTGAACTGCACATGGCAATCCTACAGACCTTTTTATAAGAGGAGAGAGCATCGGACTATACGCAGTGGAAACGGATTGAGATAGGCCAAATGTAATTGCTTAGATTGCAATCTGTTGCTAGCGCACTGAGAAAGTAGCTGAGTATCGTTGCAGTATTACCATTCTCCAGGCAGCTTTAGTATTCTGCAGGTAACTTGCAGATTTTCAGGATAGTACCCTAATTTAGCTTCCAGTGCCTTTTCATCTCTAGCCTATAATTCTTACCTGCTTGGAAACAATTTTAATAAAGTGTACATGTCACTTTAAAGCAAGAACTAATGATACAGCAGATTTTATCCTCTAGAGGCCACAGGTTTTAAAATGTATTTTGGTGAAACCTTTGGCAGCTAGAGGTCAAACTGCTTTAATTGTACATCAGCAAAGAAAGGACTAATAAATATATTCACACCTGAAAAGGCCACCAAAATAAAAGGAGAAAATGGAAGTGTGAAGCAGTAAATTTTTTAATGCTTATCAGCTGCAGAAAGCTAACCAAATAATAGACTTCACAGGACAAATTTATGATTCTGCAAATGTTCCCTTCGTTTAAATCAGGATCCCAGTGACTTGATATCTGCAAATCATCCTAAAATCCTAATGGGCTGAAATACTAAATGCCACAATGGACCATCTCATGTTCATTCTTCCTGGTAAACAGGGAGGAGGATCTATCATAATGACACTGAGGCCTTTTGAGGAGCCCAGGGTCTGGCAATTATGCATATGAGGCTGAGTGTTCAGGTCCAATAATGGAGCTTTAGTGATGGATGGATCATCCTTTCCTGTACTTCTAAGATGCTTGTGATAGCTGAATTGTCCCCAAGTGGCACCCATAAATTTTGGCCTTTCAGAAAATCCCACATATTGTGTAGGTATCAACCAAAGCCCTCATTAGTTAGACTGTGACCTTTGCTGCGTGACTATCAGGCAAAAGCCTAGAAAAGGCCTGTGTTCGATTAGCACTGCAATTTGTTCATTATCTCCTGACAGGAATTTGCAAGTGTCAAAGACAATTCTGTTATGAAAAGGTCAAGATCTAAATGGCAGGGGGAGAGGGCATCACTCTCAGAAATTCTGCCCCAGCAGTATTAACCACCACCTGAATTGTCATCCCCATCATTCTGGGTACCAAGAGCCAGGAGCAGGTAAATCACAATTTCACATAATTCATCTTCACAGGAGTTAAATCACTTCAGGATAAAAATGGGTTTTCTGCTTTTTTACTTAAAATTATGGAAATTGCTTCTGACAGCAAATTGCTCCTAATTAATTTACAGTCTCTGCTGGGAAAACGCACTGTACTGTTGATTTCTACCTTCTACAGACTTAATTATAAAAAAAGCAAAATTTTCCTAAACTATTAACTTCTGTGCTGCCAGAATTAAGAGTTACGAGAACTGCCAGGGAGGCTGGGTCTGGCGTGCAACTAGTCTGAGGTTACACAGCACACTCACGGGTAAATGATCCCCTCCAGTATCACTCCAGTAGTATAGGAGGATTGTCACCATTTTAGAAGATTAAATTTTGTTTAATTTTGGACAAAAGTCAAGCTTCTACAACTGCAACGTTGGCTGTCACACCATTAAGCTGCCCTGTTTCTCTGGCATCTCTTCACCGTTGCCTTGGATGAAACTACTGTGAACAATGGACATGCATCACTGGTTATTCCTTAGCTCTCAGTTCTCCTATCCACCACCTGTGGCTGTGAAGCAGCTACCAACCCTTCTATGATGAAACCTGTTGTGCCACTAATATTGGAAGGGGAAAAAGTGACTACATTGAGAACTCCAGGTTCACCAACTCATGGAGCCTGCATGACAAAGGAAAGTGGTCAAGATGGAAAAGACGCAAAGCATCTTCTTTTATAGACTAGCAGTCAGATGGAATGTAGACTACAGCAATAAAAATTTCATCAGTTCTACCTCAAAAAAGGGGTTGTGGAGAACAGAACCATTTTTACTTTGAGAAAAATGAGCATTGGATCTTTAGGGCTGAGCACTGCAAAGAGCCAATAAAAAGGAAAAAAAAACCAGATGGATCGCAAAATCTTTGTGTTAAAATTAGGAGACTTGAGCAAGAGGTGAATGGTCAAGACCCCGACCAGGCTGCTAGTACTTAAGGGGAGAAAACAGAGAAGAAAAGCTCCCTTTTGAGCCACAAACCATCTTTCTAGTGTAGATCACCTGCACCTCCTGGGCACGGCAGCACAGCCTCGACTGGTGGTTGCAGAGGTCTGAGAGGGGCACTGAAATATCTTCCTATGTGCAAGGATAAAACCCTCTCCTTTCTCGTCTCCAGCTGAGCCTTAGTGCCAAATTTCCTGATGGCAACATAGAGGCATAACATCCAGCTTCACCCATTTCTCCTCCCTCCCCACATTATTTTCTTGAGAGACAGTCCCTTGAATACACTCTTTATTGGAATTCAAAACTTGTAGTTATCTCTTTGGCAGCCAATGATAAAACCTTTGATAGTGCATACTGGCGTTGGCAAAATGTCAAAAGACCTACTGTACAAGCACAGAAAATTTGACCCACTTTTGTAATACCACAAGGGTCAGAGTCTTACATTAAATCCAGTGGGAAAGTTTGGCACAAGCCCATTTGATCCATGATATTTAATTCTATGAGTCAGATTTACTCAGCTGCTATCATTTTCTAAGCTGTCCCTGCTGAATGATTCCCATCACTTGCTGCATGAGAGAAAGTAGCAGCGGATCACAGAAGAATCTAGAAAATGTTGTTCTAATATTTTTTACATCACTCCTTTGCTGACAGCTATGACATTTAAGAGAAAAGAAAGATTAGTGTATGAGGATTCATGGCACTCTCTGTTACCATCAGGGAAACAGCAGCACAGGCACATAGGGGATGTGCATATTATTAAAGTACAAACAAATACACTCAAGCTTGTTACACTTTAAACCTGAGACTACAGAAAAAGGGGTATTGTTGCCATGAGGGGAAAGACTTCATATATTCATACAGAACACAGCAGTAGAGTATACATAAGCAAATTAAAGGCAAACAAAAAAAAACCCCAAACCCTGCTAGAATTAGCATAACTGTTAAAAAAAACCCAAACCAAACTCCCAAACTATGAAAAAAAAACCCAAACAAACAAGGAACCCCAAATCTAGCCCCAAAACCAAGCAATAAACCCCCAAAAATCCAAGATAAGGCTATAGCTAAAAGAGAAATATACAGGCATGTGATAAATTGGGCCAAGCCAACCTTAACTCTGCACTTTTAGTAACAATTTAAAAAACAGTCTAAACAAAAGAGGGAAACAGTTGGAAATCAGGATACACAGGATTACCGTGACAAAAAAATCCAACCCTCTATAAAATGTTAATATAAAATTTGTCACTCAATAATCTCAACTCTTTCCTTTTTTCTTACAAAGAAACATTATTCAAATTCACGTGGTTTAAGGACAGTGAATGATTTCCTTTTGGGGTAGTAGTTTTACTTAAAATGTCAAGTGGTGATCAATATTGCTTCCTACCCACCAAACTTTTAAACATGTACCTCAATTAGAGTTGTAAATAAAAATTTATGACATTTATGAAGACACGTTTGATGTTCTTCACTGTCTCATGAAGCAGGCAAACACCACAATCAGAAGTCATCTCAGAAAATTATAACCTATGCTTACAGCCAGCTAGGGCTGAAATATTCCTTCAGCTAACTGCTGCCATTAAAGAAAAAGCCTGAACTGAATGACAATAGTGTATGTAGAGCAAGTTCTGCCAATTCAGCTTGAAAGGGAGCACTAGTGAGTTTGGTGTTTAAGAAAAAGAAGTTAATAATTACAGAATGTAACATAACATTTTGTAGAGACTTAAGGAAATTTCTTGATAAAGAAAAATTTACTGTTCCTATGATAAAATACAGGATGAGTAAGTAATTCACTGAAGGTAATCTAAAATGATGTCAATGATAGCTAATGTGCTATCTCATCAGATGGGAAAACTAAAAATTTAATATGCAATAGGAGACTCCCAGCTCAAAAGAGTTCCCCTTCATCTCAAGGGTATTCCTCAGGAGGAACGCAGAATCATACATACTGGGAGTTTTATACTGGCAGGCCAAGGTAGCGACACTGGCAGGGACAGTCAACAAAGCAAACGGCAAGTAAAACTCTTGACTACTGCAATGCACGTGATGTGGGACTGACCTGAAGGACATCTGGCAGCTTCAACTGGTGCAGGACATGGCTGCCTGCCATAGAGAATGAGTAAATGGACAAGAGCTTATTGCATCTGCTCTTGGGCTCCTGCTGACTGCCAGTCTCATTCCAGGTGCAAAATGAAGTGCTAGTTATTAACTATGGAGTCCTTGGTGATCTAGCAACTCAACAACCTCAGAACGTCAAACACGATGACTCGATATTCTTGTGAAATTCATACACAGTAAAACTATCGACCTAACTGAAATATTCCTTGATCACCACCCCAAGTCACCACCAGTGGCAGCCTTTTGGCTTCACGTCACTGGTGCT
Organism: Cuculus canorus; assembly: GCF_017976375.1. NCBI lineage: Eukaryota > Metazoa > Chordata > Aves > Cuculiformes > Cuculidae > Cuculus > Cuculus canorus. Next base: position 24,443,551 of record NC_071408.1, on the reverse strand, counting down.
GAAGGTCTCTGGACACAGTGCTCCACCTAACGGTCCTTCAGCACACGAACATCCCTCACATGGGTTTCATTAGATGAGGCATCTTTGATCTGGCTTTTCTATGACAGCAGTAGTGATTCCCTCAAGTATCCGCTTTAGAAAAATCAAACACTTTTTCATTGAAACTCCAGTACAAGAAACAGTTTTACAGGTAAAGCAGACAGCGTTGAGTATACACTATTTATTTAGAGTTAAGGTTTTGCCTTTCATTGAATGTTGTGACACTTGAATGCTCCTGTGATGGGCATTTTATGAATGTCTGCAACTATAAAAAAGGAGCAGGTAAGATGGAGCAAAAATATTTAGAGAAATGGAACGAGTAGAAACATTCCTTCTGTAGCAGTTTACTGAGTAGAGGCTCAGACAGAGGACAGAGGCCATGAATTCCACAGACTGTTCCCGAGTCGAACACTGAATCAGATTGTAGAAGTCATGTATCTCTGCCTGTTAATCATAAGAGATGAAAAAAAACCTGATTCTTACACAAAGACTGAGATTATAAAGTGACAAGTTACAAAGTATACTGCTAATATTACCACCATTAGCATTCATGAATAACCAACTTTAACATGAAAAGATTTCCAACAACCCAATTCCCAAGTGTCAAAACAGCAAGTCATTTTACAGACTGAAGGGAACAACCATAAAGTCTTTCTCGTGCTCAAAAGAGAAAAAACCTTCAAGGTCCCAGAAAATTCCCCATTTTTCTGCATGCTCTGCGCATGCAAACCTAAGGGACCTGAACAGCCAATTATGTCTCCTTTGCTAGTATTGTGTGGTTCTACGAATACATGTCTTAAGTCCTGACTTCTATTGGCAGCATAAAATTTAACTATTCTGTCCTACAGGTATGGCGACTGAAGAAAGAATTTCTCCTTGTTTTTTAACTAAAATATCCTAAAGTAGCGTGTTAGGCTACCAAATTCACTAACTTCATCAAAATTTTCCAAAAGTGAATCTTTATTATGTGTTAACAAAAGGACACTCACAGTAATTAACTTCAGAGAAAAATTATTGAAGCGTATTGCTTGTTGCCAGGCAAAGTCTCCAGGACAATATCAGCTTGGCAGAAGTCAGTAATAACATTCCTACTTGAATTTGTCCTGATGATTTTCACAGATTAAGGAAAACTGTATCTTCTTTTTTTTTTGCCTGGAGTGTGCATGCTTACAGTAATGGTTAAACCTGCTGAACTATTTCAAGCTATTAGACAAAGGGCAGTAGCCTGCAAAATAAGAAATTCCTTCATTTTTTTATGAAAACAGGCAGACCATTCAAGGAGAGAGAGGATATTAAAATGTCTTCATCAGAGGAAAATTTGTAGTATGAGCTCAATACTAATTAAAGATCAGAAAATCCGTACTTGCAAGCAGGCATTATTAATCTTTCTGCTAACAGAACTGCTTATTCGAAAGGGGTGCATGGTATTGCTGTGCTTCCAAGATATAAGATGACAAATTCATTAAACATCAAAGTAACTGTTTATACATCAGAAATGGAGCAGACACAGGACTAATAGGGCTTTTTGTGAGCAGTAGGTAAGCTTCTCTCTCTCCAAACACCCACCCTGCTCATTGGAGTTCCTCATGCTTGTTTGTGGGTCAGAAGACAGTACAACTATGGGATGAAGAGCAAATCTTGGGGAAGCAAAGCAGAGCCAGGCAAAATGCAGAGTCTCTGCCAAAAAGCTTTTTACACAGACCTCACATGCCTCTGCTGGAAAAGAGGCAAGAGCTTTGCATCTGGCCAGAGCAGCTGCCAAAGCCACCCCAAGAGTGACAGAGAAAAACATAGAGGAGGAATGCCAAGGGCAGCAGAAACATCTCCACCAGCATGAGAATGTGATGCCAAGTGAAGAGTGCAATTGCATGCCTCCACCTTGAAAATAGCATGCCTGTTTAATAAAGTAAATTTGGATGAAGGAACAACTTGCCTGGGCACATTTTTTTACATGGTTTTATGTTCTATTTAAAAAGAATAAGTGACCAAAACACTTGTGTCTACACCTATAGCAAGTCCAGTAGTAGCATGAAAGCTGCCAGCATATCTAAATGAAATCTGTATTGATGCCAACCACAATCCTCAAATGAGCAAAATATTGCAGAGCTTGGCAGCTGGGGTCTCTGATTGCCATTCAAACAGGTGGAGAGAAGTAAAAATGAGACCTTAGTATCTGGTGATCCCAGAGCCAAAGAATCAACGGATAGAAATGTTAATGCCAGAAATTGCAGAAAATGGTGAAAAGAAAAAAACGGACAAGAGTGAAGCTATACTAGGACCTGAACATCCAGGGAACACCAGAAAACATTGCGTTTCTGAACAACTAAATGGTAAAATCATACTGTATTTCCTATTTGTATTTGTGTCACAGAATTCTTAATGTGCAAAAGCACGTTGGTATTGGAATAGCCTCTGGAGCAGATGAAGCACATTAACTTTGCAATTCACTGATCATACATCACTGTTGTCATGTATCCATTTGCAAAAATCCAGATTATTCCTTCCTTTGATCCCTGAAAAGCAAAAACCTCAGATGCCTTTGAGAAAACATCGTCATCAATATTGAATTATTACAGACCAGTCTACCGCAGAGAGAGAAAAAGAAGCAAAATTGGAAAACTAAATATTTGAACTGCAGCCTTCCAGTATTTCTTCAAAGACAGAAGAATATGGGAGGAGTGCAGACTCCCCAGAAAACCTTTACCTTTGGGTCTGCCATTACACCACAGCCCAAGTTGGTGGTGAATGAAAGTCGTGTCCATCTGCAGACTGTTTGCTGGCAGACTAGTTTAGCAAATGCAGTTGTGGCACTAGTCCCATTCCTCACTGTCACAACTGACACCAATTAACATCCTCGCTGACAGCCTCAAGGGAAAAGGCCGAGTGCTGAATGGGCATAATGACTGAATTGCCCTTCCACGGGGGAAGAGTTGGGGCACACCGGGACACAGCTTGGCTTGCCAGAGCCTCGTTGTATCTGGTCTGGGCATGACCACACCCAACACCACTGCTAGAAATTTCTGACCAGCCTGGATTTCTGCAAATTCATTCCATACAAGAAAAGAAATGGAAAGCACAATTTACAAATAGACCCTAGAAAAGACATTACAAAGCTAGCAATAATTGTTTGTCAGCATTCGGCATACTCTCCCTTAAAATTCAAAAAATAACCCAGACACTGAAAGGCTTATGGATATGAAATACAGTTTATGCAATGTTATTTCTACTTCGTATGCACAGGAGCATCTTTCCTCTAACACCGTTCTGGAAGTGTGAGGTTACCCTGTCAAATTTTTCAAGCCTGCCACTGAGAAGAAAACACCAATGCTGTGATGAAACTGAAGAAATGTACCAGCTTTTTCAGAAGGTAATGACTTTGTTGTGTCATTGAATAAGGTCTTCGCACTCTTAAAGCTGATATCTAGTGTGTAAAAGACTAGAGCCCTTATACAAACAAAGAGTCACCCTGGAAGGTGGACCATGTTTATACTAACTAGGAAATGACTGCTACCAAGTGAGAAGTCATACAAACTAATCTGCTAAACAGGGTACTATTTCTGAAGTAAATCAGTCTCTCATTTGGCTTTACTTCAGACTTCTATTGAATAGGTTCTCTCCTTACAGACCATTTAAGGAATGAAAACTAAAGAGATGAATGAATCCACTCTGCTATCAAATCTTTGACCTTTTCCCCGTTGCAGCCAAATTAAAAAAATCTTCATACTGGTCAGTAAAAAGTCACAAAAGTTGAAGGGCAGAAGAGAAAAAAGTGCTTCATAAAAGGAAACCTCTAAAAATAATTTGCATTAAACCCCTTCCCCAAATATCTGTAAAAGATAGTATCAGTAATATTTATAAAATCCTTCTTGAAGTGAGATCAATTGATCACTGAGAGTTCCTCAGAAACAAAGAATTATCATTAGAGGAACAGACTGGCAACCAGACTGGCTAACTTATTGCCTCATTTCCTACATTAATCGATGTCAATCGTTTCCTGAGAAGAAAAATTTGGCAATGTAGTACCATAGTCTGCTGGGATAACCTGTGCATCAAGCTCTGATGCATAAAATGTGATAATGCTGTGTGGTTTTCAGCTTTGAATATAGTATATACAAGTGCAATACTAATTAAAATCAGAAAAAAGAAAAAGCATTTCTGAATGGTTTCACATATTAAGATCAACACCATTTTGTTTACCAAGTGCAGAAGTCCAACCTTCCAGCAACAGAGATACTAGCTACTAAATATTGTTCAAAACAAAAAAGAGCAAATTCTTAGATGCTTGCCTTTCTACATGATGCACTACAATAATAGCTGTTATTTTACTGTGTTAACAGTGATTTTTCTTTCTACTAAATTAAACGATACTAAACCAAATTCAATTTGAGAGCATTTCGGTGGTGCCTTGAGTTAAAAACGAATTTGGGAGAAATGTTTGACAAATACAAAGTTAATGAGACATTCACTAACTCTGTATGACATCTTAAGCACTTTAAATTTTGGAGCCGGTCTCCTGATTATCTGCACTTCTCATACTTTGGTTCACATCACAGAGCAAACCTGGAGCACACAAAATGGATTCCTCTCAGATTAAATTGAAATAGAAGATATATTCCAACCATCAACAAGGATTCAAGTCTTGGGAGCAGACTACAGCTGGCCCGATATAAAACCTTCAGGAATGTATAGAATAGGTATGATATCATCAGAGCAAACTGTTCTGCTCCGATACCCCACTGCTGTCAGTTCATAATATTAACTAATCTAAACAGAGCTAGAGTATTTCTCTCAATTGTTTCCACCCCAGAGCTTCTTTGCATGTTCAAAGTAAATGTTTTCAGATATTTTAGTTATATGGGGCAAAGAGGAACAAACATTTTGTTACTTTTCACTTCTGTTGCAGTGACATAAGAGTGCCTGATGGGAAACAAAACAAACACTGCAGATTGTTTTGATATCTGTCAAGGCTGTTATTACACTGCTTACATATGAAAAATCATTTTCTTTTTAGGAAAACAGCTTCCAAAATAACGTCTGCTACTTCACGTTGCTGTTGTCAGCTAGTCCAGACTACCTCCACATCCTCCATGTCACCTTCCAGAGGATGGAAGAGGATGGATCAAAATGATCTTCTGGGTTTTGGCGCTAAAGCAGAACATGGATCTGCACAGTGAATGCTACTGTTCCTTGGCAGTATCCTGAATCTTTGAGTCCTGGTTGCTCTTCAGAATTACTCTGAGGATGAGCAGAAACAGCAGATTTTTTTATTGCATTTGCAATAGAAAAGGGATTTATGTGTAACCTTCAAAATGACTCTCAAGCATGGTGACATTCACTACCTTGCTTTAATTGTTTGGAATCTGAAAGTTAAATTCTATTACTGCCAAAACAACTTGAATATGAACTCCTAAGACATGCTTTTATTTGTCAAGTTTGTTGAGCAAGGAGAGCACTATCCTTACAGGGATTCCAAATCAATCCTACACCAGGAGGTAACTGCCACTACTAATAAGGATTTTGTTTGCAATTTGCTGTGTGTTTCCTCAGGATATCACTTTTCTCATCAAGCAAGCCTGCAGGCTCTCACTCAACTCCAAACAATATAAAGCCATTAAATTCTTTTGCCTTGTTAAGGGGAAACACAAATTTCCAACCACCCAAATCAAAAATGCCTGTAAAGCAACAAAGTAATGTTCAACTTCATGCAAGCTATTTTCCTTTCATGTTATTAGTGTAGCATTGTAAGCCCCCACTTCTGTATCTTTTGTGAGATGTAGTCAGAGTTCCATGGCTGAAATAAGAGTAATACGGTTTTGTTTCAGAAGTTTGCCTGCTCTCTTTGCTCCTTATTCTGCATATTTTCAACATTTTTTACTTTTCTGGGACATTGCAATGTAGCCAGAAGATTTCCAGCTGTGGTTTATCACGTTAGATGCTGTTCAAAGTGAAAGAGGAAGGCAACAGAAATATCAGTTTTAGTAGAATGTTCAGAGCTATGCCTGACCCAACCATTTTTGGTTTTCTGTGCATCTTTCCATTTGTCCATATAGTGCTATTAACTTCACAGTACTTCGGGAGACAAATTATTATGTTTTACTCCCATGTTGCTCTCTTTTTTATGTCTTCCTTGCTTAATACAGCCTTAAATACTTTTACTAGCTTACACGGTGTAATTGGTCACCTAAAAGTCAGAAAAAATACACGGAATGCTTGAAAGCTTACTTCTGAGCTCTGCTCCTGGGCTGAAACCACAGTAAAGCTTCACATATTCTATTGAACTCTGACTGTTATCACTTCTGCTTGGAAGCTTTCCTAACTATACTGCTCTCTGCTATTGTAATAACTCTTCACTTTGATCACACCCTGGTAACACTCAAATATGTGTATCTCCTTTGACTAAAGGGCAGATCTTCCCAGAAATCTATTTCTGATACTCTGCTCATTTTGACAGTGTCTGAGCATTATATAGAGGTTCAGAGCAAAACAAAGCTGTAAATTATTTACCTACTTGACTCTAAACTCCGGCAAGCAATGATTTCATCCCTCTGTTGTAAGCAAGTTCATATCTTTTCAGCCAGCCTTTGAGAACACCAGTCTATCTCATGCACCATCCTCTGTAGTTAATGTTACTGAAAATACTACACTTTAAAGTCCATATGATGCTGTACAAAAGACCTTTGCCTGTTGCCATGAGATTCTGGTCCTGATCATGAGAGATGCACCAAACATCTTTTGGCAGTTCTTAGCTGTAAATACGTTCTTGCTGGTAAATTGACCTCTTATTTTTGTGTGTACACAGGGACAGAACTCCAATACTTCCATGCCTTTTACTTCTAAAATGGATATCAGAATAGTACAGATCGAAGTATAAAATATTTTGAGATATATTTTTTACTTTCTGGTTGATTCTGCTTCCCTGTGTATACTCTGTATATTTAGAAAAAAAATATTGCTTTTGTTATAAAACTTCCAAGGCTACATTAATTTTAATTACTTGACAAACACAATCCCAAGTTCTTTCAGTCAATATTGCTCCATTAAGCAGTCTTCGACTCTATTCCTGGCTTTAAGAAGCAGAAATCTGGTTTTCTTGCTATATTGAACTGCGTATTGTGTCAATGGATCCAGCTCATCAAGAGATCAAGGTTGCAGTGTAACACTAATGTCTCCACATCTTTCTTTACCACTCAAAAGTGATGTTTTAATCACCGACAAATCATCATTAGAAATAGCATTGGGCCCACTACCGTGGAAAGAAACCCATTAAAAAGAGCCTTATTCAGGTGAGATTCCCTCATGATGAGTGATTCGTGAGATGTGTCAGTTGTCTGATCTTTAACCTATTTAATACATTCTGTATTTTTTAAAAGTTGTAAGGTACTAAATCGAACACCTTAAAAAGATCCCACAGTTAACTTTATCATCTAAATTTATAACATACTCAAAGACTGAGATGAATAGTTTGACAAATGCTCCTTCTTATGAAACACTGACTGCCTTTCATTAGTGTTTAACTTTTGCTAACTCAACGTCCATCAGTCTTTTAATTAGTTTCCTGGGGGTTGTTGTCAAATTACCAGTTTGTGCTAACCTGAGTCACACTAGTTGCCTTTTTGAACATTTGCACAAGAAAATGCCCCCCTCCACCCATGTTCTAAAATACCTTCATTAGCAATGCCTGCATCCAAAGTGATCCCAGAACTCCTAGGACTCCTGTACAAGTAATGTCTGTCCCAGCCTGCTGACTTAAGTGTCTATCCCTGACAGATATGAGAACAACATCCTTTTCAATTATTGGTGGACTTGAAAGCATTCAATCCTAAGGTGACAGAAACAAAAAAGAAAGTCTAACTTAACACAACTGCCTTTTCTGCATCATCATTACGAGCTAAAACCTGTTGAATTTTACTCTAGAATAAAAGAGATTTTACCAAATATACTAAAACTGGAACTTTCAATTTTGCTCACATGGACTTTTCCTTCACGCCTTTTGTTTTTTGGGTTTTTTTTTCTTCTATATTTTCCCTTCTTCTATATATACTTGATAGTTATATACATACCCTATTTCCATTAAGGATAAATACTTCAGTTTTACTTTGAACACTGTCTTCACTGAACCAGTATCAACTTTTAATGAAAATTGTTTTCTTTCATGTCAAGGCATGTGGTTATGGAGATAAGCAATTAATACATCTTTTAAAAGAAAAAATAAATGAAGGAAAAAGTACATTTTATGTTAAAATATTTGCTAAGAAATTTCTACAGCTGTGAGAATTTAGTCCTTATGGAACACATAGTACAGGTTGCAATAATCTTCCCTTCACCAGTAGCAACTTGTATTTATTGCTGTATTTATCCCTCATCATGTGCTTAAAAATACAGTTATGCAGCAGTGGCTACAGCATTTTATAACTTTAAAAAAAACCCCATGAACTTTAGACACGCAGTTCAAGTTCCATTTACACTATTGGCAGATCTACAGAAAGATCTCATTTCTACGTGATTTCTTTTCTGATGGAAGCCATTTTACTAATCATTTTCACTGTCTTTCATGGTACTTTTGCTAGCTCTGCCGCCTATTTTGAGAGGATTGTATTGTTACATCTGATTTCTCCTCTAGTTTCCCCAACATTCTCAAATAATCTGTTTGCAGACATTTGCAATGACTCCAAGTTGCCATTCTTGAGAGGTAAAAGCTGGGTCAATACTACTACACAGAAATTTGGGTCAGTGCACCTATTAATCTTAAGGAGCTTTTAGTTTCTATATAGTGAAATATGATCCTGGAAGCAGTGACTTGCTTCATGGATTTCATCAACCAAGGTAAGTCTATTACAGCCTAACATCATTCTTGCCAGCTACATCTTAAGGAAATCAGGAGCATGGGAGAATTCTGGCTCTGGATCCCAAATGGACCAGCTGCCTGCCCAAGCCCTGGAGAGAACAGAACTTCAAACATGTCTGTATTCTCCATGGTTCTTAGCAATGTCAGAACAGCACATGACAGGTTGGGTTACAGGAAAAGAAATTAGGGTATATTATTGGCAGTATTACAAACATATCTGCAATCTAACTCTATAGCATTTTCATGCACATCTGAACTGAACTGGGTGTCTGTGCTCCACTGAGGGAACTTTCTGGAGGTAATATCAGCACAGGCACTGTGTTTCTGTCTGGAACTGATCATCTATGAACAGCGGACAAAGATAAAATACAGGAGAAAATGTTCCAGCTTTATCAGCCATTGATCTGCGAACCACTAAGCTGCATCAGGCAACACAACGGTATCATTTAAAGTTTGAGGAACACACTGCAGATTTCCAAAGTCATTCATCTCTTTGCTGGGTAAGGTTTGAAGCTAAACTGATGAGCTATGCAATTTAATACCCAGCTTTTCAACTGTTAATATAGATAAGTCCATATAGATGATGTTAATATAGACAAGGGCTCGTTTTTACATTTAACTTGGCAAACAAAGAAAGAGATAAACACATAAATATATAAAATTTTAATCCAAAGTGCCTCCTTTGCTGTTGAAAATAGTGATAAAGTTTGTAATAAATAAGAGATAAAATACGTAAATATTTGTACAAAAATATAAATAAACTAAATGAGAGAAACTCCTGTTTTCAGAGCTGGTCATTGGTGCTAATTGCCAGCCTCACATTTCATCTTCAGGACTCAGTTGATAAAGGTAGCCATGATATATTTTCTGTTAAGAAGTCATTCATTTGTAAAAAGATATATAGCCCTTCCAACCCTCTGCCTCCAACAGCAAGTTCAGTCAGCAGATTTTGCAAGCTGTACTTCTGCTGCAGCTTCACTGATCTTCATAAAAGGGTTTTGCTTCATTTGGCATAGGTAGAAAAGCTTTTTATTACTTGCTGATTTTTTTTTTTTAATATCACCTCCTATTGTTTTTCTAACTCCACAATTTCCAATGCAACTTAGAAAACACTTAACCTACCACCAACCTCCCACTAAGTCCATTCACCAGCAACAATAACCCTGATAGGAAAAAGGTTATGCCAATGATGCTTCACTACTACCAATGACTTAATTATAAAAGCCATCTTAGTAGACTGACGCTATGTAGCAAACACAAAGTGGACAGAAGCCGGGAGGCTCCTCCACTCCAGCCCCTGTTATTTCTCAACCTTGGTGTTGAGAAGCTGTCTTTTCCTGAGATAAGAGGCTAATTTATCATCAGTATTATGATGCACCTTTCTTGCTTCATCCAGCTGCCTTCTTTGGAAGAAACAAAGAGCTAAAGAAACTAGATTATACCCTACTTTATAATTAACATTTAAAGCAGATATACAAAATGGCTTATAGCCAAATGGTAAATAAAACTTTTTTTTTGTTTAAAGCTACAATTAATTTCTTCTAGAGATTAAATAATAAGAAGTTCAAGAAAATATTTAGACACGTTTATGTGCATATTGAAAGACAAGCAGTATGATATGAAAAAACTGTGGAAAGGTTCCTGACATCTGGTCCTCCTTATTCTTCCATGATACTCCAGCCAAATGCTGAGTAGCAAGTACACAACCAAACTCTGTCTCCTATCCCCAAAAGCTTGATTTTGCCCCCTCCACTCCTATTTTTTTTTTTACTCCTTGTCTAAAAAGTAAAGAAAATGTATGAAATGAAGGCAGCGTAGAAAAATATTACAGGAGTCAAAAGGGAAGTCCTTGCATCTCTACTTATTCTCAGCGAAGTCTGAAAATAAGTGAGATTCGACACCAATGCAGCTCAATAGACCCTTCCTGTCATCAAGTATTGCAGAACCACTTTGCTGCCATTTTTAAACTCCTGGCTGCTAGACTATGAATGTACAAAGGGATATTCCTTGGTATTGAAGAAAAACCTAAACCCATGCATTACATTTTTTTTAAAGTAAATAAAGCGTCCTTTGCCCCTTAACTCCGGCAATGAATTTTAGTAATACTAAGTTCAGTCCTTATATTTGGATTTACTAAATCCCTTATTATCCAAAGAGCATTTCCTCTTCCCTCAAAACTATGGCTGCTTTAATCCCAAGGCCGAAAATACAACTCAGCGTTGACAGCAGGGGCCAAAGCAGAATAGCCAAAGCAAGAACTACTACCTATAATGGCTGATGTGACTCTTTCTACCACAGATCTCCACAGAGCACGTTTCTCTCTGTCCTGCATACTTCTGAAGCAGCAGGCATAGATAGATGGTACCCCTCCATCCTGCGTCTTGACGTATAATAGTATTTTGGGTGGAAAAAATGTGGAGGATTCCGTCAAAGCCTCCTTCTGGCAGGTGCAACAAAAGAAATAACCAGCACGTGAATCTTCTTGCACCCCGAGCACCTGCAATGCTCCTGACAACACCTTGCCAACTCCATGTGGTTGCTGCTCCAAGGCTTTCCCTCCCTCAGTGTCCTCTCCCTTCAGCATCACTCTACAAGTTCCACCACCAACACTGCTCACTGGCTTGCATGACCTTCTCCTCCCTCTCTAAAGTTGTCTTGTCTATGTCTGTTCCTTGTTGGAACATTCACAGACACCAGTGACCAACAGGTCTTCTCTTGTTGGAGGCTATACCTAGAAAAGTAGAGGATTTACCTGTTGATTGATCCTTTGGTACCACTGTAATAATCGGGGTAACTACAAAATGTTATCTTGTGCCAAAGTGTACAAGACAAACTGGCCAAGACGCTTCAAATGGAAGCTGATAGCATTATCTCTGAACAAGTTTGAACATTAAAAGAAAGAAAACTGAACCTATTTTTAAGGCTGTGCTAGGAAAACATCTCTTGCAGAAAGTGAATAATAAATATAATGCATGCCATAGTAATGTCCATGGGGGGAGGTAAGGGATTGCTATAAAACATAGTATTCTAACTACTACAGATGTTGCTGCTAGAATTTACAGCTTTCTCTGCGTGCTTATCTCTCCTCACCAGTTTCTGCACATTGAATCGCATTCGAACATGGGTGATTTTAAGCCATCTTTTTATTATTTTAACCTTTTTTTAAAGCTCAATTAATTTCTTCTGCGCTGTTCTGTAATGTTAAATAGATTCAAGACCTGTATTTACAAACCACATGCAATCCTATTTTGGCACATGTAAATTACATGCAAATACATTCTAAATTAGTTTGTTTATCACTCCAGAATTCTAATCCAAAGGTTTTGGGTTTTTAAATTTAGTTTTTATTCTGACATGTTTACAAATGAGTTTGACTCTGGCAAATAACTTAATAAACTCAGGGTTAGCTGTGCAATTAGAGGAGGCATCTGGGAACCATAAAACCTGAAAAACAATATTTACATCTTTTGTACATCCAAGATTCCATTTTTTTTCTCCCTTAAATTCATCATTTCAAAATATTGCAGTTATTTTTGTGTGAGGGCAAACAACAAGAACTCATTTTTATAACCAATGACCCCTCTTTCCAACCAGCAATTCATGGGGTAGCACTGGATAGAATGCACAAAGTAGAAGATTTCATTATAAAAAAAAAGAAAATGAAAAATAACTGAATTAACATTGATCATGACTTTTCAACAGCATTTCTTATTATTACGGCCAAGCAAAGTCTCCTGTGGGCAGTAAAGCTTTCCCATGTATTATTAGCCCTCTACAGAAAGCTATGAAAAGACACAAATCTGTTTTGTCAAAGGACAGAAGAGCATTTAGTTATAAGAGAAAGTATGGTCATAATCCATTGTGGGGTTAAAGGTGAAGAAAACAGAACTATAACACAAAGCCTTAAGAGAGTAATACTCCTGCAGTTAATTCCTGAACACCACAGTAGAGCCGCCTGGTTTGTGGGAAGAATACATTCTCAGGGCAACCTGACATCTATACGGTTTATATTTATTAGCAGCAGCACTATTATACAGCATCTCTATTCGTGCTAGGTACAAACACACACAGCACCATGGCTCCTGCCTTGAGGGCATTCGTTGAGGTGCCACAAATGTCCACGTAGCCAGTGTGAAAGTCAATGGTGCAGAAGAGGTGACCACCAGTGTCTAGGTGCCAGGGGACAGAGGTATGGGAACATCTTGCTTGGCCATGCTATAGGTGGTGGTCCAGCCCTCAACCCAAAGCAGCTGTCCCGCGTACTCAAACTAGACTATTTAGCAAATGTTTCTAGTATGTAGAAAGCTATTTTGGGCCCTTCATTACAGGAGGGACATTGAGGTGATGCAGTGCATGCAGGGAAGAGCAACGGAGCTGCAGAAGGGTCTAGAGCACAAGTCTTATGAGGAGTGGCTGCGGGAACTGTGGCTATTTAGACTGGAGAGGAGAAGGCTAAGGGGCAACCTCATTCCTCTCTGCAGCTCCCTGAAAGGAAGTTTGAATGAGGTGGATGTCAGTCTCCTCTCCCAAGTAACAAGCACCAGGGTGAGAGGAAATGGCTGCAAGTTGTGCCAGGGGAAGTTTAGACTGGATATGAGGAAATATTACTTCACAGAAAGGATTGTCAGGCATTGGAACAGGCTGCCCAGGAAAGCAGTAGAGTTGCCATCCCAAGAGGGATTTAAAAGATACGCGAATGTGGCACTTAGGGACTTGGCAGTGTGAATTTTATGGCTGGACTCAATCTTGAAGGTCTTTTCCAATCTAAACAATTCTGCAATTCTATGCTTGAATAACAAAATTCAAGTCCATCTGCTGGAGTGGAGGTTTGGTTCAGGATCACACACTGATGCAGTGTATGAAATTGCTCCCGGTGTCAGGTTTGTCAAATCTTTGGCAATGATTAGGGGTTTGGTCCAAGTAAAAGGCAATGTAAGTGCTCTGAATCAGATCCCAAAGCAAATTTGCAGCAGATCTAAGTGACTAGATGGGGATTCCTTTTACATCCAGTCATGAGTCCCGCATCCTCACCGTCCCTCAGAGGAATGAAAATCAGGGGGCTTTAGCACAGGGGACGGTGGCAGCATGGCAGAATTTAGCAACGTTCTGAGGCTACACAAAGAATGGATAGGAAAATCATAGTGTCTACAGATAATTCTTCTTTCTGATAGTCCCTAGAGGATAAGTGCAATGGATGCAGCTGTGTAACAGGGCAGGTAATATAATAAAAACATCAAGAATAATATAATCGTTTGCTGTCTCCCAGATATTTCAAACACACTTATTTTCATTTTGAATCATATAGCCCAGCAAATATGACTTTATGGTTTATGTTGACCTCTCCAGGCCTCACTGCAGACCTTATCTCATGCTGCCTTGTGTTCCTTCCTCTCCTGTGCCTTTCTCATCTGCCAGCACTCTCCGTCCTGACACTCACAGCATCTACAAGGTCCAGTGCAGCGTCTTGTACAGATACCACAGCTAGCTGCAACATCAGAAGCAGACAGTGGTGTTAAAACAGTATTTCACCTTCCTTTAACCTGCTTTTTAAGGACACTGCAGTGATACTACTGCCTAACAATAATCACATTATCTCATTTAGCAGCATCTCAGATAACTCCCTCCAATTCTGCACTGAGCTGTGTGATGAACAAGTCACTTTTCCATCACAGCTTATCCTGCACATCGTGTCTGAATTCACAAAACCATCATACCTTCCCCATTCAAATCTCTCCTAAAAATTCCTTTGTGCCTTCAAGGTACAAGCTCAAAATAATGATAAAGGCTCTAGGTTATGCTTTATTGTGGGTTTCCTGGTGACCTTGGCAGACTGCTTTAACAGAAAATGTTCTGCATACCAAAAAAATGAGCCCACTGGCAATTCTTAGAAACAAATGAGCTAGGGAATAGTCTTTTGTGTGGTTCCAGCTCCCTTCTTCCTCAGCCCCAGCCATTGTAATCATCGCTGTTTTGTCATTTTCCGTGACGTCAAAGACTGGGGAAAGGGATAGCAAAGAGGCACAGGAGTCTAGAAGAAGACAAACAGCAACGGGCTGCTTCTCAAAAATAAAATGCAATTCTATTAAAATAATCTTTTATTTTTTATATTCCTTTTTCTCTTGTTTCCTGCCCACTGCCCTTTGCATTATCTATTTAAGTTTGCAACTATTCGGGAGCAGCTTGGTGTCACACTGTGTGCATCCAGCACAATGACATCCTTGTGGACTGGGATACATGGATGCTATTAAAACAGAAATGAAGCTGTATGTGCCCAGCTAGGTTAAAAAAAAATAAATAAAGTCATAAGCAAAGGTTTGGGGATTCAAGTCCAGGTGCAATTTAGCAGCATTGGAATGACAGCACTCCAAAGCCAGGAAAAAAAAAAAGGGTTGAGGCTTACTTATCTCAGGCGTAGCATGCAGGTAACATGCTTGTCAACATCTGGACCCACACTAGTGAGTCTGCTGCAAACCACACAGCTCTGCTATTCAGCTCTCTGTCAGCTCATGCATTTCTGCACTGTACTCCATTTTGTAGTGTCAATATAATCCTCTGCTGTCTTCTAGATATTTCATACGCTGATTTTCTCTAAATCTTGTTCAGGTCACTCAGCAAAGAGTTAAACAAACAAAAAAATACTCATAAGTGAAGAGACTATTTCCATACAGATGCCCTTGCAAATTAAGATTTCAATAAAAAGGAAGAAAGCTTTCAATTGTCTCTAAAATATCTGATACTCAAGAAAGGGTGGGTTTTTTTGGAAGAAAAAAAAGAGATTATCTCAAGATTGGACAAGAAGAGAAGGAGCACAATACACCTGTGCAGAGAATTGCTCATTTTCACCGTCTCTGAATGAGCCAGATGCTCATTCTGCACACTGTGAAGTAAACCAGAAAGCATTATGTGCAAACATTTACAGCATAAAAAGCCTTGTCACCTGGGATACTTGCTGCTTCTGAAAATTCTGATCAAAGATAAAAACCAAGACAACTCCTTGTAATCAATTATGCACACGTAGTTCTCAGCGTTATGTGCAATTCATAAAAATAATAAAAAAACAGAACATGGACTTATATGCAGAAAAGAAATGCGGACACAGAACACTAATCTTGCGATTGGTATCTTAAATCGACAGTCCCAGGTCTTGAAGCAAGTCTCTAGCTAAATATTGTTTCCTTGAAAAAATTTCCAGCAGCCCTTGAACCGCTCTCGCTTACACAAGAGGAGCTGCAGAGACACAGCCCAGGACTGTGTGAAGGTTACAGCAGGCTGCAGCCAGGGAATTAGCACTGCAACAAGGTAGATACAGGTTTTCTCTCTGCATAGACACAGATGATTAGCCTCCATACATCCAAAAAGCGCTCGTGGTGCAAAGCAAGCCATTACTTGACAATCTGGCTTTTCTTAAAGGAGGAACTGCAATAAAGGGTGTCAAGCCAGATGCAACGTGCAGCAGGACCCCTTGCAGAAGTTCACCTGCACGTGCACCCACCGGAGGCAAACTGCAACGATCACCGATCACCCTCCCTCTGTAGCCACTAGGTTCATAAGGGAAGTTGAAGATGTATTCAAGTTTCAGGCATGTATAAACATGGTATCATGGTTATCCTCACTAATACCAAATTCACACTTCAAGGTCTTTTCTATGTCATTTTCGCTCAGCCTTGCAACAGTCAAATCAAAGAATTCACATCACAATGTCAAATCTTTCATCGACTTTACACCCCCACCGACCTGTAAAATATTTATATTCCCGTGTGAGGATTTATTCCTGTTTTGTGCTAACTGACATCTTTTTGTCACGGGTCTTATACATTTTTGCCTAGGTGAGCCCCAAAGAGTATGCAGTGACTTAATGAGCAGATCAATTACTGTTCATAAGAAAAGATACTGTCTCTCTAAAGGTTATTTGAAGGTTGATTGCTATCTTATTGCTTATATCCTGCAAATCTATTCAGCCTTATGAATGAATTTGACCTTTTTATACTTACTGGGGAAAAAAAAAAACAGAACAGAAGTTAATTTAGAGCTCCAGAATACAACACTTTTTCCCAGAGAAATGAAAGGGCATTCAAATCGATACCTGCACAATAACACTCTGATGAATGTTTGCACCCAATTTTCTCATTTTGCTAACTTGAGATTGGGCATTTTGAATAGTTCTCAAAGAACATATTCTTTATGTGCTGTGAAGTATGTGGTATTGTGTCCAAACAATGCTAGAAGATAATCATTATAGGAGTATCACTGGGCCTGAAAAGGTCAGTTAGTTAGAAATGTCAGCTTTCAATGCAACTATGCTGGACCTTCCTACGTAAGGATCCAATTAAAGGGACATGCCAAGGTGCGTGGAAACATCATGGTGACCCATAATAATAATAAGGTATTGTGGAAAAGCTTGATATTTTCCTTCAAATGTAATGGATTAGCCTTTAGGATATCTTCTCTGCAGTCTTATTTTGACTTCGTAAATATCACGTATTCTACATGTATCCAAAAAAGGTCATTTTTCCTAAAATGCAAAGGTGGGGATAAAACTGTCTTACTAAAAGTAAATATTTTGCAACTAAGTGGAAAAAATATTCCAGTTTCATTATTGGATAAAAAGTATCATTTCAACAGATCTCAAAACTGTGGTATTTGAGGTGGATATAGATGGTGTTTGGGGAGACAGATAGGGATAGGTCAGGGGACAGGTGGACTTATTCTCTTGAGACATGTTGAGAGTGAAAACTGTCCATGCAGGAAAAAGACAGTGGTCACAGCAACATCATTCAGTGCGTATGTAGCATCTCTGCAGTCATTATTCTGGCACATGGAGAGGTATAAGTAAGAATTAGGAAGGTACTGATCTGCACGAGTAAGTAATTACAAGCAACAATATTACTTTTCCTTATCGCAGCAAATGGAAATTCTTAGAGCTCTTCAGACACAGTGAAGATGAAGAATTGGATACAGTCAAATTTCCTAATTAGTCTCTGGAAAGCTGAAACCAACCTAATGGTACAAAAAAAAAAAAAAAAGCCCACATTTTTTTCTCCGCTAGTCCATCACATTGCTAAAGTTTCATCAAGTCTGGAACAAATTTCTTCCTGGAGTTTTAGGGTTCAGCTACAACTGGCAACCCAGGAATCTCACTTAATATATATTTTATTATTGCAGAGAAATTTTTCTATTGTGTTTTCAAACAAAAAATTTGATGTCTATTGACTTGTTGAGCAATGAGATGTTGCCCACCCAAACTATGGACAGATGAGTGGATTAGCAACCAGAGTTTTAGTGATATGAGAAACAGTCCCACTCCCGTCCATCAGTGAGCGTTAAAAGATTCAATTATTACTGGAAAGATAAGTAATTTCTTTTCCTCACCGCCTTTCCAAATAAAACAGCATGTGAAGCTTTAGTAACAAACACAGACAGTAATTACATTAGGTTGTTTAAAAACTCAGATGCTATCCCTTGACACATACTTAGACCAAAATCAATGTACTATTAATTAATAAAGACTAGCAAAAATAGTACTTGAGTTTTAGCAGCAAACCAACTTTGTGTCACATTTTATTACTTTGCATCATTTTTACTAATACTTGTCTTATAGCTTCATGACTTTGAGTTCATATTATTTTCATGCTTCAATTAGAAAGAGGTAGATAGCCAGACTATCCAGGAAGGTAATGGAAAAGTCTTGTAAGGGGGCTTAGCGGTGGAATTTATAGTTAAATGAAACTTTCAAATACACTATAAAACTTCTTCCTTTATGTAGTTTTACTTGAGGTCTCATAAGCCATAATATGAAGAAATGCATAACTTAATCAGCTAAAAAATACAGCATATCCCAGATATTACTTTATGCTATGCCAGGAGAGTAAAAATATATTTTCCTAACCAGAGGAAATTAACTAGGCAACAGTCCTATATCTATAATTTAAAGCAGTAAAATATGTATGGCAGAAACTAAAGCCACCTTAAAGGATTCACTATAGCAGCAGATCACAAATTAATGAAATGGAGACATTTTTAGAGCATGCAGCACTGATGATATTAAAGGGGGAAGAATATTTCACCACATAGATGAGTCTGATAAATACTTTCAAAATCAAGGCTTTTTCCCCCATTTAAAATTGTGAGAGCTTGAATAGTAGGGGAAAGCACACACAAAGGCATTAACATATCTGATCAAACCTCAATGCTGCACCAGAGAGATCAGGAATATCTTAGTCCCTGCATGTAAACCTTTAACGTGGTCAGAGGAAAATCTGAGTAAATGAACAGGAAGGAATTATACAGTCAGTTCTTACTTTATTTCACCTAAAACAGAGTTAAAGAAACTTAAAATACTTCATATGCCATGCTGTAGCCAAGCTACACACTATGGAATGTTCAAATACCCTAGGTTTTTTAAATGCAATCAATTTACTGCTGCCAAATGTAGTAGGTTTATATACATCTGGGAAACATGCACCTATGGTGCTGATGAATTTCTCCTGACATTGCACTGATTTCAAGAGAATGTTATTTTAAATTGGCAGTAGAGAGACTGGTAGAAAACGATAAAGCCCTGAGGATGGCTGAATCAAAGGGAATTTCAAAAGAATTTTCCTGACGCTTCTTGGATAATATCACATGTTAGCTATTTTCAAAGCCAATAGTTTCCAACACACTTCCATTTATGGCATCAATAATTAAAAAAATACTTCAGTGGGAGACGAACTTACCTCACTGAGAAGAGAAATTGGAAAGCTGTATTATTATCGTAAACACAGGAGGTGCAAAAAGCTTTGTCTCCATGGAAAAGCTATGGAAACAGGGATGTCTTATTTGCAACTTCTGAGTGGTTACCACAAAATGTGATGTGGTTGTATGTGCACGTTCAGAACACTGCGAGAACATGATCACATAGAAATTAAGGGCAGACCCACAGGCCTTTTGTGCAGCAAGGCCAAATTAAACCACCTGAAGTTTCGGTTCTAAAACCCAAATTCAAGAAGAAGTGTTGAGGAAATGTTTTGGATCAAATTCAGAGGTAAAACTAAGTTTAAAGACACTTTAAATTACCAAAACTTAAACCTCATTATGTCCCGCTCCCTGCCAGCTTGTCCCTGCCAGCTACTAATGAATTTTTAACATCTTTCCCCCACCCCACTGCGCACATCAGCTCTGACTCCAGCACCCCGAACCATACAGCACGTTACAGTCTAATTGTAACTCACATGTCAGGGGGCGAGAAGAAAGGAGTGTGGCAACAGCATTGATAAATTTAACTTAACATTCCTCCAGCTACTCAGCAGTAAGGCAGAGCAGTGATCTCCCCTCCCCATTTTACATGGGTGTCAGTTACTTCAAAGGAATATATTTGAGCGTGAGGGAGTCTGGCTCACTCCCAGCTTATGCATCATTTGTGTCTGGCTGCTTCTGGAGACCCACAGCAAAGCAAAGACTTCCTCCAGTTTGAGGCATATCGTGGAGCTTTCTGCAGCTGTTTTCTTAGGGATGCCAAAACAGGTCAGCTCTGTATGTTGCATGAAAATCTGTAGCTGGAGCTGCAATCTCACTCACCCTTTGCATTTTTTCCTTTTTCTTTTATTTCTTTCTTTTTCTTTTTATTTTTTTTTTTCCAGCGTGTACTCAGTCCAGGTTACAGATTAATGATCTATTCATCTTCAGTTTAACGTAGAAATGTGCTTTCAAGTCAAGCACCTGTTTGGTTTGGTTTTGCAGAGCTGCATGGGCACTGCTCAGTGTTTGGGAGATATCTGGAGTAAGATAAGAGGCAGTGGAGGGTCGCCCTCGCAGCATGGGCTCGGTGTAGTGCGGGCAGGGTGGGGGTTCATGGCACAAGGAATAAGCCCTTCTTCCTACCCACTGGTGATGTCCTGGGTAATCATGCAACAGCCACGGCCGTGGGGAACAATGCGACTACCATGAGGTAAAGTTATGGTTTCTGAGACAACACAATGTCTCTTTTCAATGTTTTGGCACTTGTGTCTCAATATCCCTTAACTGACATTTACAGCATTATTTTACCTTGCAATTAATCTCATTAACGGGCTGATCAATTTGAGGCCTTTTTTTTTTGGCAGCACATGGAGAAGAGCTGTTGTAATACCTACATGGGATCACCAACCAATTCCTGACTAAATGTACAAAAACCGGTTTGGGAATTTCACACACATAGAAAAGAAAGACGAAATTCATCATGACAGAAAAGCAAATTACAGAGGTCACCTTTGGTTTTGAAGTCCTTTTTCTATTCTTACGATTAAGCAATAAGGCTTTGGTGGCTGATACTGCTTGTGAGACACAGAGGACTTTCATACTATAAATAAGGCTGAGTGACCTCAAACGAAGGCTGCCTGCCTGCGGCAAGGTGGAGAATGGGAACAAGTCCTAGAGGATTAACAGCTGCAAATAAATAGCCCACTCCCTAATTTGAATCAGTAAATTAAGGAGCAACAGTGGTTATGGCTGATCTCAACCATCATAAACGATATCACGACTTTGTAAAAACAGTCAGTTGATGTCAGGTCTTAGAGCTAGAGCTCAAAGAAAGAAATATTTAAAAGTTGCGGTCTCCTAAGACAGATAAAGGTCTCAAAACTATGATTTACTTTATTTTATTTTTGTATTTGTAAGGTCCTTTAATCCACAGGTTGACATTTTCCAGTCCTACTAGGAATTAACTGCCTAACTCTTTCAGCCTTTTGGAGAAATCTCAGCTTTAGGCTCTTAGGTAAGTTTGACCTGATCCAGCATTTCATTTGAAAATGCCTTTACTGAAATCAAAACTGTAGGTACTCAATTATATAATCATGGCAAAAATCCTACTTTTTTTTCTCTATGTAACCAATTATTGTAGATTTCCAGCTAAATTTCAAAGGGTAAACATTGTATTCCAGAAAAAATGCATGGTATCGAAAGCTTTGTCCTCCTTTTCAGTGCAGTAAGTCTATGTATGCAGTTATTGAAAGCTGGTTTAGTATTTAGCTATTTTTATCCTTCCAACTAATTTTTACGTTGATTTAGTATATTGCTGTATTAAGCTCAGAGATCTGAAGTGATAACTACTTAATGTGATCCCATCTGCACAAACTCAACTTAATCGATACTTTCACTGTTCCAGTGAATACTGTATCTGAAATTATGAGGAAAGTATCATAGATCTGTTTTACAGAAAAGTCTCATATTAAGTTATTCTGGCCCCCAACTCTGTTTTTCTCCCATTAAAAAAAAATATGTCTATGGCCTTTGGTGCCCTTATCCAAGATCTGAATGTTTACTACGATTAAGACCTTCAGAGATCTTTTTTCCTCTAGAAATAGGGAATGCTGAAGATATGATAAATGAAAAATGTGCCATGTTTGTCCTTGAAGTTACAGGCAGAATAGTGACAATGGCTGTATCACACTGTATTGTTGCTTTTATCAGCAAGTGCCCTGAGCATACATTAACATAATTGCAAACTGCACGAAAAGTGAACACACAAAAATGTGATGCAATTGCCAATAGCCTCAAACATCTGTCCCAACAAAGTATTCCTCCTCCTTATTTCAATCCTTGTTATTTTAACAAGGTTAGTGAAGGAGAAACTATGTCATAGATGATATCCACATTTAGAGTGTCAGAACAATTATTGATGCAAAATTGTTATCCCAGTAAATGTGTGTCACGTTTTGTTCACTTCCCATAACACCTGTTCATTTTGCTAACATGTTATTCCCTGTTAAAGCCAAGACTTATTAGTCCCTGTTAAAGCTAAACTGAAAGCTTAATACGTACATACATCCGCAAAATTGAAAAAGTTAACCAAAAGGTAAGCACCGTTCAAGCACAGTGTACATCTGAAGCTGGTGAGCAGCAAATTTCTGTACCAGCTAATGGAAAGAAACCGAGCCAGAAAATAGCAATAAATTAAAAGCCATTCAGCCTTAAGAGCTGAGATCAGAGAGAAGCACTATTTAAACAACCTGCATTTCAATCACGGTGCTGAGACCTTTGAAATTCTCTATGCCAAAAAGCCCAGTGCTTTCCCAGGATGACACATTTCATTTTATCTCCTTGATAGGCAAATGACAGAAGTCATTATCAAACTGATCATTTAGAGCATTTTACTTTTACCTAAATATTTTCTGACCAACTTTGGGGTTCTTCAGACCTAAGCCTGGACTTCCTGTCTTCCACCATGAGCACAGAGGGCCACCGTCTCCTTAGTCCCTGAACTGCTCACATTTGCCACCAAGGGAAGTCAAACTTGCACTTCTGTGATACTTGAACACACATTGTGAATTCGAGGGCATCTGCCTTGCAGACATACTGCTAAATGTAACCCCAGGAGGCTTAAAGAAATATCAGCACTCAAATTCATAGAGTAAAGGTCTGAAGAGGCAACTCTGTGAATGGATAACTGCCCGGGGCTTTGCCAAGCACAATATAGCTGTCACTTGTTATTACGTGAAAGATTTTCTGGGGAACAGTGTTTTTCATTCTGCATGTCAGAGACGGGGAAAAAACACATTTAGACAACCATCTCTTTAAGAAGAGAGAAGAGAGCCATGCAGCAGAGCTCACTTACCAGGGCTGGTTATTGTCAGGAGGTCAAGCCGACGCTTCTGCTGAAAAACAAATGATAAAAGGAATCGTTAAAAGGGGACTAATTTTAGTGGGTCAGCTTAGACCTGCAAAGTAAGTGTTCTGACATTTATAGCAGAATTAATTACAAGTTACATGGCTCACAGGAACTCTTTGGGGTGGGATTCACATGCACTTTGCGAGGAAGAAAAAAAACCTTGCTCAGTCCTTTTAACATGTTTTTATTTGTACTTATAACGTGTTACTATTTCTTTTTTGGAACATATACTTAAAATGGATAGCTAGAAGCACAGATGGATCAATATATTTATAAAAGTGATTTCTGATTCCACAGGGAAGAAGACAAGGAACCAAGACAAGAAACTCTAAGTACTTTATTCATATCAATCACTGACTCATAGCCTGTATGTGATCAAACACAATTATATCGCCTTGGGGTGAACCTTTCAAAGACGTATAAGAGGATTGACACAAACTCAAGACTGATAAAAGGAAACTTTCTTTTCATGCTGAACACAGTCAGCCTGTGGATCTCATTACCACCAGATATCCCTCACCCCAAAATCTTGCAGGACCTGATCATCACTGATATTTGTACAGAGAGCAAAATACAGGCAGTTATAATGGCAAATAATCAAGTTTCAACAGAAAAATGGTTTCTGGAAGGACTGCAGAGCTTCACAGGGAAAACTAACATGTACTACAAGAAGATTAGGAAAATGTTTTGCCTAGAAGAAGCTATCCTGCCAATGGGTTGGTGATGGTGGTGTGCATTTGAGGTTTCCCTTCCGCTGTAACATGCGGCCGAGACTGCTGCCTACTCCCTGTTCCCAGCCTTAGGTGACCTCCCTGCTAGTTCCTCCCTGTGGCCTGAACAGAAAATCATGTGATCCTGGAGTACTATCATCCCTTTCATCCTTTCTATGAGCTGAGAGCTTTCCATCACTAGCAGAATTTTCCCCATCTCATAGATAGACTGTTACTGCCTCTTCTTCAGAATACTTTCCAACTTATTCTCTTCTCCCTAACTTTGCGCAACACTTGTGTGTCTAGCTGGCATTGAAGATTATACTGTCTAGTTTAATTTCTCTCTCCTAATCTACTCAATAATGTCTGTGTTACTTTCATTTATTGTCAGCCCCATTGATCTTTTTCTAATCTAATTCTCATCACTGCATTCACTGTATTCCCTGGTTGACAGCTGAAAGTCCTTGAGGAGGAAACATTGACTTGGTATTCTCCACCATGAACATTCTTCCTTGGAAATTATAACTGATGAAACTCCTTTCCAAACTCATAATTTCTTTATAAGTAAAGCCATCCACTGAATATACTTGAGCTGCATGCCCAACAGTGACTGTGGCCTGCTGGGAAGCCAAGTAGGGTGCTGAAAAAACACATTTTCTGAAACCTTTTTGGCCTTTGGAATCTTAACTGTTATACAATACAAATCATATTTGTAAGAAAATCTGTTCCTGTCTGCTTTCATAAGTACTCCGTGTTCTCTTAACTCTGACAAGTCATTCTGAGTATGACCTTAGCAGTGTGCTTGATCACATTTACCTTATTATCAAACACTAAGGCCAGCTCATGCCAAGCATTTTTCCAGGTGTGCCAGGGTAATTGTGAAAGGGAGCAGAAGACCCTGCTGATGCCTTGTGTCACCTCCACAAGAGCCATTCAGAAATGCTGTAACTGCTCTGTTATGGTCTTCTCACCCCACATTCCTCTCCCCAGGAGCAATAAAATAAAGCAAGCCATAGTGCAAGCAAAGGACCCACCTCACCAGTGGTAGTTGTAAGACAAAATATCGCCTAATGAGCTAACTTTATATAGATTCTGTGCCTTAATCCTGATTCATATGTACAAAGCTATGAAATTCCAGGGCTTAACACCCACTAGGCCAAAAGATTTGCTTACATTCCTCAGCAAAACTGGAACTCCAAATGCTGCATATGTAATGAACAGCTAGAGCAGAAAATATATATCCAAAGCCTATACTCTGTGAAAGAGTCTCTACTAGGAAAAAAAAGGTGGAATATAAATATCCTGCATCAAAGAAAGTTGCAAAATATAGAGATTTGAAATACAGAGAAAGGCATATAGCCCAGCTGGCCCCCTGGTCCAGGCTTCAGTCTATTAACTAGGGTGAAAATAAACATTAAATAAAAAAAAATAAAAAAAAAATAAAAGAAAAATAGCTTAACTTGATTCTGCAGGAAAACAAACATACAGAATAGTCTAAACAAAATGGGCAGTAAAATTAAATTATTAGCATTCAAATGTTCAGTTCGTAACTTTTTTCCTGTTTGGATGCTACCTTTAATCTGGCCTTGAAAAAAACAAATTACCTCAAGATCCAGGAAATCTTTTTGTTGTGCTGAACTTTAAGCTGAAGTTATTTCTCTGACTTCAAGTGGAGCAGCACTGATCTTTTGCATCTAACACCTAACTGCTGCAAGGGATTTGAAATGCCACCAGGTTCTTGGCACTGACTCCACCCAGACGCTCTGGGCTGGAGCGTGATGCTTGCTACCTGACCAGTGCACTGAGGGAGAAAAAAATCTCTCTGCTCTGACCTTCAGCAGACCTTGAAGAGGTTTCTCTAATTTAGCTCGGCAAGGGACGTTTGTGAATGCTCACCCAAGCCCTGGAGAGGAGGAAACATCAAAGTGCATTCCAGAATCATGCATTTAAACATGCAAAAATGCACCAATTATGTATCCAATCACTTTCTGGAAATACAAGCCTGCACTCAGATCTCAGGGGCTATCTCTCTGCCGTTTCCAGGGCTCAGCTGGATACAAGCAATCTAGTAACTAGATGGATTTTTTTTTTTAAAAAAAAAAAAGAACCATACAGACATACTTATGAGTAGCTATAAAATCAGCAGAATTTGAATTTAAAGAGAGAGACTTTACAAGTGTCACAAAGATTAATAAAATAATTGCATCAGAAGTATCATGGCTGTGGGGCTTTATAGATTCACTTTTCCCTTCTGTTCTGAAAGACGCAAATTGCAGCTGTTGCCCCCTTCTAGCGTGATCACCCTCTCCCTGTTTTGACAGATTTCTTGAAAGACTCATCTCACAAGATGTCTGGCTTTTTTTTTGTTCTGCCTTTAGTAATTTTCCACTTCTCAAACACCTGCCCTTGCAGAGAAGCTTGAGATTAGCCCAAACTTCAGGTAACCTGCTGTCCCAAGAATCACCTACATCCTGAGCACGTAAATGTGATGACTATTGTCCTTGTTCGGGTGAGAGGTGACAGTTTCCCAAATCACCAATTCTGGATTTCAACTGCTTTGACAGAAAGGCATTCTGTGAGAAACGCTAAAATGATTTCCACAGCATCAGCTGTAGTTCATGAGAGGCAAACAGGAAGATTCCCTGTACCACCACAGTATCTCCATTGCTATAATCGTATCCTACCCTTAAGGGGCAGCATCCTCATTTTTACTTTGCTGGCTATTTGAAAACCCAAAGACAGGAAGAGGCCATTGGTGATTCATACCAGCTTCCCACCTCGTGAAGTTTTCCATCATTGGTGCTACCCAGAGGCACAGTCCCTACAGTGTGTTCAGGCCCCGCAGCAAACCTGCAGCAGATTGTGTACACTTCCACAAAATTAACACAATCTTTAATTAATGCAATAAGCACTGATGAGTAATAAATCATATTAAAATACAAGGAAGGCAAATTTTTAATAAATTAAGCACTGATTCGCTCAATAAATATTAATCTACTAAGCATCAAGAATTTATTACATTTTAGAAAACCAGCTGAAAAACCTCACTGGTGAGCTGGTCTGAAATGTGCAGAATGGTCCCTGTTCACCCATAATATACACTTATTTTTAACTAATTCCTTAATTTATCAAGTTAAACAATTTGCTTGAAAGTGAACCTAGGTTATTATTTCATTGCAATATGCAATTTTCTCAACAAAGATTCTAACCGACCCCTCGAATCGTTTCCTGATTTTTTTTCTTAGCAACTCCCTTTCTGGGTACCTCCTTTCTCTTCCTTAGTATTGGTGGTCTTTAAAATAAAGTTGCTGACTGGTGCCATTTCATTTTCACCTCAATTAACTCAGCGAGAGTTGCAAAACTAGAAAAAAATTGCAGAGGAGTATAAATTAACTCGTTCATTTTAGTTTAGCTTATCTATGAGATGTTCTTTCACATTTTGCTCTCTGCAGAGTTCCTCCAACCTTTTATATAGATGTGGGATGTGCTGCACTTGCTTTGACTCTTATCTTCAGATTAGCAAAAGAGAAGGAAAAAAAGCCAGATGCAAAGATGCCCCACGAGACTGATATGGAGCTGTTTCTGTAGCAACCGATGATTTTCTTCACATGTAAGAATGAGCCTAGTCATATCTAATTCTGAATGTATCTGGGCCTCACTTACCAGCCAAAGCTGTGTCAAGTATAAAGTCAATACAGTCAGAAAGAGTGATAAAAAAAAGCAATTATAAAGCCATCTTCCTACTCCCACACTCCTCCTGCCAGCATCCAAAATACATCCTTACCCCTGCCTTCTGTCCCAGCACAGCACGTCCAAGACCATAACATCCAGCCGAGATGGTAAGCAGAGATGGAGGTGGCAGCCAGAAACCCAGGAATCCCAGGAATCACACACATAAGACTGCCGAACTGGAGGCTCCATCAGCAGTCCTGCGCCCCCATATCCCGGGAGATGGTGTGCTCTGTCTTGGGTTTCTCTAGAATGCATTGGCCTCTATGTCCGCCTTGCTCTGAGTTTCCATATAAAACTCCTAAGCCCAGAGCTGAGATCAACTTCACCTTTAGAAAGCTATTGTTGGGTTTGCACATTTCTCTCCTTCACTCTGCAGGCAGTAATTTCTGCAGCTGTGTCCAAAGGCAGACTGCCCACCTCACCAACACCGCCTGCCACGGTCCACCCATACAAAGCTGGAATTGACTCCCTGGGACCACAGGAGGACTTTGTCTTCCTAAATGGATTTTACTGGCCTGGTCTCTGCTATTGATTTCTTCCATCTAATTTTAATGTGGTATGAGCAGGTTTTTCTCCCTATCACATTCAATCTACTATGCAATTCAGAGGGTTTAAAACTGAAATCAAGTGCATTATTTTTTCTTTTTTCCTGGAAGCCTCGCCACAAGTTGTTACTAATTGTGCCTTTTCCTTTTAACCTTTAAATTAGCACTTCTCTTCTATGAAAACTGTACTGACATAAAAGTAGTTGAAACCAACGCATCTTCTCACAAAATAAAGCTGAGTATGTATTGAAGGATGAACTTCACATTTCTATGGTCTTCGTTACAGCCAGACTCCATAATGTCCATGCTTTTAAAAGATATCCTCTAACATTATACCACAAAAGAGCCACAAAGTTCAGAAAAAAATCGAAGAGATCCCAACAGTGCAGCTTGGCACACTGTGGATGGCAGAACAAGGCTGTCTGCAAGCACCACCATAAGCCTCCTTGGTTTTGCGCTGCAGGGATTTACAGTAGAAGGGAAGAAGGAGGGACAAGGTGCAGAGAAGGGAGAGGTTAAAGTCTATGTTCCATCCTTTCACATTGGTACCTGAGAGGTGATAAGCTGCGCACCTTGATGTGCTCTGCTCCTATGCAAAAGACACTTCTGTCTAGAAGAATGTAAATCTTCTTTTGGTTGCCTGTTGTTGGACGGTTTAAGAAATATTCAGGACTAATCAACATCTAGAAAAACTTCCTAGTGAAGGCTTAGGTAAAGGAAGGTGTTAGAAAAAAAGCAAATATAACTCAGTGAGCATTTCACATCAGTCTAGTTTCTCAAATGCAAGTTTTGCTACTTCTATTCTCCTTCCCTTCAGAGTGCAAGACTTACCTCCAAAGAGGAACTCTCTAGAGTAATGACCCCGACAAGCTACTAATTCAAATCCTGTTAAAATGGATAATTTGATGACTTAAAGGTTTTTTTTTAAAAAAAAAAAATGTAGCAATCAATAATATTTTCTTTTCATTCTGAAATCACAGGCTTTTGTTCATATAATGAAGCAAGATCTCACATTTTCTACTTCCTTTATGCTTAGCTGCTAAGGTTTCCTGGTGTAATGATAAAATGAACCAGTCAGCTTGTTGACACTTGACTGGGATTTTAGTAAATTGCATCTGCTGTTGCCTACTCTGTGGAATCAATTTTTGAAAATATAGATGTGGGAGAACATTTATAAAGTGGTTTGGGATATGTTATCGCTCACACTAAGAGCTATAATGAGCATTTTAAACCATTTTAACAGTGACCTCTGCAGACATTTGGTCGTTGCAATATTTGGTAACTCTATTCTGGTTTAGAATAAAAAAACAAGTCCAAATGATGAAAGGCAGCACCAAACCATTAAGCTACTTTATTCATTCTTCCAGTTCACATATTCTTCTACTTAATATCTGACACCAGCTCATTTCTCTCCAAAAGTTTGCAAGTGCCAATGATACATGTACTTTCTTATTTTTCAGAAACACTGCCAAACAATTAACTAAGGCCTTTTCTTCTCCCTCCTTTGACTGTCTCAAGAACACAACAGATGCATAATATTCTTACAGTCCCGTCGTGCTCAAAAGCTATTTCAAAAGAACACTAGTACAATGAAGTTTAAGGAAAGACTGAAAAGCCATGCGAGGTATCTTTTGGGCACGTATACAAACATTCTGTATTTCCTATGGCAGTAGAAGGAGGGTTCAGCCCCAACGCCTTGCTGAGTAGATTACTACCAAAAGCAGATCGCTGCTCAAAGCAACATCCATGGGAGGCTGAGCAATCTCAGCAGCTGTGCAGCAGAGGCCATTTGCAATGTGGCCACTCAGTTTTATTGGTCACACAAATTCACAGTCTGTTCCATGTATTCTTGAGTGACACCTACTGGTGCTTTATCTATAGGTTGCCTTATCTACATATATAATTTACTCATAGCGTACAGATTCTTACTGAACCACTAGGAACCGAAAAGAAAGCCCATCAATTTGCTATAAATATTTCCAATCACAACAAAAAGTCCTTAAGACTATCTTATCTACGGAAGGAAGGAAAAGAGGAACAAAGCACTTTGGAATGAACTGATCTTTAACTTTGCCAGTGAGAGTCATGATGACAGAAAGCCTCTTCTCTGATGTCTGCATCTGTAAAATAACAAGCATCTTTATGTACCTCAATGAAGGAACACAAAGGTAGATTCATTGCGACTTTATGATTTGATGAAGTGTACTATGCATACATAGGGTACCTTCTCAGATGTGCATGTAAAAGGATGTTCTTGATTAGTTAATAACATTCTCTTTTTAACCCAAGACAAAACATGGCAAGCAAATCTGATCACTTTATTGAACCCAATTGTCAAACGCAAGTGAGAGCTCCCAGTTTTATAGGCTTCTATCCTCATTGTTAACTCAAGCCTGAAATGCTGAGACAAATTAATGCACAAGTAGTCAGTGCTCTAGTCACTCTGCCACCTATGTAAGGTATGTGAAAGTATGGAGTACACACACAAACGCTGGTATTTCTGCCCAAGTAAAGACCGGGAGAAAAGAATGGATGATATAGCCAATACCTTGTCTGTGCTTAGTTCTGCTCTTCCCCAAAAGCTTTGGGTCTGTGAGAAATGAAGGAAGAGAATAAGGCCTGATTCTCCATGGACTGGCCCCACATCCAGGTTTGAATTAAGCCTCTTTGTAATTCCACTAATAAAAAGGTGGCTGTGGCTATATGCACGTTTTAAATGAAGCACATGTACTTACACAGCAAGGGCTCAGGATCTACTCATTCTACAATTTAACTCAACATTTTAAAGGGTTTGTTTTGGTAACAAACCACCATGCAAGTTTTTCATAGTTTGGTGTATTATTATGTAAATTGCAGAGCCGTGGTTATAATCCTGTGCTTGTGACATCAATTACTCAATGCCTATAGAGATTACTGTAAGGCCACAAACAGCAGTCTATGTCTTAAAGTACGTAGTAAGCAGCAGTAGCTAATTCTTCTCTTCAAAATTTATTTATTTTGAAAAAAAGAGTAAACTATGGCAGGAAAAACTGTATAACCACACACGGTGCCATTAACAACCAAGATCTATACATGAAGCAGATCACTTTAGGCATTGCCCAGTCATTCTCAGTTGTGAATTCCTGTCTTACAAAGGAGAGGAACAACATTAGTGAAAGCAATTATGAGCTTCCAAAGTCCACAATTTGTTGGGGGAGGGGGATTTTGGTGGTGTAAGCAACAGTGTTCAATGAATGTTTAATTAGAAACAAAGCATATCTACCTATACCAGTAATGGGATATTGACTAACTAGCCATTGTTTATGGGCTGTTTTAGATAACAGACAAGACAGATTAATCCTAAACATATGCAATTTCAAAACTAAACATGTAGTTGTAGGAGCCAGTGATCACCCAGTAAAGCAGCACAAATCCAGAGGTTTGTATCCCTCCCCTGCTGCACCTGAACCTCAGGACTGAACTTCAGCTCCTTACATCCAACTACGAGTGCTTTGACAAGCAGATCATTTCTTCCAAACTTTCTTTTGCTGCATATAGCTAACTAAATATTTCTTGGAATGGAAACTTAAATTTCAATATCCACATTTGACCTGAGCAGTTTGGTTACCAGCTAGTAGCAGTTGCCCTACTCTCTCCATGTCAACGAATGCTAAATTTAACAAAATGTCATCATGTCATTACAGCCAGCACATTGCTGGTGAGAAGCATGAGTTCAAAGAAAACAGTGTTTTGGAAAAAAAGTGAAAAGAGAAAAACAAACAAACAAAAAAACCCCACTGGGAACTCTGAGGGAGTTCCTGAGAAGTTTTCTGAGACATAAGAAATTTTCACTAGAAGAGACCTTCTTTGTAAGAAGTTAAATACTTTCTTGTTTGGGGAGCAGCATGTATTTGTGCTCAGTTTGGCTTTTGCTCTGTATTAGAATTCTGCTCAGGGCAGCACTTAACCAGAAAACAAAGCTCTGAATTACAGCACTAATACGATCCACTTCCTAATACACCTGAGCCCAGTCAAAAGAAACAGATCCTTGATAAACCTTTAAGAAACAAGGCTCCTGTGGTTTCACACCATAAGGATAGCAATACAAATGGAAGGAAGAAAAAATGCAACACGAGTAAATTCCTTCTGAATATAAAATGCCCCCAAAATGATTGCATTTTCACGCATAAAACCTATGGATTATGTGTTGAAAAGTCCCTGTGATTCAACAACAAAGTGAAAATAAACACGAGAGCACACAACTTCCCTAGCTGCCATTTTCTCTGCTTCCCTAGAGCCTAAATTCCTCCCCCTCCAAGAGCTCTCTGCCTTTACTTCTGATTTTGTCAGAATTATCTGGTTCTGTTTATCTCAGGTGTTATTTTCTCTTAAGGTGTTGGATTTTGCCCGAGATGTAAGCAAGTAGTGCGAGAACATGGCACAGCAATTTCCATATCACAGTTCCAATGCTTGAAGGTATTCTGCACGCATTCCAAAACTGTTCCCTTTCCACTCAAAGAAGGCAATATTTAAAGGCAATCAGGTGACTCCTATATAATAATGATGCGTACCATTTTATTTAGAAGATAGACTCAATAATAGGTTGCAATTCTGATATCTCACATTCAAACATCTCAGAAACTTAAACATTCAGCAGAACCTATTTCAGCTCTACAAGCAAACCTGCAAGCTTTTGCCTGCAAGCTCAAGTAGATGGGTTTTCTGTACAACACAAAGCAGAGTAAATATTGGTAGAACTTTATGACTGCAAGATGGAGTGCATGAGGGTACAGGCTATACCATCTCCAAAATCCTTCTGTAGTGATGTCCATTTGCACCATCACCACTCGATTTCAAAGCTACCACTTTCACACCTACAGCAGCATGCATCCAAGCACTCGAAAGGAAAAGACAGAGCTTATTCTGTTTTGACACTTAGCTTTGAACTTACCCTTACTATAATTGTGTATAAGTACATACATATTGCATATATATACATACAATTACAGATACATGTAAACATTCATGTACTTATACACAGGTGCATATATAACGAGGAGTGAATTGACTTCTAAAATACCCAAAATTATCCTACCTATTCAAGTCCAAGCTAGCATTTTATCACCAATAGGAACATGATAGCACACGCATTTCCTAGTTAAAGCATCATCCTTTTAAGGATTTAAAGTAAATCAGTGTGAGGGGAGTCAATGTAACTGATTTCTAAAGCACTAGACAGGACAATTTGGTTTTTTAATGGTCAGTTCTAAATTCACTGACCCTCCACTCCTGTCACATTCACTTTTTCTCTCCCTTTCCCTATTTCCTCATTTCCTCCATCCAGCCAAAGTGCTATACCCCGGTTTCATCTGCATTTTCAAACTGCTGATATTATGGGAATGTAAACCAATAAGATAGGAAATGCCCAATTCCAAAGACTTGCACAACGCCTGGACAAAATCAGTCTTTTTCTCTTTTGCAGCAAGGGGGGCAAAAGAAAAATTCTGCTCTGGCTGTTGAGGCACCAGTACAGCCAAAGACTTTTCTGCAATGAGGGAAGTCAGGAGGGAAGGGGGGAAATAATTGTATGTGTTTTCACATTTAATTTGGAAGGATTACTTTATATGAAAATCTTTCCCACCATACTGTGCAAGGTTCCTTGCTTACTGTATATAAGTCAAAATAACATTATCCAAGTAATAGTGAAAAGTTAAATTAGGATCTAGTATGTATGAACAAATATATAAATTTATATCTCTGACTACTGTGATCTCATCTAATTTCAAGCTTTTCATTTCATTTCAGTTTGAGCCTGTTCCCTTTCATATTCCATGGCAGTAAGTTAGCTTTTCTATTGCTCGAAAAAGTAATTTTTTTCCAAACCATACCACTGCTTGTCATGTTCACTTAACAAATGATTTAGAGCATCACAATCTTCATTTTTCTAAAAACTGCATATTTAAATACAGCCCATGAAAGCACTGTTCAAAGAAGCCAAATGGCAGCAAGAACCTGGAGCCATCCCAGAAGTAAAAAGAACAATCTTATTTTCCAAACAGATACAATACTTTCTCATTCATTTCTGAAGTAATTTTGTTATAGTTTGCTATGGTAGATGCTAAAATCATTACTAAATCCCCATGTCTGAACATCTTCAGCCACAGAACTTAGAACAAGGTCCACTCAGGCTGCAACCTCTATCAAAACTCCCCAAAACTGACGGGGCAGTGTCGGAACTCCTTACAGCCACTTCCAGGGTCATTATGCTTTTCTATACTCCTCAGTGTAATTCATGTTTAATCTACAGTTGGTGTTTCCAGAATTGTTAATAAAAACAATAAAACAGAGGCTACCAGAACCAAAGTAGTATTTAGATCTATACATCCAAACATTTTTATCTCACTTTTGAAATTTGGCGTTTTAGCCCAAACCCTTTACTCAGGTGCTTTGAACTGTGAAAAAGATTCCAGAGGCAATTTTATTCACAACAGTTGAAGAGAGCTATATGTGTCATATATAATATGTCATGTTATACTAAAGAAGAAAATAAAAGTTTGGTTCATCAAAATCACTGCCCGAGAGCAGCCTCCGATGGAGATTTGTGTAAGAAAACGAGGCCATCAGATACTACTATTTTATTCCACTCTTCAGTCCATGCGAGGTTATTCTGACTAATGAAATAGGGAATAACATTTGTTGTGCATGCTCAGAGATAAGAGGTTTGAAATCCTCTTTTCACTGGCCTTGTTGCTAACTTTTTCAAATTATCACTCTTTTACATTGCCTCCATAAGTAATTCATAGGGGAACTGCTATCTGATATACATTTAATAGTGGCTAAAAAACTCTTGCGAAAAACCCATGACTGACAAACACAAGACTTTTTTTGAGAAGCACCAAAAGCACAGAGACTTCAGTGGAAGAGAGAAGGGAACAAAATACCCTATTAACCAACTTTCATATGAATCTGCTAGTTTTGCGTTGCAAATGTGCAGTAGCTTCTGGGTTCAGTCCAATCAAAGGCTGAGTTTCCTTAGTCCTCCTTCCTGAGAGTCACTGAAGGTAGGTCACGTCTCTCAGAATCAGATCTCCAGGAGACAAAAGCTGAGATTTACTGATGTATGTGTAACGTTCAACCAAGAACATAGTAACTATGTCATGAAGTTACTGCGAAGCAGTTGTTGTTTGGGCTACACAGAAAATATGTTTATCTGGCTAATATGAAATATGGATGTTTATCCATGATTTGTGACTCACACTGAAACTTCCATATTTCAGAAATATATAGCTTTGATTTGAACTGCTTCCATTGTCCCTATTTACATTCTTCCCTTATTAGAAGGAAGCCAAGAGGTTTCTAAGCATCCATTGAATATTATCCTTAAAAATTATCTAGATGTTAACAACAACATTTATACACAGCAGAAACACATTTTGCTTTGCCAAAGAGTTTGTATTTTTTTAGTTAGCAGATGGGCTATCATTTATTAAAAGTAATGGATGGGGAAGTATCAGTCCATCATTTCAAACCAATTTCACAGTTGCAGGAGAGGTGAACAAAGCTTCTATAGGTGAACACGTGAAGAAAAGTTATCCTTGTTCTTACCCTGAACCCTATTGTGTCAGAGAGCTATATTTCAGCTTTTTTTTTTTTTTTAATATTATTTTTCAAAGACCAACACAAATGTAAATGTTCCAATTTATAGTGGCAAAAATAGCTATCAGACACACTCCTGTTCCCAGTGAGCTTAAATTTGTCTTTTGGGCCTTGAAGACAGAGAACATCTTTTCTTTTAAAATCTAGATCCCTCTGCCACGGTCCTGCAGGTTCAGGTTATGGAGAAGACATGGGGCCAGCACAGGAGCACAGCCTACCCTTGCCCTCACCAGTCCCAGCCTCCGCAGAGGCAGACAGGCGTTAACAGGCAGCTCCTTTATTCCCTGTAGATCATTCTAGCAGAGAGTCTCTCTACCATGTTAGCCATCAGATACATATCTATGCTCATTTATAACTGGAAAAAATACGAGAAGTCAAGTCCTTTTATATCCCCAAATAAATAAACAGAACAGTTCAGACAATACAATTGAATCAGTATTTTCAAATGAGCTTTTTAATGAAGTCTGAATAGATTTTCAGCCCATATGATCAGAGAACTAAGTAAAATCATTGGGGATTACTGTCAATAAAGCTCATTGAAAGACTAAAAAAAAAAAAAAAAGAAAAATAAAGACAATATAATCTTAGGGC
Organism: Cuculus canorus; assembly: GCF_017976375.1. Taxonomy (NCBI): domain Eukaryota; kingdom Metazoa; phylum Chordata; class Aves; order Cuculiformes; family Cuculidae; genus Cuculus; species Cuculus canorus. Next base: position 24,406,831 of record NC_071408.1, on the reverse strand, counting down.
AGAAAAAAGGACTTTTTATACTAGGAGCTGGCAAAGCAAGGGCAGCAGCGGAGGAAATATGGGAACTGAATGTAGAAAAGCACCATTAGGATGCTGGCTTTAGAGGAGATTACATAAAAATAAGATGAACCTTCTCTTAAGAATAAACAGTCAAACAAACCAGCTCACTCAGCCCTCTGATCAGCAAAGAAATCAGAACTGTCAGCTTTTATCTACCTTATACAATAAACTTAAACTAAAAAAAACCAGTTAAGTTCTGATTTAAGCCACAATAAGCTAATTTTTACTAGCCACAGCTTTTCCTGACTAGGTGTTTTGGACTCTGAGAAACATGAGATTTTCAAGGTTGGGGAGTGTTTTAGTATTGCTACTCTGTCAAATTTGAATTACGCATAGATTTTTAAATATGGAACTGGTCCTCTACTTACAATGACTGGCACATTCACATCATATAAAAATGGGAATGGAGAGAACTAAACAAAGCCAGTGAGTTCTGAATTGATCATCTGAAACATCTGCTGTATTGCTTAGGAACTGTAGCACGTATGGTATATAGGAGCATCCAATATTTGGAGGCACACTACCTATGCAGAATATCCATAAAATGTCAGAAACACCAATTTTGGCCATTTCAGTCTTAACTCTGAATGTTCTTCTTGTAAACAAAAATGCGTAACATTATTTTGGGTTGATTTTTCTGGTTTATACTAATAGTGTTCAAAAAGTCAACAAGAACATAATGGAAAAGACAAAAAAAAAGTTATCTTCTAAATGTGATCCTTCCTTTCTCAGCCAATCTACTCCTTGCATTTATTCTGAATCTCATCGCTATTATGGTATGATAATCACACAGCAATCTTCACACAATACCTATTAACAATGTATCATCAATATGCATTTCTAAAATGGATTTTACTCTGATGCAACAATCCTGCTATATAAAGCTCCACTCTTGCCAAGAGCTAGGACATAACATTTTCAAGAACCGCTGACCTAGGAGTGAATTAGGCACCCAAATGTCTTTTAAGCACTAAAGTATTTTTGAGGATCTGGTCCTGAGCATCAAAATCTCACTCAAACAGGTCATGCAGGCCCGTTTGAATTTGCATTTAATAACAGTAAGGCAAAATATTTCAAATTATCAACTAAAAATATTTTTTTAATCATACTGCGCAATTATTGGCTTTGAACTCCCATGAAGTTAAGCCGTTTTGTAAGTTTGGCTTTGATTTAGGGGAGATAAGAAACACTGGACTGTCATATCCAATCAGACTCCATCCCAACAGGAAAGAGAGCTACTGTGCAAAATACCAAATGGGGTATGGGAGCCACAGAGTCATAGAAGCCATTTGGTTGAAAAGAAATTCTTCAAAAGGGAACTAGTCTAGGGAACACTACAGGTTCAGAAGAGTTGGCAGAGATCAACTAAAGTACTTGTAATTTCTCTTGGCCAGAGTTTCCTTTAACCAGTTCAAGCTCAGAAAGAGGTAAGGGTGAACCATGAACATTTATACGGTCTCTCTGGTAAACTTATTTCTGCAGTTTCCGTTGTAGAATCTGAGACAAAGGCTTGCCCTCTAAAGGTAAACACCAATAAAACTGCCTGTACTATCTCACTGCTTTGAACCTAGTCCACTGGTAAAAATCAGTAACCAGCCATGTAATTTTCAAAGTCCCTCCAAAGTTCATTGAATGACTCCCTACAAGTGACTACAAATTAACCTAGCACTAATTTACCCTTTACGTCATCAGACAAATTGGAAAGAACCTGCTCGCCCTTCTCAAACACTGTCTTCCAGAAGAAAAAAATCATTCTGTGATGGCCAAGATGTGAAACAGGTACCAGTTTTGATAATTCCAGCTCACATAAAGAGAAGGCAGGATGGAACACAAATTACAAGAAACAAAATCATGCATGATAAGTTCAGTGCCCAATGAGTATTGTCAGTTTGACAGGATCATTATTTCTAACACTGGAATTCTAAAATACAGTATTTAATTAAAAGCACATCGTGTACTTAATAATAGCCGGCTGCATAACTCTTGAAATGAAAAGCTTATTTTCTTTATTTATAACTTGAGGTCACCATGAACCTGAAGAGAGCAAAACTCACAGCTCATGTTATCTGTGCCATGAACTTATTTTATTCTAAACAAAAAAGGCCCCAAGTTTTGTAAGAAAAAAAAAATCACAGCCTTTTAAAGAACAGATCACAAAAGCAAAAACATTGCTAAGAGCATATATAATTCTGTGAGGGCTCCCTCTTTTGGCAACATAAAAAAGCTTCACAGATCGTCACTAAAAGTTTTCATAAGAGGTTCTTTGCTTACAGGACTACAAAGCTCACACCAATGACACAGACTGACCTTATTGTATTTTATCTTTCTGGGAAGACCTCTTCTGTACAAAAGTCTTCATTTACCAACAGTAGAAATGCTGCTGCTCTTGAATTTTGGAGTTACTTGCACTGTCTAATTCTGCAGAGATCTTGGATCAAGCACTTGAAATTTTGCATTTCTCCCCATGAACTTGCTGGGACCTAAGAGTCATAGGGCTAGCCGAGAGCAGCCAGAAACAGAGGCGATTTGGCATTGGCTGGGACAAGAATCACAGGATTAGTCATGAAAATAGGTCACAGAGGACAAGCCAAAGAACAAGTGTGAAGAACGGGGTTTCACTGATTAGTCCATTCCTGGAACACGTGCCAGAAAGTACAGAAGGTCCCCAAGAAATTTCCTTTTGAGTTTCAACACGCAGCTTTTCCATGGAAGCTCAGGGTTAGAGTTGAGCTGTCAAATGGAAAAACATCTAGGTTTTTGGTTTTTTTTATCACTAGTGGGATTGGTAGTAGATAGTTTAAAAGCTTTCACCTGGACACAAGGTTTCTAAGAGATGCTGATCACTTGAGAAGGAGTACTACCCTCAGCATGGGTTGCATTGCTACACCTGACTTTCCAGTTAATTGGGGACTGGGATTTCCAAGGGACATCTGTTCACCTGAGCTGTTACTATATTTCTCAGTAAAATGGAGTTTGGGTTCAATGTGCTGAGCCTAGAGTTAATCTAAGGTGTATTCTTTAGTGTTTACCTGTACCAAAAACCCTAGACCTTTTAACATTAATTTGGCCTTGGTTAAGAAAGAATACATCTTTGGTTAACATTTTCCTTTTACTTCCCTGTAATTTACATCAGCTGATATTCTGAGACTAATTTTATACCATGAGAGCTTTTTAACAGCTTTTGTTAAGGGTTATTGAAATTTAGAAGTTCATTATGTTACCATTCTCTCACCTAGGCCTCAAAAGCTATTGCAGTACTGCTGTCCTGTGGGGAAACTAAGCAAGGGGGTCCTGCTAAAGTGAACTCACAGAGTGTTCCTTATAAACATTATAGGTATTAAAAGGTCTTTCAATTTAAATAGCCTGTCTGCAAAAGGTAGATTATTCTGGATTTATATACATAAAGAGAGTATCATGCTAACATTTTATTAAAAATTAAAATCTTTTGAGTCACAACAGAAATCAATATCCCACAATTTGAGTGAAGTAGAATGATGATTCTGTGGTTAAGTAATTGAAAAGGGAATTGAGTCATCTGTCATTCTTCCTGCTCTGGGCAAGGTAGCTCTGGATGTCTTAAGCACTAGGCTTCTAAAAGTGTTAGATATCACGTTTTCAAAAGGAATACCAGTGAGTAAGACAACATTTTGGGTACATAGCTAAGCACAGGTCTGATTTTTCCATTTTGCACATCCTGGAATTCTGGCCTTTTTTAACATCGACTGAGAAATGAGGTGGTTAAAACAGCTGACCTTAACAGTTGTACAATAAGAATTAAAGACATGTCTGCATGACCAGATACAGTGTAGTGTTTCCACCTCTAATCTTGCAGGTGATAACTGACTGTGGTTGTAAAATCACTCAGAAATATGAGCATGGGAAGTAGTTGCTAACAGATCTATAAAATGCAAAGAACAATGCTAAACTGAGTCCCTCTACCTCAAAGCAGTGCTAGACCTATCTGCAACCGACTTTGTAAAAGCATCCTAAGAAGTCCATAACCTTAGATCAGTTTTGAAAATGAGACTGAACTTCCTAAAGAACTTATGCATTGCTCTGTGTAGTGTTGTGGAGGTCAAGTTCTAAATTCAAGAGCTCTTCTGAAAACTGAACCACTCAGCTCAGCAAAAACGGTGTTATACTTCCTTTCTTTCATTCTTTTACTCTATTAGCTGAAACACCATAAATCCCTAAAGAGAAATTACATTCCTTCAGTGCTTACAAACCTCTGGTCTCAAGTATTATGCCTCAAAATAGAAGTTATTACTCCAAGCAGGATCATGGTGGGTATGAGTAGGTTTGCAAGACCAAAAAAACCCCAGATATACTTGGACCAGTATTCAAGATCATAGTGCAGCAACAATGGGGTCTAGCAGCTGTGTGAGAGATGCACTTAAAACCTGTTTAGGAGCAGATGGACTTTTCTTGACATCTGAGAAACTCTATATTAGTCGCCTTCAGAGACACCTACAAAATGCATATCAACAGGCCCCCAAAATAGCAAAAGCAAGGTGGAGGTGGGCATGTGCATCTCTCTCTTGAGGAACAGAATCTCCAGTTAGCAATAATAAACAATTAATGAAAATAACTTTTTTTACTCCACTAGCAGTGCAAGTTTCTTCTGTCTGTACACAAATCTTGCAGTGTTAAGATGTTAGACTAAGTTTTTTGTGCACAAATTTTTCTTTGCTGTATGTATGAATATACATCACTTCTTGTTCATACTGCGGCATAAATCAAGGATTAAGTGGTCATGGCTAAGCTCTGTGTTTTAAGGAATAACACAACACATGTGGGACATGATGGATGATGAAGACAGGCAAATCATGATGCAATTCTATATGAAGATATATCTGTGTAAACAGTACAGGCAAAATCTGTTCAAGTTTCAGTACGGATCCAAATAAATTCCAGAATCAAGGCTGATGCTTTTTTTTCATGCCATGCTGTCAGTGTCTTTCTCACATCCAACCGCAGCAGCTTAGGAAGGGAAGTATTTGCCTCCGTTTTGAATTTGCCTGCCTTTTGTCACAACCTTAATTTAACTGAATTGCTGTGTTTTCTGTCTTTATAAAATGCACTTTTCAAGCTTGCAGCAGACATGCAGATTAGCCTTATCCTAAAGCACCTCATCTCTATTTATCCTGGGATAATTAGTCACATAAATTAGAAGTCATTACCAAAGGCTACAAAACCCTTTAGCAAAGGTTTGTTGACAGGCTAAACATGTTTAAAGTACCTTTATGGTCTAGGAGTGGGAAGAGTGGGGTATGTCAAGGAATTGGGGAAAAGAAATATCATAACAGTAAGAAGTAAATTCTGACACAGAAAATTAGGCTCTGCTAATCCGTATTCATTCCCAAAGAAATACTTACACTATTGTATGCTGCCACGGTGATATATAACAGAGGACATTTAAAATGCCAAGCCATGAAAGTGTATTTTGTTCATTACATTTTCGTTGAATGCTTTGATCTTCCCATTTTACAGCATAAGTTTGATTCATCATTGCTTTCCAGTAAGAAACTGCCACATTTGATTGTGGAAAGAAGAATTCTTATCTAATTGCAATTTGTAAGCACAGGATTTAGTGTATTGTTGTCTGAAAAATGGAACTGTCTAAATTATTTTCCCTGAAACTAAAATGCTCCACAAATAAAAGCAACATATGATAGCTGGGCATAATTAAAGAAAAATGACACCTACTGTTACATGAATAAAAAAAATGTGCTGATGACAGGAAGGGGGAAAAAAAATGTGATTTCCTCACAGTTTGGTTGAAACACAAAAGCATCAAATTTTAGTTCTTTAACATATTTGTTCAATGAATTAAAAAAAAATAAAAAGCAATCCCATCCTCCAAACAAGTCTGTAATGTACAGTTATTTCCCTGCAGTCAGAGCAATGCACGTCAGACATTTCAGATTTACTGTGCATTCACAGCAACCCTGTCTGAGTGTCTGGACACCCAACAGTCTTTTCTGAGCGATGGCACAGAAATGAGAAAACAGCCATGGAAATCTGGACATGTAGAAACCTCTCTTAAAGGTTCCTATTTACAGCTTCACTGTCAGCAACCATTTTGATCTCTTAAGGTGCAAAACATATGTTATTCAACCAGTTTTCAAGGAACTTTCAGCTTCTTCAAACCTGTTCTTTTTTCCTTCCTGCTTTTTCACTCCTTATTCTTCCTCCCTCACATGCACTTATCTATTCCATTCCCCAATATTAAACAACTCATAGAAAACCACTGTTAACAAAACATGTAATATTCTGTTATCATTTGGCATTTTACCATCCAAAGCTTAGGGTATTTGTCTTTTTTTTTCCTTTGTTTTCAGCACTGTCCTGCTTCAACCTCCCCACAGCATTCACATATTCATTACAGATGCATTGATAAACAAGTTTTCAACTCTATGGGCTGTGAATAGGATTATGGAAATCACCTATCTATAGCAATACTTGATAACAAATAAGCAGTGATCACTCTGAGAGATGCGTTATTCGCCATTCTCAACAGCATAAGAACAGTATAATTTTTAACATGTTGGAGGAAATGTTGTACTGACATTAGCAAGTTTTCCAGCCCATCCTGAGATCCATTATGCTCCAGCTACTTTTCTGTCGCTAGGTACTCAAGAAAGTTTAAAACTAGGTTACATATTTCTACCAAAGTTTGCAGTACAGCTTTAACTGCAGAGAAGATATATTCCAAGAATAATGTGTAATATACTTAGAGAGAAATATACCGACAATATCACTATTATAGAAAGAATGTCTATTACTATCTATTATAATTAACTATAACTTGTAAGCACATATATATGACAGTGAGGAGAGACACTATAAATCCCTAAAAAGAAATTATATTCCTTCCGTGCTTACGAACCTCTGGTCTCAAGTATTATGTCTCAAAATAGAAGTTATTACTCCAAGCAGGATCATGGTGGGTATGAGTAGGTTTGCAAGACCAAAAAAAACCCAGATATGTTTGGACCAGTATTCAAGATCATACTGGAGCAACAAAGGGGTTTAGCAGCTGTGTGAGAGATGCATTCAAAACCTGTTTAGCAGCAGCTGGACTTTTCTTGACAACTGAGAGATACTCTATATCAGTCACCTTCAGAGATACCTACAAAATACATATCAACAGGCCCTCAAAATAGCAAAAGCAAGGTGGAGGTGGGCATGTGCATCTCTCTCTTGTGGAACAGAATCTCCAGTTAGCAACAATAAACAATTAATGAAAATAACTTTTTGCAATAGTAAAATATGTTTTTCAAACATCCAGTTACAGAAAGGGGTGTTTGTAACCACTGACCTCTGATACTGACTGTACAAAAATTCCAGAGCTGGAGTCTTACAAAATAAATGTGATAATAATGGCCTTGAACAGTGCCATTTTATCAATATTTCACTTATCACAGGTATAATGTCACATTTCACCTTGATACATTTCACAAGCAATTGTTCTCTGCATTGGCAACTGCTAGGACAAATTCCAGTATCAGGGCAGAGGAACCATAGTGGGAAACCAAGCAATAAAAGCAATTATTCCAGTCTCAGTGGGGGCACTGTGCTTGCCAACCCGTGCTTCCCTCTTAGCTGCCACGGAAAGCAGTTGTTATAAGTTCCCGAGTAGCCTGGAGTAAAAGGACCAATCAGATTAGAAAACACTTATGGACATTAAGCGTCCATTAGACGATCTCCCAAGGTGCCTTCCAACCTCAATGATTCTATGAAATATTCTTTTATGTCAATAAACACAAGCAGATCTGATCAAATATTGATTTCCAGCACTCCTCTTCCCAAAGAGGCCTCCTTCTTTCTCTATAGAACATTGTGAGTTAGTCAAGTGATGGGGAGGATGAGGGATGTTTTCCACTACTGTGTCTCTCTTTTGAAGCCTCAGGGGGTTCTCTACAGATTCAAGAGAAACAAAACACATATGGCCTTGAGGAGAGCTCTTTCTTACGACTGTCAGTACTGCTTTGGGTTTGTGAGGTTTTAAAGGAGAAGTTTTGTACCAGGATCTAGATGCCTCCTTCAACACCTGAAGGATTCCACATGCTTCTTCCCCAAATCTAAGTTCTTAATAAATATAAAAGAAACAAACAAACAAGAACTTCCTCCAAATTTTAGCCCAGGGAAGACGTTGTCCTGTAAAGGGAACATCTCCACTTCCCTCAAGTAAATGATGGGTAGTGCTGCTGATATTAACTTCATATGGAAGATGTTCAAATATTGCAACGTTAGATAAAAACCCTCAAGTGTTTGGGAAAGGGACAGTCATTGCTTCACACTGTTGCAAAATATTTGCCATCTAGACAGCACAGGTTGCCACTTGCCTCCTGCGTCATTTCACAAGTGCACCGTGGGGTAAGGTATCTGTTCTATACTCTTCTCCATGGGTAAATCCTGCCTTATCTCCTCATCTACTGATTTCCCCTTCCTTTTACCCTCTTACCCTTTCCCTTCTGCACATCAGACTACACTGCAAGGAGAAAGCAGAGTGAAATCCCTGTCATCTCTAACAATTCCTTGAGGGCAATGGAGTCCTATATGTTTCATTCAGTTTGCTAACTGTACAGTATTTAAACCTCATCTGAATTGGTAAGTAAAGAACATATCCCTGGGGCTGCAGAAAACAAATACAACTTCCTACTCCAAAAGCATACAGTTTAAAAGGAAGGCTGGGATAACACGAGATAAAAATTCAGAAGAAGGATGAAATATAAGCTTTGTAGATAGCTATGGCTTTTTTTCTCCTCAGAAATCATAGCAGAGAGGAAGCAGAAAGAGGCATGGTCATTCCACACGAATACTGTAGAACTCAACAAGTAAAGAGGGTCTCCTCTGCTCATGGACAAGCAGGATTTATGTTTTCCATCTACTTCTGTGGCAAGTTTTACTGGGTTAGGGAAGATTCTACTGAATTCCTGTCAAAATAATCAAAATGTGCCCTTCTTCAGTAAGAAAGGGAAGATTTTTTTTTTATTTTTCTATTTCCACTAAAAATCGCCCAAACTGCAAAGAAAGCAGTATTAGGGCAGGGCACACCACAAGTACTTGGGAGAGCAAGGAAGAAAAAGGAAAACTCTCCCACTGTTTTTCTGAATCAGTCTTTCTATGATCAGGAGTCAGTTCTTTTGATTATTTCTTTCATTGCTTTCCTATAGTTTACCAGATATTCGTTTCCTTGAATGCAGAAAACACTTTAGGTCTGGAATAATTTTTAACTACTTCATTAAATTGACCTAAAAGAATTTTAAACCATTGTGCTCTTATGATTTGAAAACCCATCCTAGACCTTAAAAGAGCTACTGCTATGAAATCATAAAACAGCATGGTCAAAAAAATGAACAAAAATGAAGCATAATATCTTGCACTGATATGGAAGGAACAGTTTCTGGCCTTTTATATGACTTTTAATCAATCTTAGGCAAGTAGTATTAAGATTGACTTAGAGACACTGACAGGGTTTGAAAACATGTATGGTAAAGACAAACAATTCATTATTACCCAGCAAACAGCGAAAACTCGGGGCCTTTTTAAAAATGTCTGAGCATCCTCAAACTGAAAATGAAATCGGCTGAGTACTGTGGCTGTTCTCCGCCGCAGAAAATCAGTTGCCCATTTTTAATGGAGAATGGCAAAATACCTTGTGGGGATATAGTGCAATTTAAAGTATTATTAAGACAAAATACTAAGTACCACTTCTTAGAGTACACACCATTTCATCAGGGCATTTTTAATCAGCATGCCTCGGAGAGAACTGAGCTCAGCTCCACAATATTTAATGTCAATGGTTGCTGGTTAGCAGGGGTGGCAATTCTGCTTCGCGGGGACATCTTACAGTGATTTAGCAGTGATTAGTGCTTCTCAGACTCCTGCTGACTGTTGCTGTTCCTTTCTCTAACAATAGCTGCTTGCTTTCTTCAGCTCTCCGGCATGTTAAAAATTGTTTTTAATGTTTTTTCCAGCAATCCCTCTTCCTGCATGCCTTCTCATTTCCTAGAAAGAGCTTTGCTCCCAAGGGCTTGGGGAAGGTCTTACTGAACAATCAGACGTGCTGTGACTGGCCCAGCCGGCAGCGTTGCAGTTCTGTGGGAAAATTCAGTCCCTATCTCAATGCATTCAGCAATTAATTCTCCCTCCCTGAACCTGTCCAATGTCAGTGAAACACTTTGCTGCAAGTTTTTGGTTCCCTCAGTAGAAGTGTTGTCTTTGAAAGGGAAACTTCTACAATCCGCTTCAACAGTTCAACAGAGCGCTCAGCAGAGATTGTCTAATTAAGAAATTCAACGGGGTTTTGGTAATTTTTATTTGGTCCTTTTCTTTGGGATAGAACTGTTCTTCTATATGTTCTGTCTTTAGTGTGCTCACACATCTAATACCAGTAAATGTATTAGCCATGTTGAAGTCTGCTAAAATTCCAGACTTGTGATTTCTATCGTATCCTTTAAATATGTAATATCATTTGACTATCTGCTTCCCAACATTGTTAAAACAGTGGTTAATTTTTTTTGTTGGTGGGGCAGATTAGGTGATGCTTCATTAACTTCCTAGAAAAAAATGCCTTGCAGATTTTGATAATTAGTTTTATTTCAATTTGCTAACAACATAGCCTGAATAAAGCCCTGATTTAATGATATAAACTAACAGAAACAATCCTTGTTGTTTCTTTCTTTTCACTGTACAACAATACTCCCTCCTTCAAAGGACATTTCCTCTTATTATATCACAGGTAGATGATACCATGTTTAAAATATCACTGATCTATTATTGGTTTTGCCATAAACCTCTTGAGCAATCTTCAGTAAGTTATTAGTTTCCCACATACAAAAATTTCCCTTACACTGCACTCTACCTGTTCTAGACATTATATGGTTTCCTTAATAAATATAATGACAATAATAAATTGTAGGATATGTTTAAGTATTCTAAAGCAGAGGTGATTCCAAAACACTAGTTTATGGGGTTTTTTTACTAACAGCCAGGAAACTTTGAAAGATGTCTTTGAGCAGTAGTTGTATTCCTGGCACCTGCTTCTTTTAGAAGAATTTGAAAATTTGTTGGTATTCAAATGGCATCTATAAAATGATCATACATGAATGATTTTTAAAATGCAGAGAGGAAAAAAGATATAGAAAACTGTAAAATAGTTCAATATTTCAAAGACTGCTTCCTATGAACCCAAGACAATAAGTACTTTATAACAATGGAAGTCTACAGTGTACGTAGAGTTTTGATATCAGACTTCATTTTTTAATCAGAGAATGAATTTTATCAATGTTGATCTAAAGTAACCTTGGGCACTGTTAAGATGGCTAAAGAAGGAAGGAGCCTGGATAAAATAATTGCATATAAATCTCCCAGAAGAAATTGCATTTGATCCCAAGTACACATAGAATATATTACCAGTAGGCTATTTTTAAAATGCTTGCTCAAAGAGATTGAATAATAAGAATTTTCTTGGGTATAAAATGCGAAAAAAAAAATCACCTAATTTTAATAAACATTTCATAGATTGCCTTTATACTTCTTTAAAGACTGCAGGAGAAATTCCCACTTGATTTAAATGCTTCTAGATATGCATCTTCAGAACACGACTAGAAACAAGACCACAAAGTCTCAATGTTTTTTATCCCTAGATTGTAAATTACAAGCAATTTCAGAACAGAAACAAAAAATGACAAATCCATTCGCTGTTGAAATTTGAATTCGTCTGTACTGCTGTATTGACAGTATCTAAATTTAGATATTCAATTTAGGAAATTTCGTTAGCTGGTTTGTCTCCATTTTTAGTAGCATAAAGAAAGACTGATGCAGAGGGTAATTCAGAACACATATGTGAGGCTTCTGCTCTGGGTGACTCTCAATGCTACACAGTCATCCTAAGCTGATCAGCCTCTTAACTTAAATGCTTCAGTATGTAATGATGTATGTATGACACTTAAAGTAACCCCTCGAGTGCCGAGATTTTTCAGCCTTGTTCAGGAGTTAACATATTTTTTTCCCTGCATCTTTTTATGATAGTTAGCACATTAAAATACATTGAAAGCTATGCTGAATGAGTGATTAGTACATATTCAATGGAGACTAAAGTTCCTAATCTTGGGATAAGGGTCCTGCTTGAACTTCTCACTGAAAAAGATATTGCCATGCAAGAGCCACTGACAACTTAAAGTATCATTGAGGCAGCCCAAATAAAGTTTAGCTATATTTCTTCCTCAGAAATAATTTGCTTTGCTGATTTGGATAAAGTTGTATGTAATTTTTGTAAGATTGTGTGTGAGTATTCCATGTTTCACAGGACTGAGTGATTTCACAACTTTTGATTTTTAGAAACCAGTCATCTCGTGGAATCTAGTTATCTTGGCTCTCTCTTATCAATGGAAGGAGAAAATCACTTCTACAGGATGAATCTTTTTACTTCTCTCAGACACGTCTTAGGAGGGAGTGAATCATCTTTTAGAGCTTCCTTGCACACACCAATCATTAAAATAAAGCCCAAATTGGTGGCTTGAACAAGGTCTCAACTACAGCTTGTCATCAGATAAAATTAAGTTTATCCTAAAGTTTGTAAAGACTGGAAGGCACATGAGGACAGCCACTTCTCTGAAACATCTGGTTGCTGATGCTTCTTTCTAGATTAGGTATTTTAAACTTAGTCTTGGTAGGAAATTTTTCAATACAGTAGTAAAGAAATGAAGCAGAAACTTTCATTTCTAGTTGAAGTCTCTTTAGCAAGAGCTTATATAGAATAAGAAAAATCTAAAAATATGGTAAGGAGTTTTGAAATACTTAAACCACATTACATAAGCAGAAATAATGAGCAAAACAAGCCAGATGAATTTCAAGTGGTACTAAATATAACCTCATAAGTAATACCATTCTAGAAGGATGATTTCTGAATCAGAAAGCCAGTTAGCATTAATGGATATAACTTCTATGAGAGATAGCAAAAGGAAAGGAGGTTAAGGGTTGAACACATTTTGTTCTGTTTATCCTCTGAAATCCAATTAACTTCAGTTATTTGAGAAGACAAAGCTTGAAGAACACATCTGAAGAAATGTAAGAGACTGAGACTCCTGAAGGAACAGGAAGAACTCTTGATACAAACATTTCCACACATCCAACAGGGCAAATTCTTTGAATTAAGCATGAAAGAAATGAGAGTCTTTCCAAACACTCTGGAGTGGAATTTTTTCGTAATTTCTGATCTTCTCTCTGTGCTTCTAAAGTCATCACCTCCAGCAGCTTGAAATCTACCACTGCTGTCTGTGCCAGATACCTGTATTCATTAGTACGAGCACATAACAATTGCTGAGGCTCTGTATTGTAGCAACCTGCTCAGCATTGAGGTTAAGGGCTCATTTGTGTTGCACTGCTTGCACAGTCAAGTAGAAAAGTTGAGATGCATAAGCAGGTTTTGCACAATTTGTTTGTGATTTTAAAAAAAAAAAATCCTGAACAAGATGGTGGGAAAAAAACCCCAACTTAATGTACTTGAATATAGCTGTGTTGAGAACACCCTTCCCTAAAGTTTGTAAGCTCAATAACTAGGAAAACTTTTGGCTAAGGTGTATGCAGGTAAATCTGTCCTAATACTTTTGCAGCTTTGGGGAAAAAACATTCAGCCACACTGGAGAACAAGACAGAGAGATGTAAACTCTGACAGAATGAGCTATAACGTTCTAATCATCAGGTCCATGCACGCTCAACTTGTTACTATATCTGTTCCTCACATATCATTCTGCTTTCACAAGAACAAGCACAGAGAAGGTAAAATAAAATAGCTACATCATACTGAACAGTCATAATTGACCCATAAGGGACAGATACACCACAGAAACCCAAATAAATATACATATAAACACACACATATATAACTATCTTTCAGAGTCAAATAAAACCAAAAGCAAACTGTAGAAGAATTAGATGTGCCTGATGTTATATTTGTGCAAGTATTAAGAAACCCCAAACATCTGCACATTTTTGTGAGAAGCAGTTCATGTGAGAAATTATAGGCACAATGTTAATTTTTTAATGTAATTGTTGGGATGGGGAAGCCTCTTTGTAAGTTAAGCCCCTGGAAGAAATAGTAGGGATGAAATGAATTCAATGCTCTCAATAGGAGTTTCAAATAATTGCTTTTAAACGCATTCCCTCATTTTCACCCAGAAGTTCTATGTGTAACTCCATCGTACATCATGTGTAGGAACTGGTATTAACTTCTCTCAGGTCATTATACTAAGAAGAAGTAACACTAAGAAAGTAAGTTAGGAAGTACTAAACTAGTAGCAGTTTGTGCAGCTAGAGGCATAGGTAGATAAATATCTGAAAGCAAACCATACAAATTGACAGTTTGCTGTCAGAGGGATTTCAGCATTACTTGGCCATCTACAGTCTCTCAAACAATAAATTTGAAGGAGAACTCTCTTTATAAACTTGTTTTGAAAATGGCTTTTAGTCGAGTTACAGCATATGGGATCTCTCTCACTTATCTTTAAAGGATATGCATCAAAGCTAAACTGGCCAACAGAGATTCTTTTAAAATAGGAGAAACAGGCACCTCCAGAGGACAATTAGTCTCATCTATTGTAAATACCTTGTTCAGGATGGAATATATTGCCCTGTAGTTGTGTTGGGTTTTCTTCCGTCTAGTATTGAAGAAATCTAGACAATGCTTGACTCTAAATGATAAAATCAGGTGGGAAGAATTATTCCAAATAAAGCAATAGATTAGTAAATTCTCCTTGAGTCACAAATTGAATAATAAATGTTTGAATAATAAAGAGCAGACTTGGCTGAGGAAGGGAATGGAGAATTGGAACCCTATAGTGCTAGACAGCGAGTCAACATTAGTGATAGCTGAATGGCGTGAATTCAGCTCTAATATATCCCTAATCTGGTTGATTTGGGATTAAAATATGAAGGCAACTAGCAGAGAGAAGTTTTATTAAACAGCTGCTGTAGAGGATGACTTTGAGCTACCTCCTGTTACTTTGAAAGACGGGGTGCCAATAAATCTAGTACTGAGTAACAGTAATAACATGCTCAGTGTTAGTGTTGGTCCTGCCCTGTGAGAAAGATGAATGATTGTCATGCCTCACATGAGAATCACAAACACCCTGGTATCAGAAAACTAATTCAGTGCTTATGGGGCACCAGTGCCAGTGGAAGCATTTGTTGGGAACAGGGCAGCAAGCTCTGGCTTGCTTGTGAAAACAACTGAGTTTTCTCATTTCACATCAGTCCTTTTAGTAAAGAGGCCTTTGGGGTTTGTGTCCACATTGGTGCAAACACAGTGAGGGAAGCAGTGTCTGGTTTTAGTTAGAGAGAGGGTTACCAAGTTTCTGTAAATTATTTTCTAAGCCTGTTGTTGCAGCAGTGAAAAAAAATTAATAACAAAAAAAAAAATCTCTATTTGTTCTGCTTCTATGAAATCAGAGATCAGCTATTTCACAGAAATAAAAGATAGAATGAAAAAGCTGTATGGCACTAAAACTAGGAAAAGAAACAGAATTTTACTAAATGGTCTGGACCAAGATTATCAGTCTAGATATGGCCACATTCTTAGTGAGGGATTCGTAGGCACAATAAAGTAAACAATATGAGTGGCAACACAAAGCCTTAGTTATCTGGATGCAACTGTATTTGCAGAGATTAATTTTGGAATCAAAATGTCTCCCCAGATTAATATTCAATGTCAGTTATATTGGAGAATTTATTGACTCTGCTTTAAAGAGGTTCACATATATTTGCATCCAACACTCTAAAATAGGTGATGCCAGCCAGTTAGACTGGTTCCAGTTACTGTCTA
Organism: Cuculus canorus; assembly: GCF_017976375.1. Lineage (NCBI taxonomy): Eukaryota > Metazoa > Chordata > Aves > Cuculiformes > Cuculidae > Cuculus > Cuculus canorus. The sequence continues at coordinate 24,390,942 of NC_071408.1, read as the reverse complement.
TGAATGTTTAAACAGTCATATTGAATACGTTGCCAAATTTTGAAGGTTTTGATTTAAATTGCTGGTCACAAAATGTACTTCTAACTGGACTAATATAAAATTTGTCAAACCAAGCTTTTGAAAATGCTGACATGACCTTGAGACCTAAGTTTTTATAGACTGATCTGGACCTTTATTACGCAAGATTTCAGTTTCTTATCTTAGTTAGACATTGTTTAAACATAAGACCTGATTCCTACAAATATCTGGCATGCAAAATTACCCATATCATTTCATCCAAGATTAAAAATATTGAGAGATCAAACCTTACACCTGTCCAAAAGGAAACAAAAGGCACTAAAAAATGACGAATATCAATTGTTGAAGGATCTAATAGTATAAAGAGCCAACATAACAGTGTCCTTAAAAAAAAAATAGTGAAAGAGAGAAACAGCATTTCTGAAATAAATTTGTCTGTATATACAGCCCTGAATGGACAAGTCATTACTACCACAACACTCTCCATATGTCTTGGTTTTGACTGCTTGGGAGTGTCATGTGAAGAGATTTCCATATTCTTTTTCTGGTATCCATACTAAGGGAACAGAAATAGCACCTGGCTGCTAAACTCCTCACTTCAGAGCTCCTAAAAATTTGAGCCAAGTCCTCCAAAAGTGAGTGGTTATCAACACAGATAAATGTTGTGTTTCTACCACATGCCCTAAAGCACCTCTGATCCTAATTTTACTATGAAAAACGCAGCCCATATTCAGTCTCTAATCTAGCGCGAGTTAAACTGATTTGAAAATTTCCAGGCTTCTTGAAATCTATGGCCAGACTATCCAATCAGATAGCACTTGGAGCCAAATTTTCTGCTGGCTTAACACCACTAGTATTGGTGGAGCTGTGCCAACAGGGAATTTGGCCCTTGAACTTGTAGTCAGTTTTCTGAAAACCTGTCCATTTCTAAGCAACCACAGGATGTGCTGCTGAGGGCACACAGAGACTAAAGCAAATTAGAAGCACTTTTTTTAATCCATGTGAGTACTTTTTGGTCTGCCACCAAAAAAATAAATAGCGCCTTCAGCTTTCCACCATCTGCAGCACCTGTAACTGCACAACCGGAACTCCAAAAGGGCCAGCAGGCTGAAATGGCTTTGCTTTAGGTTTTTAGATCTTACAAACGCTTCATTTCACATGATGCAGTAGAAGCTTTGTAAGACCTTTCCAGGGTTTAACTGTCTCACAGTATACATACAATTCATTCCACTTACTTGAATCCAAACACTATTTCTAATATGTTCTGCCTATGTTTTTCATACCATTTGTTAGTGATCAGGAAAGATTTTTCCACTGTATTCTTTTCTCCTACTGTTCTCATTTTTGCCTGCTGGTAATAATTATAAGTTGTGCAGGACACAAAAAAGCGGATATTAAATAGACTGTATATTATTAAAGATACTGTCATAAGCTTCAGTCCTGAACCAGCAGTCTGACTAATACATATTTGCCTTACTTTGGCACATAAACGCAGTCATTATTCCTCACAAAACAAAAAAGAAAAGGGGGGAGGGGGAAGAATTGTAGCTATTTAGTAATAATTTAAGGTTTTCATTTATTTCCTTGAAATGCAATAATGTACATGCATCTGTGTAATTGTTTTTCCTGTGTTCTAGTTGAAATGCATCCTACTTTTTAGATTCATGACAATTAAACATTTATACCCTATATTCTGGGATTAATTTATAGCGATTTTTTCATATTATGTTATTAATATTAAAATGCCACTCCTCCCCTCTAATTGTCCTTTTCTCTTCATAATAACAGCTACTGTGAAAGAATCCAATTTGCCAGAAATTCTGCACAAAATTTTTTGTCCTATCCTAAGTCCAAGGATGTTGGGTCAACTCTTCAGGTGTTATAGAGTTAGCTGATGTATATCGGCTGAAAGTCTCGTATCTCATTTCAAATTGTGTTTCAGTTTAGCTCTTGGTCTTGTGGGATAATTCAATAGCTTGATCACTTCTGTCTGCAAGGTTGTGATAGTCTTTCTTTTTTGCCTTTTTTTGCTGAAAACAGTTGTATATATAACCTATCCGGAAAGCTTAATTCCACAAAAATCTGAGATCCAATGCACAGTGAAAGCATCCTCTTTATTGGCATCATGCCATATTCTCTGCTTACTGCTTTGTTTTCAGAAATGTTTGCTGATCACTGTTGAATACAATTCTGACTGGAACCAAATGAATTGGATTTGGATTGAGTACTTAGGTTCAAATGCTGTTTTACAGCTCAGCTCTATTTTCCAGAAAATGTGAAAAAGAGTTAAGTTCTACTGGAACAGTAGGATTATACTAAACCAAATTGGGCATAAGCTCTAACTGCTGAGCTACAGAGTCCAGAGACACTCTTACATAAAATATCTCTAATCAACTTAATACCACATCAGTTGAGGAATGATCTCATGTCATGTTCTGAGGATGAGAGATCAGAGTATTCTGAATTTGTACATAGATAATACAGTGGCTCAGATATTGGTTTCATTTCTGTCTGATCCAAGAAATGGAAGTCGTCTCTAAGGCATACAAAGCACTGGATAATACCATCACAGTACTTTGCTTCTAGGTAGTATTTATCCTCAAATGATCTGAAAATGTATTACATATAGTGAACTGCACAGAAATTCTGTAAATCATAAAGATATGAGCTGATTATCAGACAGGAATAATGATCCAGATGTTATAAATATTTCTCTACCTGCTCCACTAAGTTTGGGTCACTATATCTCAAAGAGTAAGATCCCTTATCCACCCTTCAATTTTTTGTTTACACTGAGAAGACTCAAAAAGAAAGCAAAATATGCTGATATAACTTCATTTAGTTTGCTTCTAAAATTATTTCAGTCATTAGGGTGTAGGCTACTGTTTACACTAGATGACTATCCCTTGGGTAAAGAGCTACCTAAAGGAATGGAGCTTTGGGGAGAACTGCTTTTCCTGCATGAATTCTGATTTTGCTTATGAATTCCCAACTCCCAGGCTTCACAGCTCATACACCGTTGAAAGGGAGAAGGAAAAAAATGCAATTAGAAGTATGTGTCAGTGTAAGAGCTGCACAGGAAAGTGAAGGCACCTTTTTGTTCACCTTGTGCTTTTGTAGCTGCTTCCTTATGACCCCAGGGTTCTTTATGGCCAAGCACGCTTAGTGTTAGCTCAGCCTGGGTCTTCACAGTAGAGCAAACGTTAGGCATTAGTAAATATAGGTACAGCTCAGTGAAATACCAACGGAAATACCAATGCTCCCTGTGTGTTCAGTTTCACCAGTTTCACTGTAACATTTATCACTCTCTTTATTTCTATTTTTTTTTTCATTTGGTAATATTCTATTTCTAGCTGTTACAGCAACCCATAGAGACGCCGCGGAGGCTCTCAAGAAACCCTGCCCCATAGTGGAGACTGGAAGAGCTACTGCTCTGACTTAAGGTAGAAGCCTACTAGGATTAGGAATCCACGCTGGTAACTTTCCCCTGACTATTCGCACTGAGCATTGCTGGAGTAAGAAGCTGGAAGGCACAGACCTGTGGTCTACTCCAGAATGGATGTTATTTCATTATTTAGTATATGTCCTGATATTTGCCCAGGGACGTGAAAGTACAAGCACCAGGCTAGAAGCTTCTCACAGACTCTGGGAGTTTATTACACAGTCTTCATGTACAGCCCTGTATGAATAATTCTAATAACATTACCATTAGCACTTGTGTAAAGGAAGAGATAGTTACACGTCTAAAAACTGAGGGAAGCTAGGTATTCATTCATCCATGTGCCACCTAATAATGCCATACACCTCTCTGTTGCTCAAGTATGTGTTATAATACAGGGTGACATCAACGTTAGACACCCAAAGGTTGAGGCCCACATATGTATTTTTTTCTTAAGAAATCAAGTCTTTAAATAACTATATTGAACTTTTCTTATTTAGTCACATCTGTAAGGTTTTACTCACGCATTGCTTAGTATTAACATGCTGTGTTTATCTCTGAGTACCAAACTCCTTTCTGTCCAAAAAATGATATTGAAAATGCATAAAAGCAACATACTGTGAATAAACAGCTTATCTTGGGGGAGAAAGATAAAATTCACAATACTAAAAATGGGGAAAACCTTCTTCACTGTTGAATTTGCCATTTATAGATTAATCTGTCCATTGTGCTTCTATGAAAAGCCTTTCTGGCATTCCACTCAGAAAAACAAAATCTACATTTAAATGAATGTAAGAGTGTGCTACAGCAGGAGCCTGTCAGACTGTTTTATACCTCATTGCCATAATGTAATGTTATTGATGCAACCTAGATTATGTTTGAGAAATGAGATCGTGCAAATTCTCTCTTGTACATCAACCAATGTGGCACAAAATATTAGGCTACAATATTATGCAGTTCTGAAACCGTTATATGACCTCAAAGTTCCCTAAAAGGCTTCAAATTGGCATAGGCTAAGAATTTGCTAAGGGTATGTTTTCAAAGGGAATAGCTGTTGCTTGTTTATGGCTTAAACATTATACTATGCCAGTAATAAAATACCAGTGATGCATGCAAATGGAAAATCGTGTTGCTTTTTGTGGTAAAAAGGTTAATTCCTTTGGAAGAAACCAAGTCCCTGGATAAAAAGCATATCTCAGCCACCTGACTAACACAGAAGCATTTCAGTACAGTTTTATTGTATACGAGGGCTAGGAAAATCTAATAATATCCTGTTTTTTTTTCCCTAAGATTCAGCAGGTAAAAGCTATGATTGAATTTCATCTTGATTTCATTAAATATTCATAAAGGCCAATTAGAAGGGCAGCTAAGTAGGCCACAAGGCCCCCTTCTATCATTCTGTCAAAGGCAGTCCGTCAGACAGTCCTGTTTGCATTAGGGCCTGGTAGTCAATATCTTCATTCAATCTTTATGTAGTATCCCTCTAAATCACTGCTCCATCCCACTTTACGGCTTTTATGGACAGACAAGGGGGGAAAAAAATCTAATAATTCTGAAGGCAAGATGCTTACTCGGTAGAAAGCAAAATGCAAATGAGAAAAAACATCCTCAATCAAATGTTGGAATGAAAATCTTTTCTTTAATGAGCAATGACATTGGTAGAGCACTGATTACATTGAAGAAAAACTGTTTAAAATTCATAATCAATCAAGCAAGTTTATTTTAACCTTTCATGACTAAACCGCTGGGTTACAGTTTAATTTATTGATGGTGCTTATCTCTTCCTCCAACCACTAATTTTAAAATTACAACCCATATAGAATATGCTGAGTTGAGTCACAAAAATATATACTGATGTTGATATTCAAAGAAACCTATTAGCTCTGCCTGTTTCCCTTTAAAGATTCAGTGGCCATGTTATATGCCATGTTATAGGCCATGTCATTTGCAGTTTATGCAGCTGAAATGCATTAACTCCGCTACTGCCTCGCTGGACTAATGTATCATAGCGGTTTATATTTCCAGGTCTGTTTGTCAGGTAGAGCTGAGCAAGTATTCTTTTCTGTAGACAAGCATAAGGTAGGGCTTCATCATGCCACTAACTACCCACAGGTAGCAATAGGGCTCGAAAGGCATTGCCGGTCTCGACTTTATTACCATACACTTTGAAAATGTTGCAGACAGGCTTTTTCTGTGTGATTTTTAAATTTGTCTGTATTAAATGTCAAAGAAAGAAAAAACATCTCCTGTACTATTGACTCTTTTTCCAGAAGGACTTAGGGATGCTGTGGGTTATAGCAAGGTGAGAGGTTTTATCTTGTTTAAATCAATTGCCTTGACTTGAATTATCGTAAATGCACCACCAAAATGTTTTCCTAATACGTTTTTTTAAAAGACTTTCAAGCTCTTTCTTCCATTTCCTGAACATAATGATATAACTTTTCAACGTAACACAGTGTATGGAAATGTAAGTTTCATCGCTATGTGTTAAAAGGATATTCCTGTCAATTCCAGAGACCTAATGTGAGCAAACTCCACCAATTTCAGAAGCTTGTGTTTTTCTTAGACAAACCACATCTCTTTACTTCATCACTATCCCTTTTAAGTAGGCTGAGTCTTTAGTAGAGCAGTCTCTGCAGGTAATTTCCTACATAGCAAGTACTTGTTTCCTTCTTACAGTATTACTCATGTTCAGTTAAACAAGTTACACCTAATCCTTAATTAATATTTTCCTTTCTTTTTCTTTTTTTCTTTGACATATTTAATTACTAACTACTTACTTCTTTTAATGCCAAAGAAATTGAAGGATGAATATCACTGGGAGTCACTAGCAAGCGTAGGAGACAATTTTATGTCTTTTTTATACAGCTTCACCTGAGGATAATTGATAGTCTAAATAGGGTTGCCATGAAAATAAATATATTTTTGAATACTGACTCTTTATTTTCTTAGTAACAGATTAGTAAAATATACTATCATTATTCTTTATGATATAAACTGTCCAAGTGGAGTCCAGTGATGAGTGGTATTCCTCAGGAGTCAGTATTGGGACTGATGTTTAACAACTTCATTGCAGACACGGACAGTGGGATTGAGGGCACCCTCAGCAAGTTTGCCAATGACATCAAGCTGCGTGGCACAGTCAACACACTGGAAGGAGGGAATGCCATCCAGAGGGACCTGGACAGGCTGGAGAGCTGGGTCTGTGCAAACCTCATAAAGTTCAACAAGGCCAAGTGCAAGGTCCTCCACCTGTGCTTGGGGGCAATCCCAAGCACAAATACAGGCTGGATTGAAAATGGATTGAGAATAAATAGCCCTGAAGAGAAGGAATTTGGGGGCACTGACGGATGAGAATTTCAAAATGACTCAGCAATATGCACTTGCCACCCAGAAAGCCAACCATATTCCAGGCTGCATCAAAAGAAGCATGGCTAGCGGGCCAAGGGAGGTGATCATCCCTCTTTGCTCTCGTGAGACCTTGCCTGGAGTAGTGCTTTCAGTTTTCGTCCTCAGCATAGGAAGGAGAGGGATCTGTTAGAGCAAGTCCAAAGGAGAGCCGCAAAGATGATCAGAGGGCTGGAGCACCACTACTGTGAGGACACGCTAAGAGTCTTGGGCTTGTTTAGGCTAAAGAAAAGAACGCTCTGAGGAGATCTTACAGCAGTTTTCCTGTACTTAAAGGGGGCCTACAGGAAAAATGAGGAGAGACATTTTATCAAGGAGTATAGTAATAGTACGAGGAGTAATGGTTTAAGCTGAAAGAGGGGAGATTTAGATTAGACATTAGAAAGAATTTTTTTACTGTGAGGATGGTGAGACACTGGCACAGGCTGCCCAGGGAAGCTGTGAATGCCCCATCCCTGGAGGTGTTCAAGGCCAGGCTGGATGGGGCTTTGAGCAACCTGATCTAGTGAGAGGTGTCCCTGCCCATGGCAGGGAGACTGGGAGTAGATGATCTTTAAGGTCCCTTCCAACCCAAACCATTCTATGATTCAGTGAAAAATTTCATAAAATTTAGTTTACTCAAATTCGAACAGACTGAAACGGTCATTTCTACCCAGCTATCTGTCCTTTTCAGTACAAATACTGCTACTGAGAGACAAAGGTGGTGGCTTTGGTCTGTGTTTGTACCACACCACACCACACCCCGCTTGCTTAGGTCAGGCAACGCGCATGAGAGGGAACATAATATTCACAAAATAGTTAGAGCTGCCTGTAGATGAAGTAAAACATGACTTATAGTTGCTGTAGGAAGGCTGGAGTATGCTCTCTGCAATGGGGCCCAGATCTTTTCTTCCCTCTCCGAGCACATCTATGTGCAAGGTCTAGCAAGGTCTAGCAAGGTCTCCGGGATCCAGATGCACATCCTGGCTGCTTCCTGACTTTGTGTCTAGGCATGGGCTAGTGTACAGTCCCCTCTATTATACCCACAACTCTGGTTAGTCCTACAGTCATTCCTGTGTCTGTCAGCCTTACCAAAATATCTGTGTGGTAAGTAAATCACAAAAATAGGCTGCAACAGCTGCTGCATATCAGAAAGAGGAAAATGTTTGTCATTTTATTTTGTCTGCAAGGATTTGCAAATGCCCTCCCTAGGCTGCTTGAATGACAGAGTATTTAATATATTTCAGCATTATTTTAACTTAGTATACATTTTCTGCCTGTTCTCTATTCCTTTTCTTAAATCTTGATCCAGTTTCAGTATGAGTTAATTTGAAAAACAATGAGAATAAACCACACAGAAGATACTTTAACGAGACTTCTTTAAGATAATCTGCTCTATTGTTCATTCCTAGCCATAAACTGCTGGCATTAACCATAAACCATCATAATCACCATTGGCACTACTCTTCTGTTGTTTTCTTAAACTGTGAACAGAGAAAATTGCTGACCTGTAAAAAGACAAGAAAATTTTTAAATGGCTCAGATTGCAGCTTGTGTTCGAGTGATTTTTTTTAAGACTCCATCCTGAACAATTTGGAGCTCAAGTATGCTACTTCTTTCCATTCCTCCCCCACCATGTTAAGAAAAGCCATGTCAAACAGTAACTTCTCACTTGTATTTGCTACAATGACAGCCAAAAAAACCCCAACAGATGTTGGGAACTAGCAGAAAATGTGCTGCACACAAGCCAAAATGATTTTGCTGCTACACACACCATTGTGCACATGAATCTTTTGAGTACTGTGTTTGTTGTCTGCACACTAAGAAGGACATAGCAGAATGAGAAAAGGTAGGTAAGTGGGCTGCAAATGAGTAAAATGGTGCAGAAGCTGCCCGACGAGAGGATTTTGAAAATGCTGGGAATTTTCCACATGGAGTGGAGAAGGCTGTGAGATGCGATCAAGGTTTACAAAATCCTGAGGTAGAGGGTAAGACGAGTTTAGAAAACAGAGCAGTTACTCACTAAATCTCACAATTAAAACCAGGTGCCATCATTCTCACTGAAACTAATGTAATCTGACATGTTTCTAGGGGTTACAAAGAAACTATACCAGAGACTATTATGGTGCAAAAGACTCTGAAATGTCAGAGACTAGGGGTGAAAGAGGAGTGGAAACCAGAAATATAATGGTGAAATGGTTTTCATAGGGCTGAAATGATGGTAGATACCCAAGCTTGAATAATTTGTGGCCTTAGTTCTGCCAGTCTGTTACAAGACGCTTATGCTATATATTCTGGCAGAAAACACAGAGGCTTGATTTGTTATGTTTCAAAGAATTTTGTAGAAGCTGAAATGCAAATTGCTATGAAAAGGATCAAAAATGTACATAACTCAACAAAGCATTTTCATTAACATCCAAGAGTTTGGTTGATGCCCTGTAACATCTAGCTCTTGCTGTTGAATACCAGTTTTAACAGTGACCAACTGGATAAGAGCAATTGTTTTGTAACTGATGCTTTTATAATCTTCTGAAGTTAAACAGAGATGGATGAACTTTTAAGTTCCTAACAGCTACAACCTCACAGAAACTGGAAGTCATTTCCCCTTCCAGGGGAACACTGTATTATAGTCACAATCCTAGTTCATCATGAAAAGAAAATAGTGGCTCCTTTTTTGGTTAAATGGAGCTATTTATACAGAAAAGCTATTCCTAGTCCCATACAGATGAAAACTGTTCAGCAGCCAGCCTTAACAATTTTTGGTAGCTCTCAGATGTGGTAACTGATCTAAATATCAAGAAGAATGAGAAGAATCCGTAGTCTGTTTTCCTTCTCTCTAGGAACACATTTTTCTGTCCAGAATTCCACATTTTTTTCACATTTTTGTTCTGGATACACACAATTACTTTGATTAGGCAGCCTAGATACACCAAGAGAGAAATAGGAATGTTTTGCTTTATCCTCCAACAGGAAATGTAATCATGTTCCCTTGCTGATTTGTGTTTAGAAATTACCATTCTAATCCAATAGTTTAATTTTATTATACTCTTCAGTCTAACAGGCTAAGCAGAGAATGTGTAATCACACAAAGGGCCAAATCCTGCTTGCCATACTAATGGGAGTAGTCCCACTGATTATAATGGGACTACATGGAAGCCTTACCCTTAACTAATGTGAAATACTCAGACTGTACTGTAGGGTTTTCTTGGAACTTCTCTTAAGGCATATTACTGAGGTTTTCAAACACAGTCCAACGTAGTAGTTAAAGTACAACCAAAGTGAATAAAGCTCTTCTTTACTGGAAAGTGCAGATGTTATATTTACCTTATGCTGAGGTAAAAAAGCTCAAATGTTTCTAGCTATTTGGAAGTTAGTATTTATACATAGGTATTTGAAATGTTTAAATAGAATAGATTAGCACACTTTTTGCCAAAGAAACCATGTGATCTTTCAGATCTAAAACAAAAAATTCTGGCACTTTCTACTTTTTAACAGGATTATTTGTAAGAGTCATCATTTCCTTGTTACCACTTCTTTTTGCTTACACCTCGCCTGCGAAGTGGTGCTCAGCCCACACCAAGGTCCCTTTGATGTCTATGCTTAGCAGGTCACACATATATCTGCAAAATAAGTACTGGGGGAAATCCCCCAGTTTTGATCTTAACATCCAAACCCACATATGCCTAACATTCTCAAATCTTTTTAGTTGAGGCTTCAGGGTAAAGGAAGCCTAAGCTAAGGTGTAGCTGAGACTTATAAAAGAAACCAGGAGGAAGACTTGCAGCGAGACATATTAAATAGTTGCAAAATGGGGCAAAGAAAGAGGCATAGTGAAAAGTAAATACTGAAAAAACAGAGTGCAATTATGCTGCCTAAGCAGTATACATATAACCTCTATAAGGCATTAATAAGTTACTTTAAAATAATCTAATTGATCCCCCCCTCCCCAGTCTTCTGTATAACCAAGATGGAAATATGTAGAAAACAATTCATGGCAGAAAAGAAATAGAAAAAGGGAGGGGAGAGCTTTGCTTGCTTGGTTGTTGGGTTTTTTTTCCCTGTACATTTTTACCTCTAATACAGATGGTTACCAATTGTGTGTCAGGACCTAGCTAGCTCTGCATGAAAATAAAAGTTTTCAGTCCTTTAACATCATAATGTGTATTTCTGTCCGCTGAGCAATCTCTTTATCCAGTCCTCTGATTTAGTGTACTACAAACCAAATACAGCTTTAAAGCCATCAATCGTATATATTATCAGGTCATATGTGCACATTTTGCTTTTCATTCCTGATGGGATGTTATTTACACAAAACATCTTTCCTTGAACTCATAAAATGTCTAAATGACCATGTTTCTGATATACAATAGTCAGTCAATATAAAAGATGCAGAATAAATTGATGTCCAAAATTTGACTTTTCCAAGACATCAACAGCAGTGCGATAAAAATGATTCAAACACTTAGTATGAGTCATACTGGCAATTTGATTGGATCATTGTTTCCAAAAAAAGATGTCCATACAGAAGCCTCTGTGCTATTCACCACAGCACTTTGTTTTTATAATAATAAAGCCATACAAACTTACTAAGTGCCCTGACCTGTCAGAAATCAAGTCTTCCCCAAACAATCTCTCTGCTCAAACATGGATGTTGTTCCGGTTTTTCTAAGAAAGCCTGGGGACACATACGTCCTTACAGCACATCTCTCAAATGGAAAAATAAAATCCAGGCTTCAAATGACAGAAACTTTTTCCAAAACCAGGGCTCCTTACCAGGAAATAGCCTGCCAACAGCTCCTTCTTTTTTACGCCTCTTTAGATCCACTCATCCACAGATTAGGTTAAGGAGGACATACGATTTTTTAACTGAATTGGTGGACCTTATTTAGGAGTTAACTCACCATAAGCAACCTGTACAGCTACAGAGGAGAGACAGACACCTTCACAAAGCATTTGAGCTGACCTTAGATCAAATTCACACTGAAAGTGCCTTTTTCTTCACTGATTACTCAGAAAGCCCCAGATCAAGCTCCTAGCTTGGAGGAAACCTCAGCAAAAAGGGATCAGTTAGGGCTGCAAACATTTACATAACTGGTAGGTATCACAGCTCGCTAAGAATATACACTCCCAGTTTGGAACAATGTTCTGTAAAGCAAGACAAACCATGCAAAGGACTTCAGATTATCAGTGAAGATTAAGGACAAAACCAACATAAACTCACCTCCTTTCTTCCATTCTCAAATGATAACAACACAGGAAGGCTTCCCTTCAAGCGTTTCTATTCCTATTTGTTCATCTATGAATGGCAAACAGGGAAATTTATTATGTGATGTGATGACCCCAGTATAGTGTTGGTGAAGTGGACCCGAGTCTGGGATTCCACTATGGTGTTCCTCATCAACCAGCCACTCATATTGGGGAAAATGTGCTTGTAGCATACACCAGCTGTTCCGACATGTAACAACACATAGTATCAATTCTGTTCGGAAGACAATATACAAAATTGGTCATCTCTAGTTCTCAAACTGAGGTATTGAGATTAATGACATTTTTCATGTGAAGTAGTCAGAAGTGATCTTTTTCATCCCAGCAGCGATCTTTTTAATTTCTATTTACCAAAGGAAAAAAAAAATCAATAATGTTCCAAAGTTTCTGACCTTTCCTGTCTTTCTGTGTAATGAGATAGAGAGCAACAAACTTATTTTTGAGTTTTGCCTAGGATAGGCAGGAATTATAAATGCCTTAGAAGGTATTACCAACCTTTCCACCATATTATGTACGTTGAAAGCTGGGAAGGGCTTTTTTACAAAGGCTGAAAAGGGGTTGATTTGGGTTAGATATAAGGAAGAAGCTCTACAGTATGAGGATGTAAGGCACTGGAACAGGTTGCCCAGAGAAGTTGTGGAGAAGATCTGTTCCTGAAAGTGTTCAAGGACAGGCTGGATGGGGCTTTGAGCAGCCTGGTCTAGTGGGAGGTGTCCCTGCCTTCATAGCTGGAGGAGGGCTGTGGAACTGGATGATCTTTAAAGTCCCTTCCAATCCAAACCATTCTATGATTCTGCGATTCTTTGTCATTCTCCTCAGAGCTCATGAAGAGGGTTTACTCAACACAGGAGCTTTGAAGCTGGAATGCAATCTAAAGGAGACCAAGGACCACCAGGACTGAAGCACCTGAATCTTCTCCCTGAAACTGGATTTGGGAAGTCACTGGGAATGCTATGAAGTCACTGAATCCTTCTGTCTTTTAAAATGCAGAAGGGCGGGCAAACTGACTTCAGCTTCAAGCAAGACCTAATACCCTAAGAAGGAACCTATAAAGTACCTGCAACCTTTCCTACTGCTACAAGAGAAGATCCTGCGTATTGACAGCCGAAGGAAGAATGACAATAAGCACAGGCTCAGGAGGCAAGAGTGTGGCATCTGAAAGACAAAATGGAAAGTCAGAGGATGAAGAAAGCAAAGAGACACCCAAAACCTCTGAGGCTGAACTAAGGAGTTCAAGCTTCAAGTCAGTTCTTACAGGAGAAAGTTCTCTTCCAGTTTGGGTCAGCACATTGAACAACTCTGCAGGGTAAAAAGTGGCACAAGATATCATTTTATGGCTGTGATTTTATACCCTTCTACTCTTCTGTGGTGGTTTATAAGGACAAGCAGTCTCTTTGCAGAACACCAGAAAACAGTCAAAACAGCTTTATATTAAAAGCACACTTAAAAGCAGTTTGGGAGATCAAGAGGCAGACAAAAATCACAGACAGAAAATGAGGCCACAGAATTGTAATAATGGTAAATAACAGCTATAGCCAGTTTAGAGAATATTGTGATTGATCCTTGCCAGATGTTGAAGTAATGTTGAGTGACCGGCAATGGACTGATTTTTCTCTGTAACCTAATGCTGTTCAGTGTCTGAATTGTACTTATTATGCTACTGGTAGCTAAGAACCAAAAATCTACTCAAGAATTTCCTTCCTCATGCACCAAACATGAAATCCAGGAGGAAGAACTCAGCAAAGAATTAATATAAATATAAGGGGCTAATATATATTGGTGAGAAGGGCATAACTTTTTCTCCAGCTGAAGCTAATCACAGTCCCAGTAACTAAAATCTAATTCAGAAAGTCAGGATTTCAGCCATCATATAAAGCAAAGACAAGGACTCATGGTTAGCTATAGTGTGGTGTACCAAGGCAAGCATGCCAGATTACTATTATCACGATGAGATTCCATGACTACGTCAAGCCAAGTTGCTTGACAGCTATGAAAAAGACAGCTTCATCCACTTTCATCAGAACACTGACCTTTTCAAGAAATAATAGGATATATCCTGCTATCATTTCTCACATTAAACTCCTGTTGAGGTCACTATGAATTTGGTGTAACAATGAGAAATCAGTACTTGGCCCATAATGTGTAGTGCTACATAACAGGGTGTTGGGAAAGGATCCAACGGTAAGCATCAGTTCTCATTAATTACTCTGCAGATTCCATTTCAAAAGACGTTCTCACATTTATTGTGCAAATTAAATACTGAGAGCCAGATCCTCAGCTGGTGTAAATCAGCATACCCACAATGAAGTAAAAGAAATAAGGTCAATAAAGATCAGTCAATGAACTCAGCACAGCTAAGTAAAATTACAGAATGGAGAATCTGGCCCAATGAATAGTTCTCTTGTCTAATCAATATAGCAATTTTTTTATCTGCAGCAACCAATCTTTGCTGCATATTCTGTGCGTCTTCATGTGTGGAAGGTCAAAAGGTGATATTAGCGGAAACCCAGTGTGAGCAATATAGAAGAAAAAGCTGTAGCATTAATAAATTCAGCTCTGGACTGTAATACTGTTTTTTTCCTCTAGTATAATAAATACTGTTCTTTCCTGAATTTAAAGAAGGTTAAGATTTTTTTCATGGAGTAATATTGTAATTTACTATTTTATAAGATTCTGCTTACAGTTTGGAATAGAGGGGATGATCACTTTTGTAACTTGCCCACTTATTGTGATGATTTTTACAGTATTCTGCATTATGTACAACAAGAAACAGCTTGAATGTTTATTTTGAGATGAAACTGCTGCTAAGTACCTAGCATTCCATCCATCTGGATGATTTTTCAGGATCCACACTCCTAAGAAAATACGTTTGAACTACCTTACGCTTCATCAGCTTATAAGTATTTGGAGGTCAAAAGCTTCTGCATAGGCTTTCAGTCAATCAGACATAAACTTTTGGACAACAGTTTTAATTAAGTGATAGAACTCATTTTCCCAAGTGAACAATTATTTTTAACAATAATTCATAGTGCCGTAATGTGCTAACAAGACAGAACTCTACTATGCTAATCACTGCATAAATACAAACCAAGGTAACAGTCCCCTCCCAGAAAAAGGATTAAGCAACTCAATTAGTCCAATCACAACCTCTGCTACACATCTGAGAGTAGAGTAGCCCTCCATGCAAGCACGATGGAGCAGTCAAAGATGCAGTCAATACAAAGACACTTTCTAATACTGTACAGTATCAAGTAATTTTCTCTCTGAATATAATATGGACAGTAGCTTTTGCAGAAAGTTATTACTTTCAGTACAAATAAAAGATGGAGAGGAATCTGGAACCTGTCTTAGGCCACACAGCATTCTGACACGTCTAGCAAAGCACTAGATGAAGCCCACATAAAAGCCAGCAGAATTACCCTCCTCCTTATTTGTAATATACTTTCAACTTGTGTTTGAAGGCCATCAAAATATGAAATTATCTTAAATATGGAAGCTGCATGACAACATTTCAATTAAAAAGCTTTTAGGAAAGGTCATGGAGAACATCTATAATATATTTCGAAAGGTCTTAGAAAGAAGGAGGGTACAATATGGGTCACATCACAATTATGGTAAATTGGGTAAAAGAACAGTTTCCAGAGACTGTCCAAGCAGAATAAAAGTGGTTGAGAAAGTCACAATATGACAGGTATTAATAACTACTACCTATCATAATGTCTGATATAGTATCTTTTATCTAAAAGGATCCCCAAATGCTTTGTAAAACTCTACATGGAATAATTTCTTTTATCGCTAATGCGTTTCCAGATTTCTGAGAAAGCAGTGCACTGATGAACTTCACATAGTAGCACAGCATGACATTTTTCAAAATCCCAGGAAATGAAGAATAGCATTTCTGTTTGAAATTTGGGCAGAAAAAAGGTGCGTTTGTGGCTAAGTTCTCGCTAGCATAGTACATTTTCAATAGCAAACATCCTGAAGTGCTGATGTACGTCTGTCCAAAGAACATCTAGTACTGCTGTGCACTTTGTAACAACTTATTTAGAATAAGTTCAGAAGAGAAGCATTAATTACTGAATCACCAGGAATATGCCCTTCAAAATCCATGTTCTATACTGAGGTTTCCTATCGAAGTACTACCTCAGATCAAGACAATCTGACTTATCAGACTTTAAAAGATTCCAATCACAGTGACACAGCAAATCACACACTACTACAGTATTTAACGGTCAGTAAGCTACCAAAAAACCTCTTTAAGTCTTCCTAATACCTGAAAGTCTGGGGACAATGACTTGTATTAAAATCCATGATACGCTTATAAAATAAACAAAAAAAGGAAACAGTTTGCTAAAGAGAAATCTTCAAGTATCTGGCTCTAATGGGCTTGTCAATATTAAGCAAAAATGTATCCTAGAAGTATTTAAGAGGATCTAAACAAAGCCCTAAAACCAAGCATAAAATATTTTCACTTGATTCATGCTGCCATCTTCCTAACTGTCTGTCTTGAACTCTGTGTTCATTCTTAAATATACATCTATATATAAATAAAAAAGAAAACAGCAACGCGACTCACTCATCTTTTCCTATACCCACAAGGCTGGAAGGAAGCATGCCTAATGTCAGAAGGATGCAAAACTACAGGAAAAGAGCTTCCTTCCAAAAAAACCTGCCTCTTATGTCCTGGGAGAGTCCTTCTATGACTAAGGATTTTATCTAGGGATTATTTTTTCCCATGCCTGAAGGCTAAAAGAGTAATTATGTTGCAATAATTTAGTCTAACAAAACATACAACTTCATTTGTTATTCTTAAAATCTCTCCTTTTCCAGGTCATACAATTAAAAATGTGCTGCTTTGTTTTGGGTTTTTTTGGTAGGGATTTTCAGAATTTTGATGACAGCAAGACAAATATTCATTTAGTTTTTCAAAGTCAGAATAGTTCAAGATCTTTAAAAATAAGTTGAACTCTTTTTACTGAACTCATTATGTCTCATATGAAGACTCAGTTTTCCAAAATACAAACCCCTTCCACATTTACAGGAATTGATCTAGGTCATATCTCTCCCTCACCTTGAATTTGTCCTCTCCAAGCTTCTCACTCCAAAACTTGGTTGATGTGTTTGAACAGGCTATGTGGGTAGAGAACATCGCAGTACTCTGTATCCTATGAATAACCATTCATGTTGTTTCCATTATTTCCCAGATATCAACTAAGACCTTCATATGGGGATTTCCTCCCTCCGCAGACCACCACATGTGCATATGCACAAACGCACACACACACACACACAGAGCAATATTTTATACTGACATTCAGCTGCCGGCTCATTTTATTCTAGTCTTTATAAAATAATATCCTAAGTAGCCTATTAGCTTTAAGGTCAAAATCTTTGTCTATTTTCTAAATCTGTTCTCTCCTCTCCTCCCCCCCTCCCACTTCCTTTCCTTTCATTACCCTTTCCTATCAATTATCTCATCCCTGCCTGCTGCCCATCTGAGCAAGCCAGCAGGACCCCCTCAGTGCCCGCCAGATTGTCTCATTCAGCTCGCTCTCAGGTTGCTGCTGATTGCCGTCTTTATTCATTACCAAAACACTTGCTACACGGTGCTTGGGCCCTGGCAACCAAACTCTAAATCCTGCCAGCGAGAACATAATTACTAGTACACCACAAACAGAGAATGGAGTCTGCTGTGAGTTGTTAGAAGCAGCCGTGAGATAGACCTGGGCTATTTTCATGTAACTGGAGCTGACTACTTGTTTGTCAGTTGGTAGGTACTAATGATTGGCTTTACTCGTTTGTTTTTTTTTTACAAGCTTTCTCTGAGACAAAATATATCTTTAGATAAACTCTCAGATCTGTCAAGGGTAGCAATTTACAGGTATACAATATGGTATAAGAGAAACTTCACATGAGCTTTCATCTACAGATTTGTGAAGTGCCTGGAGCTATTGGTGCTACCTGAATGTGGAAAGTATCCTGAGAGCCTTCTCTGATCCGTGGGAGGCTACAGATAAGGGCAGAGTTCATTTTCTGCAACCATTGGTTGAGCCAAAAGAGTTACTAAACACTTTGTGTTAGGCAGCCCAAAGTTTCCAAGCAGTGATTGTATACCCTGAAGGAGATGGATGTTACTTACAAATGATCTCAGGCACAGATTATACTTTTCTCTCCTTGTATGCAAATTGAAAGAGTCTTCTTATATGGTACCATGTATTTATTACTTTTCCCTTTAAAAACCTGTTTTAAAATGTTACTCTTTCACTGGGAAGTAAAGCTGACAAGTTTCATAGTTTCTAAAAATTATTTATTAGAGGAATATAACTCTGACATCAGCTGAAAAGTTCTGTGTGTCTTTTGTATCTGCTCTTCAAATCTTTAATCTTTAAAGTGCTCACAAATGAGGCAAATGCCTTAATGTGAAGCAGTCTCTAGCAGATTTGAAAGTTAAATTCAAGGAGCATTTATCTCCCCATCAATGGGAAGGATTTATCCTATTACCTATCACTGCCATTGACAAGGATTGGCCCTGTAAATCTCCAACATATAAAGCGAAGCAGACCCATCTAAAACTTTTCGTATATAAAAAATCACCTTGGATCCAAGTAAAATTGTACAACGATGGTTATAGTGACAATACTGGCTATCACAGGGAAAAAAACTGACGTATGAAAGAAAGCCAAATGGATAATTTTTTGTTTTCTAAAAAAAAGGAAAACTCTTTCTTACCACAGAGTTAAGAAGACCTTGCCCCTGGATTTGTTTGCAGTGCTTTGCTTAAGGTTTAATTCTATTGATTACACATTCCATTTTCCAAAGTGCCATTTGCTTGAAGGAGCAGGTGGTGTTTGCTGTTTCCATTTAACTGATATATTAGCCATGTGGTGCACTGCATCAGTGGGCAGTATTAATCAATTTACGGCAAGATGACAGAGAGAATCACTCACAGTAAAATTGCAAGGGGGAAAAAAAGGACAAAAGCAGGAAAATAATGACAACTAATGGGGAACTTGGAAAGGGGGGTGGGGTGGGGAGGAAATCTGCTTTTAATACTTTTCTTTCACAGCAAATGGAATTGGAATAATTTAAGAACAGCCAGTGTTTTAAAGGAGACAAATATTGCTATGTTCAGTACAGTACTTCTTGGAAGTACTTTACTGTTTAGTGTTATGTGATGACTACACAATTAAAGATCTCAGATACTTGCTGAGAAACTTAAATTTCCTTTCCTTAAATAAAAGTGAAATGCATCATACAAGATCAAAGCCGGTACAGGTCTTTTCTTGGAAGATCCATTAACCTTTTCTAAGTGAAAACCATTTTTTGTGCTATACTATTTTACATGCTGTTTCAATAAACATTTTGAATTTATGAAATTAATATGAAGATTTCTATGACACGGAGGAGGTTTGGCTTCAAATCCGCAGGTTCCTTCTATTCATATGATTTTTTTTTAAAAAAAATGACCATGTTACACATTTTCCTATAATTATGCATCTTCAAAAATATATCTTTATTTAAATTCAGAGAAAACAGAAAAAGATACATGCAGAGGAGAGCAACTGACTTCCTATTTGTTTGCAGTTAGGAAATTCATACCTTTCTTCAGAAATCATAGAAAATGCACAAGACTTTAGATGAATAGTTTCACACTACACACTGCTTTCTCAGTCACAAAGCAGTGGAAATAAAGAACTGGCAGAGGAGCTATAGCTCCCCAATGGTGTCTCCAGCAGGAACTTGGAGGGCCTTGTTCTTCACAAATATCTCAGTCATACCAGAGGATGAGCAGCACATGCATGTGCCACAAATCTAACTATTCATATGTCTCAGCATCCAATCTCTTTTCCCTGTCCAACTGAGTCAAGGCCTGCCCTTGCATGCTCTTTCTGCAAACAAATAAATGCACCACTGGGTCAGATCCAAAACTGCGTTAATTGGAATAGTTCAACACAGATTCATAGCCTAGCAAATTGATTTGGTGACCAGAAGCCACATCAAAGACCCAGGATGGCTGAAGGTTCCTTGAAGTTTGCAGGATCACAGGATCCCACTCCTCAGAAGCCAGATGGTGCCTTCCAGCGGGGTGGAGAGTCTCATACAACTTTAATGAAAATGCAAGCCCCTGCATTAAATTGTCGGCAACGACATACCAACAGCTTTTGGAAGGCAATAGCATGGAAATGCTTTTCAGAACACAGTTAATGCATTCCAAACACAACAATCAGAAAGGATAAGAGGAGAACAGACATCATATTTATGTCAGGATATGAACACTAATGTTTTTTCAGCATTTAATTGTACTTCATGAACTGATCAGAGCTTTAATGACATCCTTAGCCCCAAGATGTTGTACCATCTCTCAAACATATGTCAAAGAAAACCTGTCCTCCTGGGGAAGGAGAAGAAGAGAAACCATTATGTAATTCTAGCAGGTCAGATGAACTAGGAGAAAACTGAAGATGGATGCAGTCCTTATGCCGCTCCAGGTGAGGAGCGCAAGAAGAAAAGTTCTCACGTAACAGTGAAACACAAGCAGGGAATGGGACACAGCTAAAGGAGAGGCCAATGGATCAGCAAAGCATTTCTTCACTCAGACTGTGAAATTAACACTGGACACAAGTCCCAGATGCCACACTGGAGAAACACGGAAAATTGTGTGCATGCCTATACTTAACCAGGTTCCTGAAAGTTTTCATTGGAACTTTAACTGTAAAAGCACGGTCATATTTATGTCGCATAACATGTATTCCAAGAATGGCTTATAACAACAGGAAATGAAAAAGATTTTTAGATGTACTGAATCCAGAAATTATTGTAAAGACATTTTAGAAATGTCAAAATTGGAGCAAGAGCATCAGAAGCTAAGAAATACATAAATGCACCCTTAGCAAGACAGGTTTTGCCAAAATGCTTGTTTCACATAGTTTTGCTGAAGTGTAGGCTATAACGAAAAGGAATGTGAGCCCCTGTAAAAGGAAAGACACCATTTAGGAAGACCGTCAGGTGTTCCTGAGGGACATATAATATATCTCCTTTGTCTCCTTACACATGCTGTCTCCCAGAAGCTGACTTATCCCTGAGTATCTGGATGCATTTTGTTGTTTAATATTCTGTCCTTCCTTAGTATTAAAAGTACAATGATACACTGAATTTGTGCTTCATAAATTAACAAATGATAATAAAACACTGCTTGAGGAACCTGTCTAAATGATATAATAGTAGCATGAATCATATCCTTAATGAGAACCAAGGAAATGTTTGACAATGGACTATGATATTGCATAATTCAATACAATAAAGTTATAGCAGCTCTCAGTAGCATCACATCACTGAATAAATTTAGCAAACTTTTCAACTAGACACCACTTCCTAGTAAACTCGATAATAGTTTGCTTTTGTATATTTTGTGGGTTTTCTTCTTTGCATCTCTGGATAGAGAAAGGGTTTTAATATCTGAAGAAATTTACAGGTTGTAAGTGAAGACGATAAGAATGTGAAAAACAGCACTGAGAATATCACTTTTAAATGTTAAGTGAAATTATACATGGGCTACTTTACAGATTAGGGACTTTTAAGGGAATTTCTTTTATCCTCACACATTATTTCATAGCAAAACATTATCAAGAAACCATTTCAAAAAATCATGCCAGCATAGGAATTGCCACAATTAATGAATCTCATGGACCAATCTTTTCCATTGTTCTTTCTTTAACAACGTCTAAAAAGTACGTATTTTGGAAGAAAATGCAAAAAAGTCCCAAAGCCTTACTTTACACAGCTGTTCAGGTAAGGTTACTCCCTTTGGTCTCTTCCTAATCCCTAAAATGAAATAATTTAATGCCGAAGCATATACTTCAATATCATCTGAAATTCGTCAGGCAATTGCAACTCTAGTTTTTCTTGACATGCATTTAAGGATATAATCTTAGGGGAGCATTTCTATATTTTTGGTGTCTATCACACATGGTGGTGAGGAGTTTTACACTGAATACTTTACACGACTAGTATTCCAGTAACAGGCACTATTCTTGCCAGCCTGTGTATAACTAATATTTTTACTACATTTATGTCTGTTTGCTGTGATTTTTGTTGTAATGCACCACATAAAGGAAAAGCTGCTCTACAGCAGATGTTAATTGTTCCACCATCTTTGCAAAGCTATGCAACATTCCACTCGTGCATGCAGACCTTGGGTAGGAGATGCCAATTAGTTCAGAAGATGTCGTGTGTCCAAGCACCAGTAGGAAGGACTGCTCACATTTCTGCCCACTGAAATGCAGAACATGGAAATGGAGCTATTACACATTTGAGATTTCTACTTTAATAGTCTAAGTTAGTGTCTCCTGCTCAGATGTTAAAGTGGCTTTAGTGATGCTGTAAGTCTCACTGAAACAGACTACTAAAAGTCATGATGCAGGAGCAAGGGCTTGGCTTTAATATCTCTACCTTATTATTTTCGTTGTTTTTTGTTTTACACACCCAAAACCATTTTCTGGGATCAGGCTGCTTAACTGCTGTTGTGAAGGTCCTAACAGAATAATGCTACTCACACTTCCTGAGAGAAGGGAAAGTTGCATTAGGAGCTGCAAGTGCCTTCAACTCTAAAACAGGAGTCGTGAGAGACCACTGTGCCCATCCTTAGCAATAGATATGGTGCCATTCACAGCTGTGATCCTAGTGCACGTTCACCACACATTGCAGAGCACCGTACAAGGCTGCCTTTTACCTCTATCTGCCCCACTACCTTCCAAGAGTACTGTGATTACAGCCCTATGCTGATTCCTCTCCTTGTCTCCTAAGGAAGATGAGCAATTTCTTTTCTCAGCTGCGCCCTCTCTCCTGGTCTGGCGCATCACTTAAATTCAGTTGGCGTGAGGTAAGGGAGGGCAGAGGCTGGCCCTCATCAGTAATTCTGCATAGATGGGTCCGTGTAAAATAAAAGCAGCCATTTCCACATCAGGCTGCTTATTAAATGGCTCTTAATGGTCTGCGAGACCTTCCCTCTGCCTCCAAAAATGTACATTGTTTTATGGGGCTTGTGGGAACTACGGGCTGACTACGTAGAACCAGAAAAGGATGAATTCTAATTAAGAGATAATGTCAGTGGAATAGAACTTTGTCACAGGATAATGATCCCCTGCTGTTAGATAAATATGGAAGCAAAACTTAGGCAGTTTTTGAAAATAAACAGTGAGGTGATGCCAAGATGTTTATATTCAGAAAGGGAAACATTTATCTCTCTCCAGTATTTCTGTTTCATGGGGGTTTTAATTAAACAAAACCAAACCTTCCCTCCCACCCAAAGGAAAACATCTTCATTAACGACCTTGGTCTTGGAAATCACCATGAATATGCGATCTTCAGCGAAATCAAAAAAGAGATGTAAAGCAGTACCGACAGATTCACTCTACAGAAGTAATAGAGTTTTGAGAATGTCATCAATAAAGCTTAGCAACTATTAGTAATATTTTTCCACTTATTAATAATCAAATTACTAGCTATAATGAGCCAAACTACCTTCTGGCAAAGCTCCTTTTTGTTAATGGATGTACGCCAGCAGGCAATTTGGTTCAGTGTTTTACATTTACTGTATACGGATTCAGTGGGTAAATTTTGATCTGTTACCTGTTTATATTTGGAATACATCAACAGAAGTCAGAGGAATTACAAAGTGAAAACTGCAAAATCTGCTTATTAATGCTTTCACAGTTTATTTCTTTAATTTAAAATTTCTTGGTAACTGGGAACAAACTACAGCATGCGAAATACTCTCACTTTTCAAAACCTGAAGAAAAAAGCTTCAGAGGTCAAACTGTATGTCAAACAGTTTGTTTGCTACCTCTGCCGGATGTAATTATCTTTCTCCAGTGCACTGGAAGTTGCATGAAAATCACTAGGTTACAAAAGTGTGGGGTGAAAACCTGGCTGCTTCTTCCAGGTAGCAGAAAGGGATGTCAGAAACATTGAGCTTCAAAGCTTTGAGTAACCAACCAAAAGCCATGGTTTTTATCCTCTGTTTAAGGGGAAAGCTTTGTTCTCACTCCATTGCATCATTTATGAATCAAGTAAAAGGTACAGTTAAGGTATACTTGTAGGTCCCAAGTCCTTGGATATCTTTTGGATAAATTCTGCAAAAGAATGCTGCAAGAACAGGCCTGCACCAGTATAGTTTCACTTCACTAATGCCAGCACTGGAGTTGATTTGCTACTACTAACAGCAAGATGATAGGATGAAATATCTAAATGATGCCATTGAGGCATCAATGTGCCAACAAGAAAGAAGTAGCTCACACATGCCAGCCGTTGAAACTCGTCTCACATGACAGAACCTACAGCACAATGATTCAGATGCTTCCTTCCACAATTTACGCTCTATTCTATTTCATATTACATATTCTTTCAATTGGCAGTGAAGTGTCACACAGATCTTTCTGCAAGAATAAGTGTGGTTTTAGTTAAATTAAATAAATTAATCTGGTACACTTCTTTATGATTTTTTCCTATTCTGTTAATTTCCCAATATAGTATCTAGCTGCCTGAAATGACATTCAGGAAAATTCAGAGGTTTGTGTGGCTTTTTTTTCTATATAAGCATGTAAAAATAAATTAAAAGCAGAAATGCAGTTCCTAGTGGCGCTTTGCAATGACTGATTAACATATTTTGAATATTTTCCACTGAAAATTTGCTTTGCTCAACACTCTTCCCTTGGAAACTGCTATTTAGTAAAAACTAATCAACATGTCAACATTTTGTTTATTCTTAAATTGCATCATTTATTATTATTATTACAGTGTCACTTTGTTGTTTGCCATCTAGAGGATTCCAGGAGCATCGGCTCCTCACATGTCCTGCCTATTTGACATTCAGGTTGCTTGTCCCTTCTTCCATTGCTATGACAAGGTTATACAAAGTCTGCAGCCCTGCAAAAACAGGTTCCCTTGGAAGCTGAAACTCTGACAGACTTCATACACAGCAAGGCATCCGTGACATCTTGGCATCTGCCAGCATCGTTCTTGCTTGATTAGCTCTTGGTTACCTCAGTGATAATGTCTGGAGGCACTGATTAATGTACAATAATGGTACATCTCACTGGAAAGATACGCTTATAGAAGATCAATTAAACAGTGGCAATTTCACACAGGCTACAAGCTAGAAGAATGGTACTTGCAGCCTTTTCTTGGAGCTATTTTTTAATCAGTTTCTTCTGCCTGGTCTAGAATTTTCATGTAAAACAGTAACTATCATAAGGGAAAAAAAGAAATACCCTGAAAATGAAAGGTGACGGTACCCATTAAAATTACAAGGAAAAATGAATATGAATCAAGGCCCCTGAACATTCCTTCAACTGTCAGAAGGTTACAAATTCTGCTTTGATGATAAGATAAGAAGTTTTTTCAAATGCAGACATGCCATAAATGGTGCATAGGAGAATGCCATTGTTTCATACAATTACATTGTTGCCTGGGCAACCATGTACAAAAGTTAATGTAAGTACAGGTTTAAAGACAAAGTGTCTCCTAAATTGGAATAAAAACTCATTTAATAGTACAGATCATCCACAGGAAAAAAAAAAAAAATGACCTGAACGTAACTATAAAAAGACCTCTTCTTGAGCAGGAGTATAAATTAAAGGTTACTTTCCTCCTTCGGGTTTAGTCAGTCATTTTAATAATAATAAAAGCAAAAATCTTCAGGTACTATATGTTAAATAGATATAACAGTGAAAATTTAAAGAGCATATGTCTTGTCTGCCTATGAGAAAACTTTAGAGAGATTCATCATGTAAATAACAAAAATCTCAAAGGACAACTGTTTTTATAAGAGGTTTTAAAATAGACAACAAATTATTTTGCCCTAGAAATCAGTACTTTGGGAAAGTATATTACTGAAATGTATCCAGAGACTGTTCTTCCAGTATTTATATTTAATGCAGATGGGGGTGAGAGAATGCCTATATTGTACTGGGCAGTGAGTTTTGCTACTGGAATGACTACACTTCTTCCCACCATCAGCCTGATTTTAATGGACATTTATTATGTCTATTGCAATGACTTCTCCAGAACAGGGTGGCCAAAGATACATTTGAATCTGAAACTAAACCACATTGTTGAATGTATTCTTTAGGGTATTTTGCATCCCTGGTCACATGCCAAAGTGGAGAAGATGAGAGAGAGAGAGGCAATGAAACAGCAAAAGAGCAGAAATACAAAGATCTTTGTTATGCATTCCTTTTTTAGAAAAAAACCCCAAAAATATAACCTTTAAAGAATCCTGCATTTACACCTCTATTTCTAACAACAGCAGCTGCCTCTAATGACAATATGAAAAGGAAACTGCCTGTAGAATACAAAGGGACACATTTCTCAATTTGGAGGGAGGATTAAAAATATTCTGCTTTCTTTTCTTTTCAAATATGCGTACTCCTTTTGAAAGAAAGATAAACTGTTGTTCCACCTTTTTCACTACAACCTCAAACAAGGGTATCTCCAGTATTTAGGAGGGACAAAACACAAGAGACCGTATTGAAAGGAACAATGCTGTACTACTGGTGACATGGAGTAGCTGACCAAGTAGGTCTTTTCCAACTCTTATTTCTTTGCCTCTGTGATGAACAGTAAAAACATATAAAAAAGTCCAACACATGTATTCAGCAAGACACCAAGGAACTGGGAAACATAATAGAATAATACAATTTTGCCTCTTAGAAAACAGTAACTGTGTTTTGCTGAAAAAGTCAGGTAGGAAGAAAAGAGATTTCTGGTTGATGTTGAAAGAAAAAGCTCTTTGTGCTAATGCAGTTGGGCATGATTTTCACAAGTGCAGAACACTTAAAACTCCACTTGAAGTCAATAGAAGCTGCAAGTGCTCAGCACTTCTGAAAAATCAAGCCCTTGGGGAACTGGTGAAGAACAAAGAGCAAGGAACTTGTGCCTCATATAAACTGACTGTCAAAATTTGTAGAGCTGCCATCATCTTCTCATTTAAACATGTTCTTAACACCTTCCTCTGTCTCTGAGTGATAGCTAGAAGTCACTCCAATCTGGCACTGGTTAGGCAAGCAGCAAGCAAAAATTTCTGCATTTATGCTAATCCATTTGGTTTAGAATTGTCATCTTGCCTGTGCAACCTCTCATCTGTCCTTCTTTATCTGTTTAACACACCTGTGGTGTTGTTTCCTACCCAGGCTGAAGTTATTAGAATGGATACCTTCATAAAACAGCAATTAGAATTAATCAGTTCTTCTTTTTGAAATGCATTATTACAGATATCTCTGAAGCTGGATGACCAAAAACCCCATAAATTATTCAGCTTCAGCACAGTGGTTATTAGCCCAAGTTTGCACAAATTCAAAATCATCAAGTTGACATTACAAACCACAGGCAATTGGAAGGTATCAGTCTTTGGGCGTCTGTCAGATTAGAGGTATGTGTCAACACTGTTCAGAACAAAAAAGGATTTGGACATTGAACCAGTTTCTTAAAAATGTATTAGCCACTTCAGCAACTGTAATTTACTCCTGAGGAAATCCTAAAACAGTATCTCTGTGCAATAAAGAAATGAGATCTTATTGGAATTCTTATGAAGAAGAAATGTCTGGACATGTCTCATAAAAAAAAAAATAGTAGGAATAACTTGGCATTGTTTTACTGCCATCTATCTCAGAAGCTGAAAGTAACTTTATAAAAGTTAATGGATTAAGCCTAACAATACACTTTTGTGGTGCAGCATTATCTTTGTTTTACAGACAGCAAACTGAAGGCAGATTCTAAATGTCTTGATAGACTAACATTTGGAGAAAGCTTTAAATACAGTTTGCTGCTCCGTGGAAAAATTGGGGTTATCATGGTGGGGTTAGTGGACACATGATACAGATTGACAGGATACCAGGTTTAAATAGTTTTGCTAATAGAATAACTATGCGCGATTAGTCAATATATAAAATTCATTTCAGAACCTGTCTCTTTAGAAAAGAACACCGAATACCTGAGTGCTAAAATACATCTTTCAATATCTATCCTTCATTTTTGCCTAATGACATGTGCTTGGATAGCCACCAATCCAGCATACTTTGGAAAAGATCTTAATCTGTTTGAAATGGAAGAGCTGTCACACTGAGATAAGCTCAAAGACCACAGTTTTACTAAAAAATGTTATCTGGAAATTCTTTCTGTAGCAAGGTAAACAGTTCCAGCTAACCTACTTTCTGCAGAGTCAAAGGAAATGTTTTCAAAGGATACCAGAGTTTCACACACCAAAACACATAGGAATTTCTCTATGCCTGCTTATATACTAGCCTTTATCATGACTGGGCTCGTATCAGTGTCAATTTAACAGGAGTGAAATTCAAAAAACATCTAAGTATATATTTTTCTGCACAACTGCAGTAATAATTCACTTGATGACTGTAGGCATAAATGTAGTCATGCAGGAATATGAGTAGGTGAGCTTCAAACTGAAGAAAACTCCAGCTGGGATGCACATCCCGGGGACAAGCCACAATCACGTCTTACTAAGAACTTGGGTTCAGCGATACAGATCTTACTGACCGCAGCAAATCCTGGGAGTGTATCGTCATAGATGCATTATTATGTATTACGTATTATTATTATGCTACATAAAACTAACACAACAATCAGCAAATATTGACTATCTCAGCAAAAGAATCTCTCACCTAATCCAACTTCTGTTAGTAATGCATGGAAATAAACTATTTACTTTATCTTCTTCCTGACGTGAGACAAGAAGATACGCGAGTTCCCAGATGTAATATGGACACTTTTCAACTTTTTTTAAGCCTGGTGTAAGAGTCATATGGATCTTTTTGAAAGATAAAAGGTTTTTATATATGAGGGATGGAAGACTATGTACTTCATTTCACCTCAGACCCAGAGCTCTAATGATAACATATAAATCATCAAGCCACCAAGGCTAAGTATCTTTGAAGGATCCTTGCCTTTGAAACTCTCCTAATCTCAGATTTGATTCTTTTTATCTCTTCAAATCAGAAGAGAACACAATATGTTAGAGAGCAGTGTAGAAGCATAGCTGATGAGTTCCCCATTTAATAACAACACAAGCTAAAAAGCAGAAATTTCCAGGACTTCAGACCTTCAGGGTCAGGTGCCTTTGCTCATGCTCATTCTCTGTATTTGGAAGCAGTTTAGCAGCAGATAGATTTATAGACATGACTTTGGAGGATGCTTCCAGTACAGTAAGTGTACACAGGACCACAAGGTTCAACAAGTTTGGCCCATTTCATGATGTTGTAGCAGTGATAGGAAAGATTATCTCACCTGCACTTTTGATCCTTCAACATAAAGGCTACTAACTCTCAGTTAGCTATCAAACCAGCTAAGCATACCAGAGGGAGAGCTGCACAGTGGCAACACACTGACAAGCTGATTCAATTTCTATTAGTATTTCAGCTTCAGCTGACAAGTCAGAAAGACAGAGTGAGAGAAACATGTATGCGAGATGGAGATACTCAGCACAGAACCTCGGCAGACAGAGAAATAATGTAAAGGCTGCTTGATTTGCAAATTGGCTCTTACAGCAAAATCAGGTTTTTTTATTATTGTTTTACAAGACAGAAAATTAAGGGGGGGGATATATAATTAGATGAAATTATTTAAATCTCAAAGAAGATATCAGAAAAATGTGAACAGTTCAGCAGCTTCTTAAAAACACTGTAAAAGTAACAGCCAGGGGGAGCTCCTCTACTGGCCAGAGGTGAAAGGAAAACCAGAAGGTCCATTGCTGAGCAGAGGCAAAACTGGCCACCTGCTAATTAAAG
The DNA here is from genome assembly GCF_017976375.1 of Cuculus canorus. Taxonomy (NCBI): domain Eukaryota; kingdom Metazoa; phylum Chordata; class Aves; order Cuculiformes; family Cuculidae; genus Cuculus; species Cuculus canorus. The sequence goes on along the minus strand of NC_071408.1, from coordinate 24,361,035 downwards.
GGTCTGAGTTAGCTACCAAAAATTTTAAGGCTGTGGGATTTCCCGCCAATTACAAGCTGAGTGGATGCAGAAGTGAGGATCTATTACAAATGGCATTTTTGTTGAAAATGAGCTACACTTCAGATCTATTTTCCCTTGGGGTTTTGAAAAAGGGGGACAGATGGTTGGATAATTTATACCATTTGGCATGTGGCTACATTTGGAAAAGAAAAAAAAAAAAAGAAAAAGAAGAGGAGGAAAAGAAAAGAATCCGAGAAACCGAGAGAGACAGACAGGACATGAGCTATACATATCTGAGCAGAGATACAATCATTTTAGACACAGCTTTGCTCACAAAGACCATCAGTACATGTCACTAAATATTATAATAGCTATTTTAAATGAAAGATAGGGATTGGTGACTTCATTGAAGAGAAATTAGAATGGACAATATGAACAGTAATTTTCTAAATACTCGCAATTGAGGATCCAAAAAAGCCTTGCATACATTTGTTTACAATACATGATCATACTTTTCACTTCAGATTCTCATTCATAAGTTCTCAGGTTTTAGTGGTTTACTTCCTCCAGGTCTTCAGTTTGAAGTAAATAGTACCATTTTTCTTGTACAGTGACAAAATAGGTAAAATTCTAGCTGATACTAGATCACTCTTAGAAATGATCATATTAAAAAAAAATTCAAAAGTGATGTTCAAGTGCGGTTGCATGAAATTCAGGGCAGCTAAAAGTGGAGATGAACCCAATGGAGTAGTAAATGCTCCACTTTCTCCAACTGAGACGTGGCAGATCACTCTGCAGGGCACTACAAAGAGAAATGCAGCAAAAGGAGGGTCTTTTTGAGCCTGGCTTCCTGAAATGAGTTTATGTAAAAACGCCCTCTGATCTGTCAGTCTTCTCCACCCCACTATACTCACCATCCAATTTTACCTAAATTTCTCAAAGACATCTGATTGATATTGCAGTTAGGTAGGTTTTACAGAGACAGATAAAGGAGGGACACTCAAACTACATCCCCAGCTGAGGGAAAACTCACAATCTAAACTTGGCAGTGTTACATACCACGGCACCCAAATAAAGCAAGGCTGCAGGGAGCCAGCATGCATAGTCCACTGCTTACCCATCGATCTACAAAACGAATCTCAACCAACTAATTTCATTGAGGCCCTTCTGGCTTATGGAGGTGCGACACCCACCTCAGCAGCTCAGTCGATTCCCAACTCCAGAACTGCTCAGTAGCTAACATTTACTCTCTTAAATGTGTTTCTCGAACAGCCATCTCAGAAAGCGCCAAAGCAATCAGAATACATAAGGAGAACTGTGTCAAATCTAAAGCTCTAAATATTAAAAACCCATCACATGAATATTGCAAAGCTAAATACTGCATGTTGGCAGGAAGCCCACAGTTACCAGTGACCTTCTTCGGGAAGGGAAGGCTGACCTCCAAACAGTCATACGGGTGTTGCATGTGTTTGTGTTTATCATGCATATAAATACACTCTGGTCTGTTGACCAAGTTTGTGGGACATTTACAGTAGTTATTAAACCCGATCTGTATTGTTTCAACCTTTTCAGAGCTCTGCCAATGTTTGTACAGTAAATGCTCTCATCTACAAAAGAAAATGGGGGAAAAGTAAAATGAAAGAATGACAATATTGGACCCGGACGCCCTTACAGCCCTAGTGGTTTCCTAGGCACAGGGACGTGGTGCGTCAGCGTGAGTATCCAGTGCTGCAGACTCAGGAGACTCCACTGTTAAAAGCTAAAGCAGAAAGCAGCAGCTCTGTCCTGGCCTCACACAGGCCATTGCAGAGGCAGCTATGGCTAGTACAGACTCTGCTGCATTTACACTAAAAATCCCTGTTGCATCTTGTTGACGTGGACTGAGAGAGAGGCACAGCAAGGTGCAAGATGAAGAGCCTTTGGAAAGTGCTCAACGTTCACAGCTTATACAATGCGACAAGAAAGCCTTGCTTTGTTCCTTGGACTTGGGATTTTGGGTGTGAAACCATTTACCTCGGTATTAAAAATCCAGACAAACCCTGCCACAATGAATCTGAACTTTCTCCAGTGGAACAAAAGTCATACAATCATAGAATCATTAAGGTTAGAAAAGACCTCTAGGGTCATCAAGTTCAACCATCAGTCCACCACCACACCTAATAAAGCACGTCATGAAGTGCCATGTCTACACATTTTTTTAATACCTCCAGGGATGAAGACTCCATCACTTCCCTGGGCAGCCTGTTCTAATACTTCACCACTCTTTTGTTAAAGAAATTTTTTTATAATATCCAATCTAAACCTCCCCTGGCACAGGTTCAGGCCATTTCCTCTTGTCTTATCACCTGTTACTCGTGAGAAGAGAAGAGTACCCACCTCACTAAACAGAACAAGTTTTGAACACCCCAATCATTTTCCCAGGGGAGAAAAAAATTAAAAAGATGGCATTTTCATAAAGTAAGAGTTGGTGAACACCTTAGACATGCCTGGCACTAGAGGTTTTTATTCACTGGGCTTTTAATTTGTTTTCACAGTGGTTTGAACAAATTGAATTTGTTAATTAAAGCGGTAAAATGAAATGCTGAACATTATTGACTAGATGCTAATTACATTAGAAGAGATATCGAGGGAGGGAGGAGTCCTTGTTTTCAATAGCCAGGACAAATCATATTAAGAGAGACAAGTGATCAGTCTGAGCCTAAATTCTGCAGGGAAAAAACTGTTTACATGTTGTGGTTTAACGTTTATCATTCATGATCTTCAATTGGCAATACCAATAGAAACATGATTACTGCAGCTTGCTATTGTACCTCTTTTCAAATTTCACTCTAGTTTATAACGTTTGCTAAGCAGAGGTCATTACCCAATTAAATGCAATGATGCTCACTGCGCTAATCAGGAAGGACATTATTTTAAAGTTGGCCCCATGAAAATGCAAGCAGCTCACATTCCATCTCTGAAATGCCCTTTGAGTCTTCAAGGTGTAACTTTTAGTATTAAAAAATTAATATCAAGTTGATTGTTTTGTTTCTTCATACTCTCTTTCATGACCTTAATTCCCATATTAGTGTATGATTTTCAGTCAAGTTTAATTTTACCCTTCAGGTTTTAGTATGAGAATGGCTGGAACTTGGTATTACTTTATTCAATCTAATTTAACATGAATCTGTACCATAATGTCCACTATACAATTTCTGCTATGGGGATACCTGACCTCAAATCTACGTGCATTACTTTTAAACAAAATATGTTCCCCATTGGATTGTGATCATTGTCTTCAAAGAAAAACTCTATAAAATACCATTGATGTGAAAACATAAAGATATTTGGGCTCTTAAAGTAGCTAAGTCATGTCTGAAAATACAACAGAGCCCTTAAATCACTTAATTGACAATTAAAGTTATTCCCTTAATGTATAACTGTCTTTCCAGATTGAAGGTATAGATAAAAAAATGTGTGAGTCGAAGTAAAATCCAACTTATGCTCTCAGAGTTATATTACTCTACAGTACTCACAGGCATAATAAAGATTACTGGATTATATGTCACTACTCTCAGATGATGATTCAGAATACAGAAAGAGAGGATTTGCTGAGTAAGAGGAATCATTTTTAGATTGACAGTTTTCTTCCTCTCCATCACACTCATAATCATGTTCCCTATTTTTTTTTAACACCACCAGGATACTTAGTGTTTTACAAAAACATAAGAAGACTTTTAGAAAGAATGAAGGCATTTCGTTCTAAAATGCTTAAAGTCTTTGCTGCTCGTAAATACACTGTAAACAATAGATGATGCCACATCATAGAGAAACAAAGAACAACTGTAACACAAAGAATGAGTTTTAAAGCTTGATGGGCAGAGGGAATAACATTGTTCTTGCTTTAGACTCACAGCAGAGAAGTGGCAATAAAATATCTGATAAAGGACTGATAAATGCAAATGAAATAAACTGAAGGAAAAAGTGGTGATGTCTAAGAAAAGAAACATGGGCTGAGCAAAAAAAAAAACAAAAAAACCCCCATAAACTGTAACCATCACTAACAGCAAAACCAGCTGCAAAGCAAGGCATGACCACCTGCATTAGTTTAAGCAATGAGAGCAATAAAGCCCCGAACACAAGAAGGTGATAAATTAAAGGTTCTCAGCTCTGGCATGTTGAGAGTATCTTAATAGGGACAAAGAGAAAACACACAAATACTCCTCCTGTTAGCTGTTAAGAGCATGTGCTTTGTCCTCCTTTCCAGTACTTACAAACAACACACAGAATAGCCTAAATGACACGTTTCTTTTTTATTTCTTTTGGGAAGTTAGGTGCCTGACAGCAACACAACCTGGCTGGGCTCAGCATGGTCCCAATATTACGAGTGCTCACCCCATGCAAAACTATATGCATTCAAGCAGGCTCATTGAATTTGTGTGTTTGCACAATGAACCCTTCAAGCATGGTCAGTGCTAAGGAGTGTGGTAGCCCTGGGAACTGCGGTGCTCCAGAGCCTTTCCAGCCTGGAACAAAGCCAGTCAAATCACTGCACATACATTGGTAATGACTCTGTGCATGTGCAGTTAGTCTGATAGAGTCAGTATAGATGCATGATGCATACGTAAGGTCTAACTTGCGGCTGATTTTCACAATTATTTTATTTAGGTTAGTTGCAGATTCCTCCAAAAATAATTCAGGTATTTTATCTAGTATTCCTTCCATAGTGGACACAGAATGTAACCTTATAATATGGAAAATCAGATAAAATACAGAGAGGTGACAAATACAGACGGGTCTGCAGAGACTCCTTCAAGTTGCAGATGTACAGCCTGGACCTCTGGGAAAGCATCTCTTAAGATGACACTAACTTCAAATAGAATCAGGAACTTATTCTCACCTTATTCCTTTTTACATTTCTTACTTAAAGATCAAAGAATGGTAATTAAGAGTCTGATACTTCCTGCCTAACTTCATTCTGTTTTTTCCACTGAGCATAACTGAGTTGTTTGGGATTTGTAACAAACAAAACCTGGGTGTGGGTATTTCACAGAATTACAGAATGGTAGAGGTTGGAAGAGACCTCTGGAGATCATCTAATCCAACCAACCTGCTAAAGCAGATTCACATAAAGCAGGTTACACACAAACATGTCCAGGCTGGTTTTGAACACTTTCAGTGAAGGAAACTCCACAACATCTTTGTGCAGCCTGTTGCAATGCTCCATCATCCTCACAGTAATGAACATTCGTCTCATGGCAGCACAGCCTTCTGATGCATCAGCCACTCCTCCCAGTTTTGTATCATCAGCAAATTTGCTGATGACACACTGTCATCTCATCCAGGGCACTGATGAATATGTTAGATAAGACTGGGACTGGGCATAGTACTGACCCCTGGGGAACACCACTAGCCACAGGCTTCCAACTAGACTCCACAATGCCATCACAACTTTCTGAGCTCTACCATCCAGCTAGCTCTCCATTCACCTCACTGTCAATTCATTTAACCTACACTTCCTAAGCTTACATGTGAGAAAGTTATGGCAGACAGTGTCAAAATCCTTGCTGAAGTAAAGGTAGACAACATGCACTGCTCTCCCCTCATCTACCCAGCTATTTATGCCATCATAGAAGGCAATCAGGTTGGTAAAGTACGATTTCTCCTTGGTGAATCCACGTTGCCCATTCATGATAACTTCCTTTTCCTGCAGATGCTTAGAGATTACACCCAGAATGAGCTATTCCATCACATTTCCAGAGATAGAGATGGGGTTGACTGGCCTGTAGTTTCCAGGGTCCTCCTTCTTGCCCTTTTTGAATACTGGATTAACATTGGCTTTTCTCCATCCTCAGACACCTGTCCCATTCTCCATGATCATTCAAAGATAATGGAGAGTATCTTAACAACAACATCTGCCAGCTCTCATGTGAATGTTGAGTTTGCTTAAATGATTTCTAACCTAATTCTCCTCAACCAAGGAAAAGCATTCCATTCTCCAGACTTTCCTCCAGGGTCTAGGATGTCTGAGGGCCAACCTTAGCAGTAAAGAGTGAAGCAAAGAAAGTATTCAGTAACTCCATCTTTACTTCAGTCATCAGGACACTTGTCATTCAGCAGTGGGCACACATTTTCCCTAGTCTTCCTTTTGCTGCTGATAAGATTGAAGAAGCCTTTCTCCTTGTCCCTGGTGTCCCTTGCCAGATTTTATTCCAAGTGGGACTTAACTTTTCTCAGTGCATACCTGCACACTCTGACATCATTCCTATATTCATCCCATTTCAAAGACCTATTAAAAACTCTTCACATCAGTCCCTACACCGAAAAGGAATATTTGATCTTAATACATTTAAGTAAATCTTTGCTGTATCTAATAGTAAATCTGTTGAAAGACTACTCTCCAAGTTAATCCAGTCCTCTCATACATTACTTCTTCCCTTTGTTAGTTCTAGCTCTCTTCTGATACATACTTGATTTACACTCTCAGCCGTGAGTGGCTTGGGTATTTGGTTCGCCTGAGAATCCTCCTGAAGAATTTTACTTGAGACTTTATGAACAAAGCACATATAACAAAGTGAAGTTTAAGGTTGAGTCAAATTCCTGACCAAAGAAATGGAAGAAAATAAAAATAGAAACCTGAAGTAAAACGCATGGAAACGCCATACAGAGGAAGCTATTACCACTAACACGTCTGAGTTCCTGCTGTGTTGATGTGGTTTCACAGATACTCAGTGCAGGTCTGTTGCTCAACAAAAGAATTTAGCTCTATGTTTGCATGAAAGAAGTAATAAATTTGTTACAATCAGTAAGCAAAATCCAAAAGGATTGGACATCTGCCTTGGAATCTGCTTGCTATACAGAAAGCAGTTTAATATTGGCAATGAAACAAATCTAAGAAATGCACAGGACCCAATTAAAGGAGACGTGCTTAGAAAACAGATATTAAAATAACAGTGCATTAGTTTTGGATTAGAGATGAGAAACTGTGAAGATAGAGTGTAAATCTTAAGGGGTTGATTTCCTGATGTTGTCAGACAGCTCTGCTTGTTAAAATTCTGTGGTTACCAATACAGCGCAATGCTAACAGTAGTTGAAAGGCCATGGAGGTAATACTGTTCCATAATGTTGCTGGTCTTTACAGTGTCCTTGACGGGTTGTCCTCATGTATGTGTCAAAAAGGTTAACTTTATGAACACAGTGTGAAAGTATGAGTACATACCTTTGCAACAGAAGTATATACTAAGAGAGAAGTTTTATCTCCTTTGATATATCTGAGAAAAACACATAGAACAGATTTACCATGAATTTGCTATTCAGATGTTTTATTGATGCCTCCCAGAAGTATAAAAATAAATGCCCAATATGGCAAGTTTCTGCCCACATATTTGTTACCTTTTTCTTTTCAACTAGCGAGCAAAGCGAAAAGTGTGGTTTCGCTTGTGCCAAGAACTTCACTGCAGGGCTGCTCCATTTCACTCACGTCCTGGGCCTGAAGAAGGTAGTCCCTGGCATCAGAGGGCTATTACCTAATTTTCCCTCATATGGGTCTTTTATTATCCTTTCTTTGGCTTTAATAGTTTAATTCATGTTCTGACTTCATGAGAGACAGAATTTCACCTTTTCCATGTGACGGAAAATCATTTCTATTATACTTAAAACTTCAAATGCAATTTTGCCACTGACTTCACTGAGCCACTGGAGCTCAGGACTGTGTTCTGCAGGACATACAGATGTGGACAGTAAGATAGCTCTGGGGCGCATTACCCCATACAGCTGTCTACATTCTGAGAATTGTGTCTGGACTCCAAAGATCAAAACTTTGCTTTCTACCTTGACTTCCACCTGCATTTCAGAAAAGCAAGCATTACAAAGAGCGCTTGTTAGAGAGCACTCCCAGCTCTCAGTTTCAGGAGCTACAACTGTCTCAGAGGAAACTAAAATTAAAGGATGACCTTAGTGACCTTCCTCATGCAGCTCTGTGTCAGCTAGCAATAATTTGGTTCATATTTTTGGAAGTCAGTAGAACATCATCATGAAGAAAAGCTCTAAAAATGAAAATAAAAGGCTAATGGTATCAATATTAGCACCAAATTTGGACAGCCATTTAAATTTCAATTTCAGCTAGTTCCTAAGTGCAGTCAACGAACATGAAGAATTTCAGTACATTTTCTCCAGAACAGACTAAAGCTACAAAAGCAATAAACTAAAACAGAAAATAAAATTGGAAAAGTAGAAACCACAAGTCTTTGGTCAGCCTAATGGATATAGCAACTAAAGCAATTCGTGGGCATTTGTTGAGTTCCATCTGAGCGGTCCCCTACCACACCAGCAACAAGGCAGTAGACCATGAAGTTTTTCACAGGAGTATGAGAATCAAGTTAGCAAGGAGGCAAAATGTATTTTAACTCTCTAAAATACCATCTCCAGATTTGTATTAGGAGCAGAAGAAATATATATTGCAGTGATTTGGACTAAACCTACTGCTTGTTTGCACTTATTCAGATCTGCACCCATACTGAAGGTATTGCAAAAACTCTGGCATTAATATAGAGACATACATACATATGGAGCAAAAATTTTCTCATAACCTTCTTCTGGCACAAGTGTGCATACTTACACAAAAGCTAGACTATATTCTACCTAAAATACTCCAAACCAGACATGTAAAGTTATGAACCTCCCATGTTATGAACCACACATGCTGCACGCAAGGGTTATCCCAGCAGTACAGCAGGTGACACATTGAATTAAATACCGGTATCCATAGTGTAAGAGGTAATCATTGTATACTCCATGACAAGCAACACTGCAGAACTCTTACCAGTAATTATACCTATCACATAACACTGCAGCTGGGTGATTTAAAGAAGAGGATTCTGGACTTAAAATTTCTTTGTTTTGCCATTCACATTCTACGGAATCCTACATTCTTTTCAGAGCTGATGTTATGTCAATGAACTCATTACAGTTTAGCTGAGGTCTGTGTATTGTTCTTCATATATATTCACAGCATACAGTAAACTCTAATAGCTCCTTTGGAGCTGTTACACTGTATGCTGTAAATGGTTATTAACAATAGTATTCACTCATTTACATGTAATGGATTCATAATAGCAAAAGTAGAGTGAAAATCTTGTGCTGTAATATGAAAAGTAGACACTGCATAAAGGCAGCATTTTAATACTCAATACTCTGACTGTTTTAATTATTTTTTAAATATCAATAGGTCCTGCTTCAGTAGCTTGTAAAATTACACAAACCAAGGCAGCCTTTAAGTCAAAGGAGCGCAATGAACAGTGTGGACAACACCAGAATTCTCCATAGGCCTAACTGTTCCCACAGATCTGCCCATGGTGGGGATGGGAATCTTCTTGTGTAAGCATTTCTGCCCGTGATGACCCCATCCCCAGAGCTGCCTCACGCTCAATGCCTCTCCTTTAGGTACTTACAGGTGTTCCAGAGAGTTGCACACCATGTGCTGGAAGGTGGAGGAGGAACAAGAAGACAACTACCAGGCAGAAATTCATATCGCTTTCCACAATCTACAGGCAGTCTGTATAATCTCTTACTGTTTACCTTTAAGATGGCATCTTTCACCCACTAAAACTTCTGTGGAAGGGAAATTAAAGCTGGCAGAAAAGACTGTAATGGCTACGTGGAACTCAGAAATGAAGCCCTGCATCTCTGAGAATTACTGTTGTAGAGGAACAAATCCTGCACCTTCCAAACAGGAAAATCCCCAAAAGACCTTCTCAGGGAAAACATTCATTTTCAGCCCCAATGTACACTACGAGGACCTTATTTTTTATTTCTTTGAATAAAAATACCAAGAAATAAATCAAATGGATCCAATTTAGGAAGGAAAAAGACACTTTACAGAAAATGTTCGAGGTGCCCACTGCCAACAGACACAGTGGGAAACATCTAATTGAACCTAACAGATGCTAACTCTTCACTGGTGTGGAGAATGATGAGAGATAAAGCAGCGGCTCAGAGGTCCTTCCTAATAAAGTGAAGAAAAAAGTGGTCTTTTCTTTGCAGGTTATTTTAGGGTTTCTGTCAGTTTAAATCCAGCTAAAGCTAAACAAAGGAACAGAATTAAAAATGGAGTTATGAGCAAACCAAGAACCACTATGAAGGCTGACTGACACTGCTGTGAGAAAGTAGTTCAGCTTCCAGTATACGTTTGTTCAAGTGATTTTTTTATTTATCTAAGAGTTTAGTACAGTTGGGAGCACGTTTTCCATGGATGATTTTTCCTTTCCATAGCTTGGGATGACTTCTACAAGCTTCTGTCAGTACAGTCTGAGATGGCAGAATAACTCAAAAATATCAAGTCTTATTATTTCAGCTTAATAATTGGTTTCTTTAGTCATCCATAAATTCAATGGAATTTGTAAAAATACAAATTTAGCTTTCGTTGGTATTCTCCGCATACCACTAATTTAGCTATTAGTTAGATTGCCTTGTAACCTAAATGCAATGCCTAGGTTAGGCAGGTAAAATAGAAGAGGAAAAATATACATGGATTCATGACGGTCAGGACAAAATAAGCAGTTGAAAGGACTTTTTACCAAAAATCTGCACAATTTCATATATAACATAAAAGGCCTTAAAGTTTGTGTATAGCAAAGGCACAGGAAAAGAAATAGATTTTTACAGGATTCACCGGATAAGCCGTTTTTTGAAGTTGAGTCCAACACCCAGTAAAATCCACCAGCAGTTATTTATCACAGAAGAATAATTTGCCTGAGTACTCGAATACTTTATGGTGAACTGTAAAGAGCAAATGTTGTTCTTTGTTTTATTGTTCCTTATTTTTATTGGGTAGTACAAAGATACTGTAATCATACTGACATAAGCCATGTTCTAATTTACCTGTGGTTTACAGCTGTTATTTCTGAGCTTACACTAAAGGTCAATGCTGCTATTTGTATCACTGGCAAAGGCATTTAAAAAATCTTAGAGATCAGGAATATTTTGGAAAAGAAAATTATAGTTGCAATGCCATTTATTTTTGCCTGCCTATTAAGCAACTATTCCAATATATTTTACATCTGTAACTATTTAATATAATTAGCTGCATGACAATGACATTTTTTTTTTATAGCACTGGAGATAAAAAGCTAATATGTTAACCCCCAGGACCCAGCCTTTGTGAGGTGAGGGTTGGCTCATTATATTCAAATTAGTAGAGATACAATGGCATAGACAGTTATATAGCTTATCTTTTCTGCAAATATATGTAGACCACTCTAAAATTATTTGCCTTTTTTTTTTTCCTGGCTATAAATAACCAGAAGGATAGACTTCTGGTTCATGCTAAAACTGAGTCTTAAACTGTGAATACCACAGAAGAAACCAATTATTCTTTTAGATCTGTATGTAAATGTTTACTTCTATAGCCTAACTATCTCTTTGTTTGTAGGAATGAAAAATAAATCTTCATATATTCATAGTTTCATCGCTATTAGCAACAGACAAGCCTGTGTTCCCTCAGATCGCAACTTATTAAAAATAATATTCAACTGCAATTATCAAGGTTGTACCCAATCACACAAGCTACTGTATTGCAAGCATATTCAAAACTTCAATGACAGAGGGCAAGGAAGGAGGTTAGAAAATGTTAATGCAAAAGCTATTTGTATGATCTGCATGGTGCGGTAATCTACAGTAAAAACAAAGTCATTTCTTCTGTGTTCCTACTTTGTATTTTTATGTTTAACAATGTTCTGAGTGGTGCCAATTACCAATGTGATAGTTACAGACTTGATTATCTCCCCGATTTGAGAGAGTCCTGTTCCATTGATAACAATCTCTGGTATACAGTCTGTATCACACAATGCTGCTCCATCGCCTGATATTGAGTTAAAAGGACCATAAATCCTGCTTGGCAACCTGGTCTGCTGGAATAATGGAGAGTGCTTGGCAGCAGTGGCTAAGCTGTAATTCAAGCTCATCTCCTCAGACAACTGGAGAGGGACACACATGGCCGCAGAACTCATTTCAGAGTCTGAAAGCCATTAAACATCTTTTCCTGGCTTCTACATGAAGAAGTGTGATGCCAGCACCTCAGTGCCAAGGGATACCCAAAAGGAAGGCATATGGTCTGCTTTCACTTGTGTTAAAGAGTTTATTCTTGTTATTAAAGAAATAATAGAATGCATGTTCCTTTCTTTATCAAGAGCCTGCCCATCTTAAAACAGTAATATTGATATGTGATCAGGTCAAATACAATATCATAGGCTCCTTCAAGCTGTGCACAGGTTGTATCTGTAAAATGGTGGGATGTGCAAAGAAGGAGGGAAAAGTCCCAGGAGTCCCATAAGGAAGTCCAGCTGATCCTTGCGTACTTCAGAAGAGTGCCTTGAAAAGTGTAAGAGGTATCACTTATCTATGGCCTACCGGTCACGTGGTAAACCATGTTGTGAATATTATCTATCCGTAGGATAAGTAATGCTGTCTCTGATGTATAGCAAGCACAAAAATTCACTCTCTGGCAGAAACGAAAGCTTGTAAAAGCAAACAGAGTTTCCCCTTGTGTAATCTGGTCTCACATCAATCCCCCCATTTTAGCATGCGTTTAGCATCCTACATCTACAAAATTGTCAATAATATTAACATTGTCAGCACAGCATGTTAGAAGTGTGTGCAGAAAACCTAGAGCTAGCTTAGAGCAACTGCTACAGCAAAAGCTTATTGTGAGTCTTTATTTCATTCCACATAGGAGAGCAAATTTTAGTTGCTGTAAGATTCACAGACTGGCTTTGACATCAACGCTAAATATAACCAGCAGCCAGAAATAAGGAACAGAAAGAGCAGGTACAAAGAGATGGAGGAGATCAGTGAGAAAAAAACTGGAATGGCATTAGAATTCTTTGCATCTTTCTACCAAGAGTATTTATGCAGCAGAAGGAGTGGAGATGGTGCTGCTGTATAAGCAGACCATTGCTCAAGCCTTTTAGATCTGCTACTCTTACAGCTCATTTAAAGCCATCATTATATTTGTTGAATCAATACTCCGGCAGCGGTTTTGACAATTTCAGTCTGATGGTATTTCTCCTGGAAGGACAGACATAGGGGGAAAAGTAATCTTTTCAACAATGTCTAAAGTCCTGAAAGGTTTCCAAGGCAGAAACAGGCTGAAACATTGGATACCAACTTGCTGAGATCAACACCGTGAAATCCAGCAGCTGGTAGTCTTAAGCAAAGTTAGGTGACTGAGTCAGTGAGAGAATGAATGTGGCAAGAAAAACAAAGGTAGCACTTGTAACAAAAATGTAAACCAATTTACACATCTCGATTTCTTGTTATAAAATACAAGTTAATCTTTAATATCTGCATCTGCAACTCTACAAAAATCTGACTTCTGAGTAGTACAAACCAAATCTGAAATACTATGATGTATCTATTCCTTCTTCCCTTCATCTTTCATCCATTTAGGAAATGGAAATTTCGCAATCAAATAGTTGCATAAAAATCAGGTTTCGAAAAAGAGTTACAAAACAAGTCAGATAAATAAAAGCAGGTACTATTCCACCTCCCAGAGTAAACACACTAATGGAGGGCTAATTAGTCCATTAAGGCACAGGCTACAAGAAGACAATGAAACTGAACATAGAAACATCAATTTTATAACTCACAGTGCTATAATTATTCTCTGGCTCAGTGAATGCATATATACCCTTTCAGAAACCTACAGTGCTTTTCATCTTACATAAAGGATTAAATCTTTAACTAACCCACACAGAGGAAATACAGCCTTCTGTAATGTTCCCACATTACTACCTTCACACCGGTAGATATGGCTCATTTATAGTAAAATCTGACTATTTACAACATCTGAGGAATGTTGTCTGAATGTTTTTTTCAAACGTGTGCGTGTCTCTGCCCCGCTTATGTCTTCCACAACTACACGTCCAAGAATATAATACATTTCTAAGCAGCAAACTAAACTATTCATGGGGAAAGCTGGGAATAATTCAGTCTTCAGGATGAATGTTAATCATTATGTGTAATAGGAAGATAACGGTATTTCCTTTTAAAATCCAGGAATAGGAATGACTCCTTCTACATAATACAGCACAGTTTCTACTATATGTCATCTAAACACATTTTCCAAGCAACATTCATCCAATTAAAATCACACACAAAAGATCCAATACAAATCAAAATACAGTGATTCAAGGGTTTCGCTCATATCTACTATAACTATAACATTAAACAATGTGCCAATCACATGGCAGATCCTCCTAGTAATATTCTGTTCTCTCCTCGTGTACAGGAGGCTTAGTGATATGAAGAGGAGTTTATATATATGGGGAGACTGAATGCAAATTAATCATGTATAACTTCAAACAAGATTCTTCCTGTAAATTATTTGTGAGGTTTACTTAGTAAACCACTAGTCATTTTTGTCCTACAGTCTTTGTCCTTTCAAACATAGTCACTATTTTGTGCAGAATATATTGCCAATTGTGTTTATTTTTTATGAAAACACTGATTTACAACAATTTTCTGTCTTTGCTCTAGTAACACCACACACACACAAACCTGCTGTTAACACTCACAAAAAGAGCCCCGTAAGTTCATTCTGTATTATATTATCTCTGTAGAGCTGAATAACAACAATAAACAGAAAATCATTCAAAGGATTTCCTGTAAAACACGAGGTTAGTAATCAATGGTCAACTTCACCAGTTTCTTTTATCCCTATCAAAAGTAAATCATTGCCATACTATTTGTTTGCCTTGAAGCTACAGAAGGTAGGCACTGACTCCCTCTGCTCTGTCATTCCTGATCGTATCCTTTCAGCTGGTAAAAATGCCACTTTAGTGCTATCAAATGCAACGAATCAATATGCTGGCAGACACAAAGTAGCACGTTGAGCCATCAGACCATAACAGACTGAGATCAGTTTTATTTTTTTCTCTCTTTTATTTTTGTGCTTCTTTTTCCCTACTGCCTTATCTGGAGTCCCTGGATAGAAGCCATCTATCAATCAAGTAAAGTCTCAACAAGGTTTATTACTCAGCTGCTCAAAACACGGAATGAAGATCAGGCCTCATTATTACCACCGAATATGCTAGAATCTGCTTTATTTTGCAGTGATCCTTTTTCTTTGCCACATTAACTTAATGACATAATTTTAATTGACCCACAGGGCTACACACTTACTGAGAAATATAGCTGAGATTTTCTACATATGAAAGGTCCTTCCACAACTTGGAAGAAAATTTACAACGCCAGCAATATTGTTGGCTAGATTTCTATTTACCTTACTTGATTCTGTTTGTACATGTGCCTGCAGGAACCGATGGGCACAGACCATTTCTGTGAATTCTTGGAAATGTCTTCTCCATAGCAATCAAAATTTATGATTGCCTCCATCCTAATGCAAAGCAGACTGTCTTCCAAAACAGTTCTTCAATGTCTGGTTCTTGCAGCAAGGAAAACTGAGTATTGTTTTGCTTTCCAGCTTCAATAGAACTTATCCTGAAATATGAGTTAGCCATATTTTTATATCCATCAGTGGCCACAGAGAGAAGACAATTTGCAGAGGTGAGGGACTCTTAAGTGAGCCAAATACCACCTCCACAGTGGATTCATGTGTCCTCATCTGTAATGAAGCTGATCATCTGAGTCAGGCTGGTATAACACTGGCATACAGTACTAGATTGCTTTACTGCTGCATAAGATACAGGAGCCGGCTCTGTTGTTTCTCCCTTATAAACTGATTTTTTAAAATTAGGCCATCCCATTGTAGTTTTATCATAATTAAAGACAGAGGCATACAGTGAGAGCAATGCTCTCTGAATCCACGGAGATTCATTCTGGGATTTCTTAGTATCCTATAATTAACACAATGAAGAACCTTGAAATTCACTTAGCAATTAGCAGTGATGAACAAAAATGAGTTGTCTTTAAGGCACTTAGGCCATATTCACACATCCTATTTTAAGAATCAAGATGCTTAATTTCCACACCTGCAAACCAGGCTCCTGGATCTGGAAGGATGATTCAGACAGCTTCAGTTAGGAATGAAGGTTTTTTATATCCAGCATTGCGCTAACATAATTTGGATCCAAGTGCACTCATTACTTCTCAGGAAACTGCTTTCCTCCCTATTGCTATTCCCACCGAATGCTTCTCTGGTCTCTTGCTCTAAATCTGAGATATGCCACATATAAAGGCTTTAAATCCCTGGTCAAATAGCAAGAGAAACCAACTAAAGGCCAGCTCTGCATGTTGTGGCTGAGACTGTTCGGAAGGATTTCCAGGATGTGTCAGTATTACACGTGTGAAAGAACTCAGTAAAAATGCCCTGTACTTCAGGAGAGTTGTCAGTAATTCTAAACCTGAGAGAGAAGGAGAAGCAGGTAGTTGTAAAATGATGCTTTGCATATCCAACTGTTCGATAAGCTCCACAACTGAAATTTAATGATGCGGCACAAATGCCAGGATTGCTGCTCTTTTAAAAATTAAAAGATTAAAAATCAATATATATTGTATTATCCCTCCCTTGTGCCACCAAGGAAGGTGCCAACCAATATTTCTTATTAAAAAACCCTCATTTTTCACCTCACATTTTGCAGTTTACCACGGCTCATGATAACAAATATCTCTATGATAAAGCAGATAACCCCATTTCTTTGCTGTGATATATCGGTGACAAAGTAATTAAACTATTTTTTTCTTTTGTATCTTGAATCTATGTTTAAATAGGTGAAATGGATAACAGATGTTATTTTAATCCCTTTGTGTTCTGAATTTGTTTTATTGTGGGCATGCTGGGAAGGTGTTTATTTCCACATGCCTCTAGAAGCCGACAACACTGAAGTCAAGGGCTGTTCCTTTCCTAGGACTCACAGACAAGACTCCTGCTGAGCGCTGCAGCCATCAGCCAAGTGCAAGTGATGGGACATACAAGGCCAATGGAATGTCTTCAGTTTTGTAAAACCCTAAGGGTTCTGGATGTTTCAGTGACTGATACGTACAATTATGATGTGGTGTCTCAACATTAGTGGATACAAGCACATTAATGTGCTAGCATCCCTTTTTACTTGTTTAATTGAGAATTGCTTGTAATATGGAAGCCTTACAAAAAGGTCTTTCTAGATAAATCACTACTCAATAAGAAAGTTAACTGCTTTTTTTACTCTTCCATTAAATGGGAAGAACTTAACTTTTCGTTAAGTCCAGTTTATGAGAAAAAAAAGTTCTTTTGGGGGGATTAGACTTCTCAAAAAAAAAAGCTCACCAATTTACGATTATTATTATTATTATTATTTTACGAAATCAGTAGGAAAATAAAAACTCTAATATTCACTCAAAGAAGTTCACAAGACAAATAGTTTTGATTCATGCTGGTAATTGCGACCAACAGTGGGTGAAGCCTGACAGTAGAGTTCCATATCTTAGTAATGCACACTTTATCACCCTGTCATACCTTACACTGAAAAGTTTTACAAAGACTGCAACTGACATGCGTCATTTATTTCCACTTGAGTCAATTAAAGAATGACGATTGGAATGGAAATTTAATTAAGCAATTTACATTTGGACTACACAGTTGGGCAGATCTGGAGTTCTGTGATAACCTTTTTTCAGTATTTTTAAGGGACTGATAGAGAGAAGTGAAACAATACCAAACAGATCAGGGCATTATCTATGCAATTAAAAAAGAGAAAGAAACACTCAACTCTTGAATGATTTGGCTAGTAATATATCTGTGTATATCTGGTTTTTTTAGTTTTTTAGTTTATTATTACAAAGCAATAACTTGCAGCTATAATGTTTTATCTTTGTAAATATTAAAGCACATTACTCAGTGACAGTTCCACCTCATTTCAGTAAACTAGCTGCTATTTACCTCCTTAAAGACAGGAGGGGATAGGTAGGAGGAGCCTTACTTTAAAGCTTTTGTGGGCCTGGACCCAGTGGTCCAGTCTTGCTGCCTGTCGGTATGAAGGAATTTTGTCACTGACATCAATAGGAACCGGAGCAAACCACTGAATTTCAAACCACTCCCCCAGAACTTTAACGAAACAGGGACAGAAAATGCTCATTGATCAAAGTGCATTACTACATTGACTACTGGAAGAACTATCAGTTGTCATTCAAAGAGATTTCCGAGTAGAAATTTAGAGAGTATTAAGTAGAAGATGGTTATCAAAAGTTTAGGCGCTGTCAGTAGTTTTTAAGTTGAGTCATCCAGATGCACGGAACTAGAGCAGAACAGAAAATTACCTGCTGCATCTGGATGTGCCACCATACTTTAGAGCATATTTCAAGAAATGCATTAAGACTTTGTGGATGAAGAATGAGTCTGAGAAACAACTTAGTCTTTATACTGTCTTCCTTTGTGACCACGGAAAGGCATTCATCTTATTTACTCCATCTTTAAAATCAAACTAAATATATATTATTCATCTTCAAGCAGGGCTGAGTTATTGATGGCAATGGCTGTGTAACTGTTCACCATTATTTATTATTATCAGAAATGAAAGATTTGCAATAGATCACATAATAAAACAAAACTCTAATCATTTCTGATATCAGTGAGACAAGCGAAACTGAACTTGATTTTGTTGTAACAGAAGTAACATACTCGCGTCTTCCTTCTTCTCTCTTTGGTAATCAAATGATTACACCCTCCTACATTTAGAAAAGCTGTTGAGAAAAATTATGTGCAGAAAGTTTACCACGGCAATCTATTGGACTGTAAACCTGGAGCTCCAATGTTTTTTGAGCTTGACTTTCTTTCATACACTACAACAGATATTTTGAAAGCTGAAACAAATATCTAATCAGTCTGATAACTTTTAAGCATCATTCTTATTACAGGAACAGTGACTTTATGGTGTTAAAACCTGTATAACCCATCTGCAACCTGTTAACTGCGAACCATGAACCACGAACCACAAATAAATCACATTGACACCAGCACAACCTTCATGCTATTTCTTCCAATTTGCAGGGGTAAATGATACTGGAAAGAAGTGAGGAATAAACACTTAAAAGGAAACATGGAAGACTTGTGCCCAGTTGCAAGTCAGAGGGCCGAACAACTCCAGGGTAGAGTATTTTACCTTGTGCTCTAGAAAGTTTAGATAAGAGAACTGAAATTGCTCATTTCAGTATGTTTTTAAATAACATGCTTTTCACTTTGTGAGATAGGAAGCTCATTTAAGAGGGTGCACTACCACAGAGCTTACGCATACAAACATTTCTGGGCTAACTTGTTCTTGTTTAATGGAAAATAGATTGGCATCACCAAATCACATGCTATTCTTTATCATTTTCCCCATTGAAATCAGTGCAACTCCCTTCTCTTTTCCCTTCAACACAGGAGCTAAACTGTTGCTATTAGCTCAGACCGACAGAAATTACACAGAGGAAGTGGAAGGATGAAGCAAGAGTATGAAAGTTAACTCAACTGTGATTTTTACGATTTCATATAAATACTGATGGTAACATGAAGCATTTATATTCATATAAAATAAATGTTTTTAAAGTTATTTTTCACCAACACAGCCTATATTTTTTCCTTTGCCCCAATTACAATCAAAATAGCCGATAGATCTTCAGTGATAGGGAAGATACACAAAGCAAGGAGTACCAAAGAAATACCATGATTTGGCATTTTACATTCTTCATACAAGCTAAGAAAAAACAAGTTCGCTCTTGTAGAGTGAATGTTACTAATGGACGTGTAACTCAAAACATCTTGGCTACATATATGAGTGATTAATTAAAAGAAAAAAGTTAATCAAGATAAACTTCTGCACCTAGCTAACAGAGGACCGAAAGTTTATCATGTCTAAATATGTTTCTCATACATTTACTGCAAATTAGTTTTTGAAAGTGAATTTCAAGGTCTACTGACTCCAAGGTTCACTAACTCAGTTTTCATTAAGTTTTCACAAATGATCTACTGTAGCATTATTCTTTTATAGTCGTGCAGATTTAAGGCCCACTATGAAAAGCAATTATACTGTCAGAAAAGTGTATTTTGACTTATTAAAAAATTGAAAGGTTTCATAAAATTATTTATTTTGGTGTTCATTGGGAGTGCATATTGACAGTGGAAGAAAACATGTTTCTGAGGCATCTCTCCTGGACTCTTCTTATCATACCTTCTTGCTGAAAACTTGAGTCAACCTTACTTAGCAGATACATTAAAAACCTGTGTAAACAATAAATACAAAGTATTTTGTGATTCTACCCTGCAAATGGCCAGCAGAATTTATTTTGCCAAATCTGTATTACAGCAATGATGCAAGTGTCTTAGTTAAAATTATAATAATTTTGTTTTAGTAAATACTGAAGATGTTTAAAATGAAAATGTGATATCCAGAAGTCTTATGAGTTAGACAATGCATGTCAGGAAACAATTTTGTCCAAATTTTTTGGATCTCTTGTTTCAACTGCATTGCATTAACTTTTTCTGATTACCTCATTATCTCCCAGAGTGTTATTTTTGTATCCTATTTGAGCACTATTTATCTAAAATAACTATGACTCAGAGAATAACCATAATGCTGTCTTGTGGTGAAGGACTGAGGAAAGCTTAATACATGAGTAAAGGATTTACCCTTCAATTGTTAGACGGCATCTAGGAGTCAATTCAGCTGTTTGCCTCTTGACTTCTTTTTCAGAGCAAGTGACTAAGAAGCATTTAAGAAATGGACAAAAACTGGATGATAATTGATTCAACTTGACACTTGATCTTGTTACACAAAAGCCATTGTAGAACATACAAGAGGAAGAAGGAATGCTACTTACAACAGAGCTATCTGTAGAAGACAATGCTTACACTGTGTCAGCAACTAAGTTTTTCTTGCCTCTAAAAGTATAACAAATTGTAAATTCTTTGTTTTATCCATTTCAAATAGGTTACTTTAATTAATGTGCATATTCATCATGAAAAATGAGAATTCCCAAGCCTAAGCTTTTTTCCTAGCTTTTGCCAACTGTGCAATCCTGTAGAGTGACATGAAACTCTAGGAACTACCAGAAAGGAATCAAGCACTCTGATAGTTTCCTTTCCAGGAAATGCACAATGGTCAAAACAGACAAGAGCAGGTCAGTCAAAGATGCGTGTGTGTACTAATGCAAGGCTTACAGGAAATAAGCAGGAAGAATAAGGAGTCTTAGGTACTGACAAGCTCAGCAAATAGCTTTGTTAAGCAGCGAGACGAGGAGAAATAATGCATGGGGTCTGATTATGACCTACAGAGAAGAAGAAAGCAGAGAAAGGACACATCAATCAGTTAACAAGTTTTGAGAAGGAAAGGGCAGCAAAGAATAAAATAAAGACAAAAGCCTACTTTGAAGACAAATAACTTCAGTGAACTGCAGCATTAGAGAGTGTAGAAATCAAGTGTTAAGAGGAAAGGTATTCAAAATAGTTGAATAAACTGTTTTAGGACACAAGTGCAGTTTATCCCAGTATGAACTAAGTACACTCATTGTAAGAGACAATCTTGGTGAAATCACAAGCACTTTAATGACCTAAAACACAGTAAGAAATGGTACAAAACATGAAAAGTATACTAGATTACAAAAGGTAATAAGTAGAGATGACTTTGGAGAATGGAAAGAAAGAAACAAACAAAAAAGGCCATGTCAGATAGAGCAAGGTGGGTCCAGAAAGCTCTATGCAAAAAAGTTCTCTAACTTAATTAACTGTAGGAATAGATCAAGAAAACACTGTCCACTCCTGCATTCAGAAACCAAACTAGCAGTTGACATTAAGACTGCTGAACTGTTTAAAACATATTGTCCAAGCCTTCCTTAAGAAGGCAAATTGTCGTAATAAAGTTGTGTTCAGAGGGACCTTTGACTTCCCTCACTCAGTACAGCTCTTATGCTCTCACACACAGTTTTCATACACTAAATGCAGCACAAGACCAGGAGGGTGGTCTCAAAAGTCACAATGTTATTCTTATTGAACAAATACATGTACAGTACTGTAGTATTGCTTTCCTTTTACACTATAGCCACTAAGCAAGAAATAGTTGCCATACCATAAGCACAGAAAAAAAAATCTATTTGATCTTGCAGATGTGCTGTGTGGTAGAAACTGGCCCTACCAGCTGCTGGATAAATGTTGACATATTGAGGTTTTGCTATTGTTATTGATTTTCCTTAATTACATTGATCTCAGAGGTTGCGCACTGCTATTGTGTAAGCTATAAATACTCATTATATCCATCAGGACTTTTACTTCGAGAAGTAGAAAAGAAGCTGCCTAATATCTACACAAAAAAGCTTTTGTTATAATTTGTGCTAGAAACAAATTGTCAGTAGGATCCAGTTCTTAAGTGCGAGTAATAAGTTTTCATCAACAGGGTTAACTACTAATAAAGCATCCAATTACGTGAGCGTATGAGCATACTTTATGTAATATGTATATATACTTTACTTTATGTAAAGTACACTTTATTTAATACTGTAGCATACAAGAAGTGGGACTTTATTTTAAAAACTAAGAAAAATTTTCCCCTTTTTGACAGTTTTACAAAAACCTTCATATTTTTAATAGTTCAATGTCTAATATCTTGCACTGCAAACAACTTAATTAAGGCTCAGGGAAAAGAAACAGTTTTAAATAAGTTAGTGTGAACTCTTTATTATTAACTTTCCATGAGTTCTTCATGAGTTTTCCCAGCACAGAGATGTTACTTTTTCTCAGCTCTTCCTTTCTACATTGTCTATTCCTCCAATGGCTTCACAGCTTCAAAGGCTGTAACTAACATCATTTAAACCATTATCATTTTTTACCAAACTATTATTAAACAAGTTGATTTTCCCCCTGCCTCCATGATAAAGAAAACCATTCATTCATTTTATGTGTTCTTGGCAATGTATGTTTCTTCTTGAAATCACATAATGGCAAGAATTAGGAAAAATGATCGTTTATCTGATGTCAGTAAGTTGGGCAAAGCTATTACATTTGTCATCACGTAGGAAGCTGCCACTGCATTAGGCCAATTTTTGCAACTAAAATTTTTTGATTCATTCACTCCTCAAAAAATCATAATCATCTTCGAATCTTTTTAAGTTTCCCAATGAAAAGAACATATAATGAAAAAATGAGATTTGGATTGTGTCTGGTGTGACTTTATTAGCATGTTGGAAGACCTTGAAATATGGGGAAATCTTGGTTTAAAATAACCTCTGTTTTCTGTTCATCCTAGTCAAAACTTCTCTAGATTTATTTTTTCCTTAGTCTTGTTATGGTGGTTGGAACTAGGTGATCTTTAAGGTCCTTTTGTACCCAAACCCTTCTATGATTCTATGTGTATTGAATACTGGAAATGTTAGCAAGATCATTAAAACATTTTTACTTCTATGTTCATCTTAAACACTTATCCTATGAGCTGGAACATAAGAAGTGTCCAAGTGGGTCATGTTCATTACAGAAAAATAACAAATATGTACCTGTGTACAGAAAGCAGCATTTATGATAGCAAATATTTATGGAATAGAGAATGAAAGATTTGCCAGGTCAAATGCTCCATGGTTCGACAGTCTTTTCCATCTCATTGCATGTTTTGCCTGTGCAGTAGGACTTATGTGAAAAGGTTGATGGTGTTTGTGCCAACCATAAAGCCTGCATATCTACACAAAAGTCTTTTGTAAAATGATATAGAAAAACAACGCAATGACATCTGTGATGAATCAGAGTGGTCATGTGAGAAATACCAAGCTCGGCACACAGTCTAGTAAGAAACAGCTGAGATCTGTTCCCTTTTAATAGAACTACGTCTCTTGTTAGCAGAATAAACAAAGTTTGTATTTATTTGGAGGTTAGTTATATAAAAACATTTAACATGAGTGCCTGCTAGCAGAGTCTGAAGCTAGAGAAAGCAAGCCAATCCTGTTCATTTTCATAACAGATGGTATAAAGCGGTGTTTAAGGCACTGATGGGAAAATCAAGAAAGAGATTTTACTCCTGGATTCCCCATGGTGCTGCAGCGTAGCCTGTAAAGCCAGCTCACCATTCCATGCCTCTGCTTACATTTTTTTCTTTCTAAATTTTGGAGGAAAGCTTGTCTGCCTGCATGCACTCATATAATGCCTGCATGAAAAGGCCCAAATACCAGCGGGAGCACTAACCAGTGTCCCAGTACCAGCAGTGATATTAGTTTTACATAAACTTATTTACACTATAAAAGCACTACAGTACACAAACAGTGTTTATTAGGAAAGGCAGCCTACTAGAGATTTTCTCTCTGGAGCGTTGCTTTGCTGTATAATATGTAAGACCATAAAGTTCACCGAAAGGGTTATCTGAATTCCATGGCTAGTAAATGAGTGAGTTTTTTGGCAATAAATTCATGCTAAAGCCAGGGCTGCTGAACTTCAACAGCTGACACTGGTTTCTGCAGGTGCGAAATCACAGATGGTGACATGTCATTACTGTCACAGAAGTGCTACTGAATTCACTAACATTTGCCAGGCTGCGCAGAATACTCTACACACAATATGCTACAGAATTCAGGCAGCCCTGGACACCATATATTCAGAATACTCCACTGTGTTCAGTGTAATTAGCAAATGGCTGAATGTGTAGGTCCTACATTAACTCCCATATCTTTGTTCTTCAGATGTCACCTTGTCCTTTCAAAGAGGATTACAATTCACATTCAAGAGGACCTTGTTTTATGCAAAACAGGTGGCAAGTTCAAAATAGACATATATAAAGCTTTAGTCTTAAACATGGTCTTCCTGACACTATGTAGTTAGGGATGAGAGTTTGGCCAATCACCAATGGTTATTTTTCGTCCTTGCTTTCCCTCCTCCTGTCACAGGAGGAGAGAAACAAGCCTCAGGCTACTGCAGGGAGTTCATACACTGGGACAGAGCAGGTTTAGTAATTTGAAACCAATTATTTTACAAGGGAAAGAGCTGTGATCCTTTTTACCCTCCTCAGAAAACAGCATAGAAATCAACAAGACATCAGGTTTATACAGTCAGCACACACTTTCTCATTGATTTAAGCCCTCATTTTTCTGTCTCATTTTAAGAAAAAATTTTTATATTGAAATCACACTCAAGATAATAACCAATTTACAACTTTTCCACATTTCTACTGCAGCCAAATAGATTGTGATCAGAAGGGTTTTAAAACTACAATTGTACTAATGTTATCTACTTGACAAATTGCCCATAATAAGTGAGGAAACCAAACAAAGTTACAATAACGTAAGACTTCAGAGAACAAGAATATCAGCAATGTCTCATTTTGTAGTTCATTTTGCTTCTATTCAATACTTAGATCCTTAAAATGGAACAGAGATGAAGGACAAAGAAATACTGAGAAGTCACTCTATTGCCTAAAAGGAGCTTTACAGATTGACCACTAAGTTGCAGGCATCCAGAGGGCAAAAATCCAGTCTTTGTGTATTTTCTGAGATAGAGAACACTCTCTGTAATGGGAGATTATATAAAGTGGTGAGAGGTATTACTTTTTTTTTTTTTTTCCCCAAAAAAAGATAGTGGTGAATAAGTAGGTACAGGCTATGAATTCTCCTTTGCTAACCTGTCTAAAATACAATAATTTCATGAGAGGGTAAATGTGATACTGTGCCAACAGAAATCCATGGCAGCTAATCACACTGCTGTATGGTTGACCACATACTTTGTGACATAAACAAACTAATTCCCAAAAGATGTCTAATCCAGCTTTTTGAGCCCCCTAGTAACATTGTGGAGACTGTGCACTAATACCTAACAGCATGTACTTTATATCATTTGGTGGCAACTTTTCCATTAACTCACAACAAAGGCATTTTTTTATTTGGATTTAGAAACTCCCAAAGCAAATTTCTGAAGGGCAAACTTACATAACACCATTTAATTTGCAATGATTCCAGATCCCAACAGTCTGCGAGCTCCTACTGAAGCCTGTTCTGTTTCTCTTAGCCAGAAATGTGATGGTTCTAACAAAGACCGAATTAGGGATGTGTCTGCAATACCAAAAAATTTTCAGCCACTCAGATAAAGACAAATGGACAAACACACAGTTCAAGACAACTTTTATCACACATTTTGGTTAGACTGGCATTGGACTGAATGAAGTTACACACAGTTCTCTAATGAGCCCTTGAAGCTGCTCTAATTGAAGGAAAATAAAAAAGGTGAAAATCTCACAGATTCATTTGCACAAGTCCCCCCATTGTTTCAAAGGAGGAAGGATCTGTCTCCACACAAGCTTCGAAGCATGTACTTTTGAG
The DNA here is from genome assembly GCF_017976375.1 of Cuculus canorus. Lineage (NCBI taxonomy): Eukaryota > Metazoa > Chordata > Aves > Cuculiformes > Cuculidae > Cuculus > Cuculus canorus. Next base: position 24,334,809 of record NC_071408.1, on the reverse strand, counting down.
GGGCACAAAAAAAATAACTCACACCACATTCTTACAATGACAAGAGATTATTCGCAACGATAAATTAAAATAAAACAATCTCATAAGACCCTCGCTGTTCCCTCCAAAATAAATACATCAAAGTTACCTCAGAAGCTACTTTCCCCAAGAGTCCTCTTTTCCTTCCACATTATGTGGCAGCATTAGAATACTGTTATGCTATGGCAATAGATGTTTAAGAACACTCTGATAGTGTTTAAATATTTTTTTTTTTAATTTTACTACTGATAGATTGTGCATTCCAAAAATACCCTGGAGCAAAATATTTGCTTTAGTTTGGGAAAGGAAAAGAGGAAAATATATTTGCTATATTTATCTCACTGTCAAACCCGAACTTGAACTCCAAGGTAGAAAACCAAAACAAACTGAAACAAGCATATGCAGCCCTTGTTCCTGTCCTCCTACTTCCTCCTCTACATAGATATAATGCTTGCACCTCTAGCATCATAACAACTCATTCTTTGAGTTATTTTTTTCCTCCAAGTGGCTATATTGATGAAAACTTAATACCATGTTCCGAAGTCCTTTTCCTTTCCCTTGCATATCTTCATTCTTTGTAATTTCTGTTGTGAGACCTTATCTAATTTCCACATTCTTTTACCATAATGTATTAAATAATGCATATGCCCATAGTTAGTGATATGCAATAAAAAAACACAACAGGACACCTGAATAAACAATTCTAATTGTGAAGGCAAGTCTACTGACCCACATATAATGCACCTTGTACACTGGCAAAGGAAAGTGTTTACACAGAGACCGAAATTAGATAAAATTGGTCTGGGAATCAAGGTTGATCTTCCAAAGGTGGTTTCTAATTGTTGTAAAAAATGCCTTTTGCTTTAGTAACTGTTTCTTAAAGGCTATTGCCTCTAACCCAAGTCTATAGAGAGTTGACAAATACTGGTTAAGAAAAGCAATGAATTCTTCAGATCCAGCAGTAACTGAATAAACCAAGTAACTAAGTGAACTAGGTGAAATCATTTCTTTTTTATTTGTATGAAAAAATATAAAATCGTTGATGTCGCAAAACTGGGAGGAGTGGCTGATACACTAGAAGGTTGTGCTGCCATTCAGAGAGATCTGGACAGGTTGGAGAGCTGAGCAGAGAGGACCTTAATGAAGTTCCACAAAGGCAGGTGTAAAGTCCTGCAACTAGGGAGGAATAACCCTGTGCACCAGTACAGGTTAGAGGCTGACCTGCTTGAAAGCAGCTCTGCAGAGAAGGACCGAGTCCCAACGGACAACAGGTCAACCATGACTCAGCAATGTGCCCTCATGGCCAAAAAGGTCAAGGGTGTTCTGGGGTGCATTCAGAAGAGTGTGGCCAGCAGGTCGAGGGAGATTCTCCTTCCCCTCTACTATGCCCTAGTGAGGCCACACCTGAAGTACTGTATCAATTTCTGGACTTCCCAGATTGAGAAAGACAAGGAACTATGGGAGAGATTCCAGTGGAGGGCCATGAAGATGATGAGGGGATTGGAGCAGCTCTCTTATGAGGAGAGGCTGAGCAACTTTGGTCTGTTTAACCTGGAGAAGATTCAGAGGGGATCTGATTAATGCTTATAAATATCTAAAGGGCGGGTGTCAAGAGGATGAGGCCAGACTCCTTTCAGTGGTGCCCAGTAAGAGGGCAAGGGGCAATAGGCACAAACAGGATCATAGGGAGTTCCACCTTGACATGCTGGGAAACATCATTAATGTGAGGGTGATGGAGCTCTGGAATAGGCTGCCAAGGGAGGTTATGGAGTCTCCATCTCTGGAGGTATTCACAACCCTCCTGGGCACGTTCCTGTGCAACCTGCTGCAGTGAACCTGCTTTAGCAGGGTGTTTGGACTGAATGTTCGCCAGAGGTCCCTTCCAACCTCTACCATTTGGTGATTCTGTGATTATCCCAAGAGAATGCTTTTCTGATACAAGCTCATATATTTCAAATTAATTACTTCAATTTTTTTTTTCCATTTTTGGTTTGCAAGAACAACAGATATCAAAGCCTTAGAACAGTCTGTATATCTCATTAAGCTTAAAAGTTTAAGAGAAATATGAAGGATAGCTTTGTCTTTTGGGCAACCGGCATGAATTCAACTGCTTAAACATAGGAACTTAGTGTAACTGCAGTCTTCCACTGCCATTTTGGAAGAGCCTTACTCTGCTGTAGGTCTCCATACCTGCTAGCCCAGGTATGTCAATGCCCCAGATGTTCAACAGTATCTAAAAGAACACTAGAAAACACTTCTGAACAATTGAGTCTTATCTCAATCTGCCAACAACTGGAGTTGAACAAGTGGAAGAAAGTTCAGACAGAAGGGTTTGATCTTAAAGACGTTATACGCTTTTCACTCTGCAAAACCAATAATCATGTTGGTAAAGTTACCTGTATTTACAATGGCTGTAAGTCTAGACCCAACAAGCAAATATTTTTTCTCGCACTTGTAACTCCATTTTTTGCAATTTATTATCTTTGGTATTTCTCCTAACAGCATTGCTGCATGAGTAGCTCATTGCAAATACCTTCTAAGGGGAAAAGACGAGTCATTCTCAAGAAAAGTTGTTCTCTTTGGACTAACTTTAACTGATGTGGACTAACTTACACTGTCTTCCATTTATCACCAGGTCAGAGCATGCACATAAGCAGTTACTATGGAACAGCTCATGCATTGCAAATTAACACCGCTGTTTAAATATCAGTAATTTATTCACATGCTCATTCCCTTAATCTCAGCCAGAGGATTTCATCAGACTGCAACAGCCATAGAAAGGCAAAAATTAGTTACAAGCTAGCTACATTCAAATATATGATTTATAATATTTTAAACTAATCCTTTGACATATAAATCCTCAGTATTTACAAAATGAAAATTATATATTGCTAAAGAGATTATTAAGAATAAAATCCACTAGTATTTGAATCATTCCACCACTGTTCAGCTTCCTATGCACAGAATACATATTGACCAACTGTGGTAACTATACAAGCTTTTATACTAGAGCAATGCATATGGAATGTCGCTAAAATGAAACAAAGCTACCTTTTTGGTAAGAATCCTGTATTAAGTACTCACATCTGCAAACTAGCAGCAGTGGCATTTTAACATATGCAATTTTTTTCTCCCCTCTGAATTCAGCCAGTGCCTTCTCAGCTGACAGACACCAGTATGAAGTCATGGCTTCCTTCCCAGTAAATTCATCTGTCTCGGAGAGCAAAGGAGAAAGTAGCATTGGGATTATCCATGACAACCCAGTATGAAAACTTAGCTGGATTGACCAAGGAAGGAAAAATAGCCCAGACATATGGGATAGTGTAAGAAAAGGCACAGATTCTCCCATAGGAGCATAGGACTGCCAGAATGGGTAAGCATAAACAGCCAGCTGATAACAAGAAATAAGTCTGAGAACGAAGGACAAAATGAGATGGGTAGGAGGAAGAAGCCTGCTACACTGAGTTGAAAATGAAGGGATTTGATTTCCTTTAAAAGGAAACTACAATCCAGCTCTTAGATTCAAGGAATAAGAGGGTAGTGGAGTATCAGGCTAGAAAGACTAAGTTAAGAGTATGTTTCACAGATTGCAAGGTTGTGATCTATCCTTCAATGAAACCAGAGAAGAGGAGTTTAGTGCAAGATGCTAAAAATATTGCTAGATACTAACACAGTAATGCAGATCATATTAACATACAGCTTTTTAAGGAATGGTATATAAATTAGAACTATTTGCAAAGGACTGGAAATAATAAGCTCATATAGAATGATAAATGTGTGTTATTAATGTTCTGTTGTCTTAATTGCAAGGCTTTTGTTCTGTATTACAGAATGAGAACATTCCCTGCAAAACAATTATTCTCCTGATTGTTGGTTAGATTAGCATTTGCCACAGGGCTTTATGCTTCACAAAATATTTTTGCTTGCATAAAGAAACCATGAAAGGCAGGCAGATAGCAAACAGTGAAGTCATAGAAAACAGAAGATGTTTGCTCTATCTTTCTGGTTTTGTTATATAGTTGGTCATACATGGATAGGAGTACTTCTCATGTAAGGAAGAATGAACAGAGCTCACATGCTCTGTTTAGTGATCCAAGTGTGTCTATTTTGTGTGCCATTACAGGCAAAGAAGACATTTTAAGCAAACTAAATATGGAGGTATTTTGTCTGAGTTTTCCCTTAATTTCTAGCATCTTTTGGCCAAACCTGAAATTTTCTTATTTGTTCACACGCTGCTTACTGATAGTTTAATATAAACATCATGGAACAGAAAACACTAGTAAATAAATGTTTCTTTAAAGACAGTTATGACTCAGCAGGTCACAGTTTTCCAATCAATATTATGAGTCAGAACTAAGTCTGTGAAATGGTGTTAGAAAGCAGAAGACGTAATCTTTCGTCTATAGTGCAAGAATCATGGTCCTGACCATTCTTGTAATTAAAAATGCCCAGGCTGTTTCTGTAACAGGAACATGTCCCAGCCAAACTCCCAGTCTGGTACATTCTGCCTGTCTCAACTCACTCCTGTGATTTCATTTGGATATAGAAGACTGTACAACCTGTCCTGAACATAGCGGTGTGGCTGTGTGAGGCTAAATGACTGCTGTCTTGATTAATGGTTATAAGCTGTGTTGAGATACTTTTGTGAAACAGACAACAGAAATGATATACAAAGGACAGATACCTAACTTCTTCATGGAAGAATTGAATCATAACATGCATGACACTAAAGGAGATACAGAGATAGACTGAGCAAGCCACACTGTGATGTTTATACCAAGGCAATGAATGCAAATGAAATCTTCTGGCATTATTGACAGTAACACGAAGGTTACAGTGTGTGTGCGTATCATGTATATTGCTGATTGAGATTATCGTTAGTGTTTATTCAATCAATATCAGCCTGTCTGAGGGGACTGAAAAAGCACTAATAAGGACACACACTGTTTAGGGTAAACACAGAGCTGATTACAGTGACACCTACTTGATTTGGCAACTAAGATTTCAACGGACTACTTTCAAGATGCTGATAGTGGCATATACAATTCACTTGACAATGAAGGGAACAGTTACTGGGTTCTCCCTTAGTCTTATAGACCCAAGGTTTGGACATTCCTTCTGGCTCAGCTTCTGGCAGACTCGCAAGCCACTTAAGCACTGGAAGTATTTAGTATATAACTACGCTCAGCAGCAGGTAACAGAGACACAAGCCAGGTGAGTCACCCAGATATTCCTCTCCTACTAGGGATGCCCAGGCTTCCAAATTCTGTAGCCCAAGAGGCTTCAGCCCTATAAAGGATATGACATAGACAGTATGTACCACAGGACAATGAAGCACAGAGATGCTCAGAAGTTGGCTCACAAGAATCTCGGTTGGATACTGAATGTAAACGATATTATCGCAACCATATTGCATATAGTACACAATCTACTTCAGAATTTGCTCCGATATCAGAATAGTATGAGCGTTGTACAGTGTAGACATCCTTTGAGAATAAATATTCACATTCTTATTCCTCAAATGACAAATGATGGCATAGGACTCTGAGGATGCCCTCATAATATAAGCTGTTCAGACTACGCAGTCATATACGTACATGCCATTTTAAGTGAGGAATGAAACAATCTTGCCTCAATAGAGCTCATATGCCGACAGCAGTGCCAGCTGCATTGCTTGGGCTTTGTCTAAAAAAGGACTTGAAGGCATAAAAATTGAAATCAGAAGGAATTTTGGTACAGAAATCCAGAGCTGTGATCCTGAGTTGTGAACCTCAGCTGCCACTTGTGTTCCATTCATTCTGCATTTTGTAGCTGTAAAGCTGACTAGAGACTAGCAAGTTCTGCTTTGGCATCCACACAGAATTGCCTGAGTTTTGACAAAGCTGAGCAGCTTGGCTCTTAACCCAGTCAGGCAAAGGAGACTTGGCATTGCTGATGGCAAAGAAAATAGTTTTTGGAGAAAGAAATGCATTTTTCAATTTGCTGCAATAGACCAATTCTAATAATTAGCAGAGGTATAAAATGGATTGACCATTGCATTTAAGACCTTGGCTTTCCTGCGCATGAAACAGTAGCAGACATTTGCTCTTATACTAAAGTATTCCAGGATGACATTATGTCTGTATTATGACGTATCCCTATCCACTTCCTGGAACACATTTGTGCAGCCCATAAAATCTAAGTAAGTGTTTGTGTATGTGTATATTTTTGCAGACACAAGAACTTCGAAAACAAACCAAAAACTGTCAGTCACAAAGTACTTAAACTTTGTCAAAATATTCTCACCTTTCATGGCCTCATCTGAGACAATCATCTCTAGATCTCATGGCGCTGAATATCTGCAGCTTCTGTGAAAGTCCTGTATAGCTGAGAATGCCTGGAAACTTGGAAAATTATGTCACAGGACTTTCAGATTGGGTATCAGTGGAATAATATTGGGAAATCTGACGTTTGCTGCTTCCTTAGAACTTTGTCACAAAATAGTATCTGTTCTTTGACTGAACTCTATAGATAAATAAAGAACTAAACAAAAGAAAAGAAATCATACCATTATCATCCATGGGCAAGTCTGGAAGCTGATGCCTGACAATTCTTTTGAAGTCAATGACAAAATTTGTTCACTTTGACAGTGCAAGACAGAGTGTAAGAAAAAACCACGCCATTCCACCAAAAAATGCAAACCCAAAACACCACACATGAAAAGATTATTTAAAATGATTTCTAAGTGTGCATACAGTCAAACACTGAGAAGTAGCTACTGAGGTCTTTAACATGGCACAACAGTACAATTAAGTAAAGAAGTCCTATTACCATGAAGAGAAATCACATGTCACACAGCTTCATCTCCTATCAACCTCTGTTTCCCTAGAAATCCATCAAGTGTTCAGAGGGAGAGGCAGTAGCAAAAAGGGCTGAGAGGGTGGGCATGAACAACAGGTTTTGAGCAAGAACTACAATATTTTTTTTCTCCTTCAAGCTTTTTTGCATATACACTCTAACACTGCAGGGAATGTTAAATAGTGATATAGACTAAATGTCATTCCTTGACTAACAACACCGGCTGAATAAATCCAGGAAGGATTGCTCTCCCAAAAGCAGCAAAGGGGAGGGAATAATCAAAAGTTCTTTCAAATCCAAGAAAGAAACTGAAAAGGCAGCAGGCTCAGGTGATCACTGTCCCACCTGCACCCGGGCACTTCTGCAGGTTCTGAGGAGGGAGGGGATTTTTTTCCTTCTAGGTGCTTGGCTGCATGCATAGAAATACCCAGCATGGCTCTAAATTTTGAAATGCCTTCCCTCCAGCCCTCCTTCCTTTCAGGGCTTAACTTCACTCACGATATTCCCCTCCCTCAAAAGGCACAGGAGGGTGGGAAAGGGCACTTGCAGTCAGTTCATTATACATTTTTTCTGCCCCTCCTTCCTCCTCAGGGGGAGGACTCCTCCTGCTCTTCAACTGCTCCAGTGTGGGGTCCCTCCAACAGGAGATAGTCCTTCATGAACTTCTCCAATATGAGTCCTTCCCACAGGCTACAGATCTTCATGAACTGTTCCAGCATGGGTCCTTCCCACAGGGTACAGTCCTTCAGGAACAGACTGTTCCAGCGTGGAACACCCCTCGGGTCATAAATTCTGCAGCATGGGAGCATCACACGTAAGCCATGCCTGTAACCTCCTGCTACCAAAACTTACCACACAAACCCAATACACTAATAAATGGAACTTATGTTCATGCATCAGTTATTATTTCTCTCATGCTCATTTAATCTCAGTGCTAGAAATGTATACAATTTTTTGAATAATAATGACTCCTTGGCTCACCAACAGTAGAGAAGAACACCAGAAAATTGAAGATAAAAGACCTGTCCTTTTTAGGAAAAAAATATAGGTGATTCAACTAATGGGTGAGAAAGGCTGTGGCAAATATAGAGGGCAAAAGCCATTTAATCTAATTGTAGCCATCTGATGCCAGAGCAAATGCATGATGTTTTTCTCACAAGAGACAGAAAACACGTGGAGGTATTTTAATTTATTATTAAAAGTATTGTTTGAAAGGTACGCACAGAGTCACATTCTTTAAAAAAAAAAGGAAAAAGAAACAATTGGTGGCAGAAATCAAATACTAGTTTTCTCTTTATTCATGGCAAAATACTTTTATAGTCATAAAAGGTTCAGATGTAGATGTCTTATGTATCAAATATGTAATATATGGTTAAAGATTGTAATAGCTAAAACGTTCATCTTGTTAATGTAAAGAATAATGTACTCTTTACCTGGAAGATGTAATCATAAGGTATGTATCACTAGCGCTATTTACTATTTGTTATTGGCAGTCCAGCTTTTCCAGGCATGTTTGCAAGGAATATCTGGACAGTGCATCCAACAATTTTAGAGCTTGTCCTGATATTCTTTAAAGGGTTCCGCCAGAAGTGTTATTTCTAATAATTTAGGGCACTGTTCTCAAAATTGTCTTTTTTAACAGTTGGGCCTAATGCCTCACTCACTACACACACACATATCCCTCTCTTTCTCAACCTCTTAAACCTTACAGTTCCAATCCTTAGCCATGAGCAGCCATGTGACACAGGAGGTTTATAGAAGTTGCAGGACATCATTGAGTCAAATACTGGTGGATCAAGGTCATTATCAAATCCAACAAAATTTAAATCTAACACCTCCCATCTTCTGTCCTTTATGAAAACAGATATAAAGATACGTGGCCTTACTTAGTGGATTAAAAACCAGAAGAATGTTTATCAACCTGGGCATCAACAGCCAAAGTCCCCATGAACAGACTTAAAAATGAATCCTTCAAAGCACTCTTTAAAACTGTCCCTTGAGATTCTGGTGGACACCAAAGTGTTGCAGCATGAAAATTAGGAGGTACTGTCTGTCAGTACCTCTCTAAAAAAAAATCAGCAGGCAGTGCTTACAGTGATGTTATTACAATGATACTCACTTTCAATTCAAAATTTTCTTCTTCCTTACCGACCATCCTTCCACTCCCCTTCCTCCTCTCCCTGTCCCTCCCCCAAAAGCATAACAGTTAAAAAGCATGAAAAAATGCAGTAACTAAAAAAGTTCCTATAAACTGGGAACTGACATGACTATCCGTCTTTAAGTGTGAGCATTCATAGCTTTGTATCAAAACCTATTCAACCTGGATAGCCTTTTGTGGGGACAAATGAGGCTGCTGCCAGTTTTTACCAAGTTATAAAATTTTCAGCATCACAATAAATTGCGAGACAAGCAGGAGAGAAATTCAATTTAACAAGGAACTCGTAACTTTTCATTGAAGGAGTGCTCAGTTGTGGGATAAGGAAGAAAGAGTGAGAGGTACAGTGCACATCGATATCTTATCCCTTTCTTTCTGGGTTGTCCTTGGAGGCTTGTCCATAATTCACTCTCCCAGAGGAAATTTAGCACAAGTGCAGCAATTTTTCCTTTCATCCTGCTTACAGACTAAGCTAGCATCAGAAAAAAAAAGGAGGATAAAAAAGAAAGAGAAAGGAAAGATCCATAGACACTATTTACACTGCAGATCATGTATTATTTTACCTTCAGATGCTCATACTTTGATAGTAGTACTAACTGCACACACACACACGCACACATGCCAGGGCAGCATGATCAATGGTAGGGTTCAATAATCCCATTTCAGAAGCAGTTCTACTGCAGACCGAAACGAAACAGAGTAAAGTCTAAAGTAATGAAATGCGACAGAGCCACATTCACTGCCATCCTCCAAATATAGAACAAAATATATTCCTACACGAGGAAACCCTAACTGGCAAGTCAGATCTAGTCATACAATAAACAAAGCTACATATAAGTAATGGATGATTCTCATACTTAGCATTTGCCTTCTTCAATTAACTATAATATGATATCACAAAGTCTGATTTTTTGTTAGGGTATGAATGATTAACCTTCAGGTTTCCTTGTAAGCAAATGGCCTATCTCATTAGTTCACAATATTAATACAATCTTCTATTTGCTCTTTATATTTGTTTTATTGCCAGTGATATTACAGCCACTTCAAGTGGTTAAGTCAAGAAATTATCTATAAACAATCACATTTCATTTAGTATCATAATTGTCAATGCATATCATTATATTTGACAGGGCTGGTGACAGCTAGCAAATCTGGCTTTGATCTACGAGCAATCACAGACCTCTGTGAAGCTGCTCTTCATTCAATATAAACACCAAAAGCAATGGTACTGCATTATAAAGCGTGATCACTGAAAGAATGGAAGCCACTATCCAAAGATTAAGATTGAAAGGCTAGAAGTAAGCTGAGCAAAATGGGCTTAGAGGTTTTCCTGTGGCAAGTTGTAGATGTAAGTGTAAGGACCTTTATTTGGTGGAGCTTTGCGTGACTGTATTGGAGAAGCTTAAAGAAATAGGAAAAACAATACAGCAGACATTGAGGAAACATATATCTGAGAGGAAGCTGCATATACAGGGGTATTTTCTTGTTTTGTCTTTGTATTTTCCCCATTTCACAAATTAAGTTCTGTATTCTGTTATGGATAAGATGGAAGGTTTTGTGTATCACTGTATTAGTCATTTACTCATCCCAGTCCAGCCTTTCTGTCTTACCTTTTCCTCACTTTTGCTTCTGCAAGGCTGATATCCATTTCTATAAAATTAAAAATCAGAGTACAGAAAAAAATATGCAACTGATTTCTGCAGAAATAATTTCATGAAGCTTTTGACTTACTTCAAAATGTCACTAGAATTTAAAAACTGGTAATTCCATAAATTCAATGAAGCATATGCTCAATGCATGAAGAGCTAATTAAAGGAAATTCCCCAGAACTAGTAATTAAAGAATTAACATGTAATGCAGATGGTTTTGATGGAAATCCACAAAAATGCGTATTACCCCAACACTGTCCAATCTTTTAAGTGAAGATCTAGAAGGAAAGATGGATGTACTATAGCTCTCACCTATGGATGAGAGAGGCAGGTGGAGAGTTGAATGATGACGAGTGGTAGGTTAATCATAGAAACTGGGTCACTTTGTTAATTGGGGCAGTTCAAGCACTGTGATTTAGATGCAAGGAAATGTAAAATTATGAAATTATACATTTATAAATAAAAACACAGACTATACCTCCAGAACAAGCAGTAGAAATGATTTAGCAGTAGAAACGAACTACCCATGGAACTACCATGGTGAGAATGAAAGTAAGAAATCCAAATGTGTACGTAGAAGATGAGATGCAAACATCAAGAAATAGAAAAAGCAATAAAATCACTTTAGAAGTAGTCCAGTAAGAGGGACATCAAGGAAAAGACTAGCCCACTCCTTAAGAAAGGAGTGGAACATGATAGATGATGTCAAAAAGATTAATGAATATATCTCTTTTTTCACCTCAGTCTTTATTATAAGGTCAATTGCAATCATGTATCTATCATAATTAATATTGCTGACAAAGGGACACACTTCAGCCTCAAATAGGGAAGGCACAATATTCAGAGTACTTGGCTAAGGTGGATGTTTTTAAACACACTGAGTCTAGTAAACTTCGTCTAACTGTATTTCAAGGGCAAACTAAGAATCTCAAAGCCATTAAGGCTTACCTTTGAGAACTTAAAAAAGACAATGGAGAAAGTGGAAGATCAAAAAAAAAAAAAGGGTAAGCGTGATGTATATCTTACAGTTGTAAGCCAATCAGTCTATCTTCAATCAATGAAAAAATACTGAAACAAATAGCAAAACTATTTGTAAGTGCCTGGAAGGTAATGAGTATATATATAACATCCAACATGGATTTGTCAAGAACGATCATGTCAAAATCATCTAATTTTCTTCCTAGATAGGGTAGCAGGTCTTGTGGACAGAGGGAAAGCATCATATGTCATGTGTGCTTAGGACTACTTCTGATTCGCTTCCGTATATTAACCTTCTAAGCAATCCATGGAAGCATAATTTAAATGAAAACAGTACAAAGTGGGTACAATACTAATTCAGAATATCACACTCAGGGAATGGTTAGCTTGAAAAGATATTTCAAAGTAAGAATCCATACAAGACACTCCTAGGTCTGGTAGCATTTATTTTGATTAATGACCTAGAAAACAGCATTATAAACATACTTGCTGTGACGATATCCTCCTCAGAGGCATTATAAATACATTGGACTTGAGATCAAAATTCAGAATAACCTTGGCAAATTTAAATTCTGATTTGGAAGCCACAGTGCTTGTTCAGTAGGGATAAATGCAAATAATGGATTTTGCCAAGAATAATTAACTGCTCAGGATGGAGAACCACTGACTTGGTAACATTCTGTAAATGTGAGAAGTTGCGGATCGCAAGCTGGATAATCAATCAATAATATCACACTGCTCCAGAAAAGACGAATGTCCTACTGCAATGCATAAATTAGGTACATTTTGAAATTTACAGAAGAATCCTTCTACTCAATAGTGGCCAAGCTGCAGCCGCATTATTTCATCCAGTCTGAGGAACTGTACTTCCAAAAAAATAAAGGAAAGAACCATAACCCCCCCAAAGCTGTTGGCTGAGGCTAAATTTTAGGGGGAAAAGAACCTCATCAAGTAGTAACGCAAAGAGAAGACAGATTGCCAGCCGATGTTCTGGAATACTTCTGCTAAAAAAAAGCTGTCAGAAATAACACAGAAATCTGTCTAAAATAAATGCTGATCCTACCATTAAGGAAGGGTGAGTAAGACTACGCGAAGGTCCTCCTACTCCTGTGATTTCATGAACCCCACTGAAACTTCGCAGCAATGAGAACCTTGCATGTGTTTATCAGGAAGCCACAAATAAAGTTAAATGCCTCCTTTTTCCAAATATAGTATTTTTAAAGTTGAATAAAATGACTGAAATCTAGAATCTACATTATTAAAAAGATTATTAAATATATGCAGCAAATACTTGAGGGCCGAATAAAATATTTTGAAGTAAGAATCAAGTACTAAAATCTGTTGCATTACCATCAACTTCCCCTCCCTGCCTCATCTCATAAAGAAATTATTTCTTAATCCTGTAGTAAAAAAACAGCTTCCAAAGGAAACAAATAACTAAATAATCCAAGATTAATTCAACTCAAAAATTAGATTTATGTTTTTAACAGTGAGATTAAACAGACACTGGAACAAATTGCCAAAGGAAGCAGTAGATATTCTGTTTCCTGATGCCTAATAATATTATTATTGTGACCTAAAAGTACTGGCATTGTCTCCATTACACATGATCTTTTCGTATACTGTGGACCCTTTTTTTTTGAACTCAGAAATATCCTTTCCCACCAGAACAATGGGAAAAAATGAAATAATATTAAAAACTCCCACTTAAAACCCAAAACTTATTTTGCTTAAAACAACACAAGATGAAAAGTTCTAGAAATCTAAACTGGTTATTGGAAGGTATGTTTCTCCTCTTCAGAACTTTAAAAGTCTACTATTTAATGTGTTATTTAGTCTGTAAAAGTTCTGCCTGCTTTAAGAGCAAAAGGATTAATGGTTTCAAATTCCAGTGTGTTGACCTTTATTCAACATTAAAATTCTTATTTGAGCATTCTGCCATGGTACCAGTAAGCCTCTTGCTAAAGAAAACTGTAAGGGAAATAAAGTTTAACTCCCATACGGCCGCAAATAAAATTATTTTGCATTAGGAGGTTTAGGGGATCTTTACCGCACACACACAAAGTTAACATTGATGCAAAGAGCATTTAAACCACAGAGTATACATGCAATTACTCTGGTTACAAGTTGAATGTTAGAGCAATATTAATGAAGATGATGAAGAATAAAACTGCTTAAGAGATCCTGTTCCTAAGTTGCTGCCCTGAATGTCAGATATGATGTCAGACAATTTTAAGCAAAGTAGAACAAAAGCAAATCATACCAGTTATTTCTGAAATAATTTACAGAGATCTGTTTCCAAATAGTAAAAGCTTGATGGAAACCGAAGAAACGACTTGCATATCAGGACACATGTTCCGCTAAGAAAGCTAATTAAAGTTGGGACTGAGTGGGCAACATTGATTTTTAGCAATGCTGAATAATAGAAAGGGTAAGTTGTGAACACTTTGGCTGACACAGCAGAAAGAGTTGTAGGAGAAGTTAAAGGCAATAAAGTCTGGATACTGCTGCAGACCTTTGGAGCATTTGCTGAGCCTAGATAAGGAAACACCTTTACAGACACACAGAGACTGAGAAAGTCTTGATTACACTGAATCTTTACTAGTCTGATACTGATTAAAATAAGAACCATGCAAAAAGTGAGGCGAGGGACGCTTTTCTCAAGGCAGGTTTCCGTTCTTCCCTAGTTACATCAACAAGTTGCACTACCAAATGCCATCCAGAACATAAGCCATGCAGAGATGCTGCATACAAGACAAGCTAATTCTCAGTTAAGATTTTTTGGTAAGAGTCCTATTATATTTTGATAAAAGTCCTATTACATTTTGATAAGTCCTTTTCCTGCATAGAAGATTACAGGCCAAGAGTTTAAGTGTTGAAAAGTTTCCTGGACAAATATAGTTGTTACAATAGTTTGTTGAATTAAAAAAATGCTCAGAATCTAAGAGAGCAAAAATAATTTCCCTAAAGGAAAAAAGTAATCAATAGGTTACCTGAAGAGAGAGTTTTGAGGTATTGCATTTTAAAACAGAGCAATCATTTCGCTAAGAATTAAGAAACATGTCATAACTAAAGTTAGTCATGACAAAGAAATTATGTATAGGACATGTAAGGAAGAGCAGGATCAACTCTGCAGGAATATGAGAGCTTAAGAAGATGGGAATAGTAGACCAGAAAATAAATTTATTGTGTGATAGATGGTCATATGCAAAGTAGCATGAGCAAAATAACCCAGCTTCTGTGGCTATGAAGGGGATCACATCATTATGCATCAGAGTGAATATTTCATAATTCAAACTTTCCATGCAAATATTAACAGAACCACAGAAAAAAAATCCTTAAAAACATGCCAGTGTTTTACTAAAAATACACACAACTCCAGACCTACCAATATAATTCAAAATTTCTGACTCATTTAGGAACCTAACTTCACTATCTTAAGTGCTAACCCCAAACATGGAATAACTCCAGGCACACAGTAAACCAAAATAGAGAAGCTAGAAATGGATTAATTTCTGCCTCAAACAACTTTAAATAAACTTGAATTACAGAAAGAGGCAAGCAAATCATTTATATTAATACTTTAAAAAGAAGACTTTGAAAGAGTTAATGTAGGATAAATCTGTCATGTTACAGACTTCACACAGAAGGTGAGGTACAGCAGTTTATTCGGCCTAAAGGCAATACAAGATATGCTCACAGTGAATAAGAGGAACAAACTTGGAGGGGTGGAGACAGAAAAAGTTTTCTGGAAGTTTTTGTTGTTTGGGTTTTTTGAAATATAGTTCTTTTATGAGATATTGACATTTAAAGTAATATTTTTTTTTTTAAAATCAAACACTAAAAAAGCACAAGAGCTTTCTTTAAAAAAACACTATCACGTAAGTTTCTGTAAAAGTAATGGTGCCCGCCAAGAGCACCGGTGAGTCAAAAGAAATACATAGGTAGTATGGCTTACCCAGCAGTGTTCCAAAAATCTGTATAAAATTGTTCTGGGTAGAATATGCAATTTTAATAAGTAAAAAAGAAAATAAAAAATAAATTCAATTCAGAAACAAAGCCTGCAAGTTTCCTCGAGGTCTGAAATACAAGCATGTTGTCTTATCACAGGTTCTTTTTCATTCTCATAGACTGTACAACAATAAAATAAAGCAAGTTTTAACTGAGGCCTCTTTATTTATATAGATAAAAATGATAGTACCGTATACATCACTGCCTGTTGCAAGGAATTAGCTGCCAGAGCAGTGATTGGTGGATACCTCCAGTGTGTCACCTTACAGCACAAGGGCAGTACAGATCATTGCCAACCTATACAATAATTTAGTCCTATTTCTGCCATGAATGCAGCATCTCAGATACAATTATTGTATCCTGAATCAAAATACCATATTTGCCATATCTCATTGTCCATCCCATTCCAAATTTTATGCAGTGTAACTAACAAACCTAGTCTAAATTTATCTCCAAATTCTATGTGTAGTATGTCGGACTTGTGAAATGAAATCAAGAAAGTGGTAAAGCATTTTCTTGCTTTTGCTGACTCTCAGCATAAATGTTTCCTCCTCTCTCATCAGTTGCCTGAACACCAGAATGCTACAATCAACTTCCTGCTAGTTAGTTAAGATTCTTGCTTGCTTGCCTTTCTTCTCTAAATACGGCACTCTCATGGGGTTATTGATCAGTGACTAAAAAAAAGCCTGGATGAAACTCCTTTTTCTTTCCTTTCTTTTTTGTTATTGATATTTTTTTAAAAGGTCCTTTCATCTCCTCCTCTACCAGGAAAGCATTACTTGATGGAAATATAAGAATAATGAATCTAAAGATGTTCAACACCAAACTACCTAAAAACTGAAAATATCCCCCTAGAATTCAGCCTCCTGCATTTCAGTAAGGCAGCACACACATGCTCCAATTACTTTCTCAGTTACAACATCAGTAACTCAAGAAAATTCCGCTCCAGTCAATAGTTCTTCCACAGGTTTTATACCATTGGGAATGAAGACAGAATTTTACCCACTTCTCTTTGGTCATTAAAAACCACAGATGATAGGTAGCATATCAAAACATTAAATAGATTTTTATAGTTTAGGATTTATAGCCTCACACTGCTCCTGAAATCTCTAATTTCAAGCAACTTATGCTCTTATCAGGAGGGGTTAATTTCCGCAGAACTTTTGAAAACCACTTCCCACTTTCCCGGTCATCCCTCTGAACACAGGAGTACCACTGGTAGCTGAAAACAGGACAATGTATATTTAGCCTGCAGTGTTATATAACCTGTCTGTTAACAAATGCAAGACACAAAGTAAAGTCATGTAACCCAATTGAAACACTTCGTACTGGAGGTTGATTTCCCTTGGGAACTGAAACATCAAGTAAGAAACTGAACCAGTTAAATATAACCTTTTTAAAGGGCAAAAGAATTTAAAGGTAATCAAGGATTTTTTTCCTCAGAAGGGCATTTATAATTATATTCCACTTTTATTTATAACAACCCTTTTAATGTTGGTACTACAAAAGAACTCCACAGAAAACCAGCTTTGCTTTATATAACGGAATTCAATCTACACGTGGTTTTTATATGCAAAACATCTTCGAGACAGCTATACACTGATAAAGGTGCATTTCCCTTAAGAAACAAGGGATATATTTTCAAAGTGGTTTACGAGGATACAGCCACATGTCTTTCATTAGTATTGTGGGAGACCCATGAGGAGATTTTTAACTTTTGCTTTGAGAAAGTACTGGCATATAACTACATAAGATCCTACTGTGAGCTCAGAATCTAGTGTTTAATTTCCTTTATTACCCTAGAACACAACTAACATTTTGCTTTAATGCACTAATTCCTGATGAGACAGAAACAGACTAGTTCCTAAACTGATCTTTTTGTCTTCCGTTCCACTGGTTAAGTAGTTATGAATTCAGAAGTAGAAAAGGTGGCCATGAGCCAAAAACATGAATTCACTCCACGAAGAAAAAAAAATCTCCGAATTAAATGAGAGGTGTTCTGTTTGAACAGCATCAAACATGCGAAATCCCACTGTGGATTCTAATGTATATACCAGCTCAAACTCTCAGAAGAGAAACTGCATAGATGCAAGTCCCAGACAGAAGCAACAGGGCCAGCTATTTCTTACTCGCAACAGGCAATCTGTTGATATACTAAGAAACCAGTATTAGGAGATGCTCTAGTCAAAATGCTGTAAGTTATTAATCACAGCTCTGGGGCTTCTGACAGGATGTTTTGATAAAATAAATCTATTTTAAGTGACTGTAATGAAATACTAACCCATTTTTGAAGGGCTTTTAAGATGTTTTTAAGAAGTTTCAGATCAAAGACTCAGTTAATGTAACCTCCATGCATTAAATATTTAGTACTTATTCAGTCACTTGAGCACTCAGGCATCTTGACATTGTAAAAGGGGGAGAGGGAAATTGAATTTAAGTCAGTTTTGCACAGTGGGATTTTTACGTTTTTATGTTAAAATCCCAGGCATGTAATTTTAATACAATGGCATCTATTCTTTTACAACAGTATATGCACCACCCATTAAAAGAATTCTTTATGCACCTGCATAGATTGGAGAATAAATCCTCTGTAGAGTCGTTTCAGTAGAAACTGTTGTGCTATGATTAACAGTGTGATTGAACATTATTCTGGCGCTGATGGATGAAACCAAATGCACACGCTTCTCTTTCCAGAACAACTAGGCACTTGCAAAGACCACAGAACTTTAACAATAGCAGGTACATTTAAACAAGATTTTTTCAGATATTTGGATTATGTGACTACGAGATATTTCCCCTTTCTAACATCCCTGAATCCCAGCAGTTATTCCTTACTGTTCCGTTTCTTCCAAGGGGCATGTTCAGAGATCTCTCTTACAGATAAGGATGAGGGAAATAATCCTCTTTTCGGATTTATTAAAATAAACGTCTCAAATTAATTAACTGCAAATTATTAGCAGTTTCATATCCATTCTGAAATGTGACACTATATAAATTCTAGGAGTTCTTGAGTATAACCTTTCTTGTGAAATTTCACTGACTGTAGTAAGAACTTGCAGTTGGCTTCAAGCAGAATGAAGACATTCCTATGTGCAAAAGATTATAGACACTAAAATGTTAAAAATTGCCTTTGAAATTAATGTAGAGAAATTTAATTGACCCATGGTCTAGTCTCAGAATCAAGATAAGCGTTGTGTATTTCAATCCTGCTTAACACAGATATGAGTATGATCACATTCAAGTTCTTTGATATGCATCAAAGAAACATGTACTCCAAGGCTCTCAATTTTCACAGTTGTTCAAAATCTAAAGAGAAAAGGAATAACCTGAGCTCCAACATAGCCAATATATAAGGGTGGGAGGGGGGAAGAAAACAAAACAAACAGGTTTTGAGTATCTTTCATTCATCACAGATATTTTCCAAAAACTTACAGTGGGATTGAAGATAATTGGACCCTATTTTGAAGTTCAAAAAGTTAAAACTGACCTCTGAAGTAATGGTTGAAATATATGTTCCCAAATCTGTTAAGCATCATCATTATGTAACCCTATTTGTCATAACTGTCTTCTGATATTAAGAAAGCACAAGGGCTGTATGTCATCATGGGCTCATCCATGACACTGAAAGACAAACAGCTACTGAGAACATCTACATATCTTTTATGGTAACTGGATGACCTCATCTATTTTTCTCAAATACTTATGCCCAGTTTTTCCCTGATTTTACTCCTAGTTGTGAGTCTGGAGCTCCGGTTTTGCTGCCGTAAAAAATAATATGAACTCAATATGCAGGGATGTGCACAATGATTTTACAGGAAAATAACATTTCTGTGTACATAACCTTATCATTTCTTATGCATAGTTGCCTCTGTATGCACATCACTGAGAAACTCCCAAGTAGTAAATTAAAGAAATGAATGATTACTCTGCTGAAGAAGAAACTATCTCAGAACTGTTCTATCCAACAAGACCGAGAAGAAAAGCCAATCCTAACCACACAATGTGTATGAAAGGCTCCCACTGATTTACCTAACAATAGTCAGAATGTTATCTGCAAGGTACTGCTGAAGCAGTTTGTGTCTGTCTTTAGATGTTTTAGATACTGTTAAGAGTAGAGACCTGCGATGAGATCATAAATCAAGATGATATCTGAAGAATTTAGTTCTGTGAAAGGAGAAGTTTAAAGCTTTCTAGAATCTTAGAAGAGAATGGTATTCTCAAAACTAGCAGAAAGCTTAGGGAAGATACAGATAATTTAGTAACCTGGTTAATTCTGAAACAACTTTGAGAAAACATTTTGGATGACATCTAGGATAATGTTTGTTATAATGAAACTCAGCATAGGAGAGGTCAGATATCGGATCTCCTTGCAGTGCTGCCTCTGTAACAGACACTATACTCAGAAGAAGGCAACTTTGATGGAGAGAGAAAGATGAGACTGTGACCAACGCCTCAATGTAGATGTTGTGAGAAATGAAACAATATAAGCAGTTTTGATGATAATGAAAATAAAACCTTAAAATGCTTTGACAAATTTTATAGAAAGTAACAGCAATATTATGAAATACTCAGTTTGACTGTGGTGCTCTCAGATGCTCTACGATTTATAAAAATAATAATAAAAAAGACAATAAAAAAAGGAAAGGAGAAGAGAGGTTTCCCAAAATTATCAACAATAAACAGTTCAAGTGGTATTGATTTGAAAACAGGAAATGCAAAAAATATCACGTAATACATTTTTTTCCTTACAGAAATTCATGCCATTCTAGTAAGTACAGCTTATCATCAGATAGCATGTTTAAACTTGTAATGAATATCATCTTCCGAAAAAAGCTACGTCTACGTGTAATGCTTTAAGATGTAGAAGAAGACTGGTATGAAACAAATTTCTTTTTTGTTAGAATGAGAGAGAAAAATACAATGGACATCTGAAGAGAAGAAAACTTGGCTATATGTTATCTATTAACATGAAAACTGTTTTACTTTTTTGGCTTTCAGGATGATTTGAGTAAACAACATACAATCAGCTTACCCAACTGTGACATGCTGAAGGTCCCTCCTAGAGAGATTTAACTCAGTCTGTCCCTGGAACAAAAGCTGCAAAATTTCATATTCACGTTGGCTGCAAACAGGGCTGCAGATGGGTATTCCCAGCATAGAGAATATAGCATGAAGCTGCTGTAAGGAATTCTATCCATGACCATTCTTGAAATACAACTGCCATCATTGCTATAATGGTAAGTGTCATCAGGGAGATCTGATGAAGTGTGATCAGTTCCAGAGGTTTACTATCATAACACGTTATTTTTATGCAGTAGACTGTGATCACCGCTTTACAGTCATTCAGAAGCGTTTTTGAATGAAAGGAAGAAAATATTCAAAGTCCAAAGATTTTGTTACTTCTTGGATATTTCTGTGTAATAACAATTCCCAGAGAAGCCCCATGTTTTGAATTGCCTCTTTGTGCACATGGGCTCCCTATTCCATTAAAGACACATCTCTCTGATGTTTTCCAATAGTTTATATAAACACTACTGCCAGAGTAAAGGCTATTTTACATCCTAGCACATGAAACAGATTTCAAATTATAGTCAGCAACTTCTGAAACTAATCAAAAAAGTTGTCTTTTGTAAGCTAGTAGTTTATGGATGTTAATCACTACCAGATCATGGTCTTTGTAAATCTCTTGTTGTGATTTAGCATTAATTCAGATAAAGTTAATAATTTGTGACAATACAAATGAGAGATTATCTGCACTAAAAAAAAAGGAAAACTAAAACCAAACAAACATAAAACAATGGTCACTTTCCTAAGCTATTTAGGAGAAGGGATAATGGAGCAACTACTCCACAGCCATCAGTTGCAGGAACGAACTAACTTCCTTTCAGAGTAAGTTTTCAGATGGACCATGTCAGGAAATTTGTGTCATTATTTGACACAAATACACGTGTTGCCATTTATCCCTTAGGTGGCAGCTAAACTGTATGCAGCCATTCTCTCACCCCTCCCCATCCAGTGGGATAGAGAAGGGGAAATCAGAAAAGAAACTGGAAAATCATGGGTTGAGATAAAAACAGTTTAATAAAACAACAGAGAGAGAATGACGATACTGGTACTGCATTTCCAGCATTGTTCCCCAGATGTTAGAAAATTAACACTGGTGCATTTTTTATTAGGTAAAGGAAAGGCATATGAGATCGGAAAGGATTTTGACATCCAGTCCTCATTCACTTATACCAAATGTGTGATTAGTCAGTACTGGAGCTTCCAGAGCTGATTGAGGTTGGTAGGTATACAGGGAAGCATCAGTTTACTTTCCTGGTGGTTCATACTGACACTGGCAGTATATAACAGAGGAGATGGTTGTTGTACAGGAGCTTTGCAATCCACTCATTCTACTTTTATTTTTCTGAGTTAACTTTCTAACAAGCAGAGAGTGCTTTACTTATTTTGTAACATACCTACATAAATTCATGATAGTTCCGAAGGAAGTCCAGCTTGCTAAGAGTTTGTATTTAACTAAGTTTCTCTGTGAAGACGAAAAATCTAAGATTTCAGATACCACAGCTATTCTGCTTCATTATTGTCATAGTAACAAATGGTCTTAAAGCACTGTATGCAACATCTATAGCCATTTGTAGTAAAGTTCTAGCTATTAACTTGTTTTTGTTAATTGCAAGCATAAACTAGTCTCTGTACTCTTTGGAATTTAATTGATGAACTGCAAAACAAACGGTAATAGTTAATAAAACTGTGTTTTGCCATCTGTGTCCAGTAATGAGAAAATTTGAATTATAGGAATGAAAAATAAAGTTTTCTGCCAAATAGATTAATGCATCCCATCTCTTTGTCAGCATTAAATTAGATATTATCGGTTGCCTTGGCTAATGGGAATTTCAGCCAAGATGGACATACAGGAATTCTGTTTGACCATGAGAAATATAATATCCTTTTCTTTGTCTTTCTATGAGTCTGTAGTATGAGTCTACAATGCTATTTGGTCTGAGTGCATCCAAGTCTCATTTATGGGAGGACAATTTTGCTCAGCTCTGCAGTGGTATTTGCTGTTACAAAATCTTATCTATCTCTATAAAAGAAACCTAGATGATATGTGCAGTTTTATTCCTTAGAGCTCCAAAGGATTTCAAAATCATCTGGAGCTGATGGTAGATCTGTTGCTGCCACGGTATCTTGTAAGGATGATTGCAACAGCAGAAAAGTACACCTATGAAACACTTATTTTTTCCTCAGTTCATATTCTGAGCAGTTTGTTCCCTTGAGAATGAGGGTGTATACTGCCTGTACTCTTAGGAAAGATAAAAAGTCCACACACAATTTAAAAAAACCCAAAACCTCAATCCAGCTTTAATACATTCTCTGGGACCTTACAATATCTTTAATTCATACAAGAGATGATTCTCACACAGAACATATCAAAGTACCTTATGTTGATAACTCAATTGCTCAGAGCATGCTAAAGATCTACACCATTTCCTTGAGCATTAGAAAAGAAGACAGACTACAGGGCAATACAGAGATTATGCATTTCCACTCACTGTAGACAAAGAAGACACAATAGTTTTGAGCATCCTGTTGGGAGTGGTAACACTATTCTTATTCTACTTGTTACCTTTCAGATTTTGAAATATTAATTGTTTAGACTACTGTCTATGTCCAGGTCTAAGACAGATCTTGATACCCCTCACTGTATTGCCAAAATACCTCCTATTTTTCCAACACAATAACATCAACCTCCGTTTTAGTCTTCAGCTGTTAATCTATAAAGTGCCCTTAATCAGTCATCTCTGACATTCCTATAAATTTTCGATCAGACATAACACTTTACTGGCCATTTTTCATTCTCAGGAGACAAATGAGAAACAAAAATTTTGAGGTCTTGAATCATTCAAACTGTGCCAAATTGCAGACCGCATTTCTAATTTTCATCTTGAACACTGTGGACTATACTTTGAAGAGCACAACAGTCACAAACAGGGCCTCATGTCCAAAATATTAAACTTCTTTTTGGTGTGTAACTATCCAAAGTAGGGCTTCAATTTTGTGTATTGACAATTCTGAAAAAAAATCGTTCTGATTTTCAGCTTGTCAAAACTGTGTGCGAAAAGGTTGTGAGTGCCTCAAAGAGGCAACTCAGGCACTGTCCATGGGCTTGAAAGTGATTGAACAGCTTGATTCTGAAGTGAAACTCCACATAAACTAATCCTGATTAGCATGGCTAAGCTTTGAAAATTAATACCCAAGTCTTTATCACAGTCTGCTTCTAAATGACCCAGGTTTCTGCAATAGTCTTTCTTCTTACAAATGACAGTACAGTCAGAATAATAATATAAACCTTTACTCCATGGCATTTATGGAGTATTTTGGAGGCTGGCAGAGCAGAAGTTCTAAAAAAAATTTGGGTTTTTAATAATAGGCATAAGACTTCCCCACATTCAATGCTGCAGAATACTGCAGTTTTCATAAATATAGAGAAGGCTTGTTAATATTTTAATTCTAAGAAACTTAGTTTTAAAAAAAACAAAATTACCTTTACCAATATGTAGCTGTTCTTAATGAACTGAGAAGCTGATTAAAAATATCATTATGGGTATTAATGAATTATTATAATCCACCTTAGTACAGAAAATCTAAATGGAAAAGGAATACATGTATTACAAAATCCTGAAGTCTTTATATTTGAGAAAGTAAGTCCTATTAAATTTAACTAATTAAGACTAAGAGCAAAATTGCATGAAATTAATGGGAAATTCAAAATAAAAAGAGAGGAAACTGATTTCCAAAACTATTTTGGTTTGGGGTTTTTGTTGGTTTTGTTTGGTTTGGTTTTTTTTGTGCATACTTATGAAACTTCCTAAAATAGATAGTTTCTCTCCTTTGCCTTTCTCCACATAGCACATTTGTTAGAACATCAGACAAGATAGTTCAGAAAAACAAATATACACCGTAGAAAGGTATGTCCACAAGTACAGGGAATTCTGAGAGAAAACTTTTAACTGTGGGCTTAAGGCTGAGTTTTTTCATTGAAAGTGTCATGTAACTGAGACCTTTTCAATCTGTATTCATTTTCTCAGATTGTTCTCTGCTGCCACAGTATGGTGCTCAGCTGCTGTTTGAAAACATGAAAAAGAGGATCTTTATCAGAGCATGCAGTTCTTTTTCGTGTACCAGTATGACTGGTTGCGTGTAAGATAGCTTTTAAAGAGTACTAAAAAGGCTTTAAGCTGTATGTTATATTTCCTAAGAAGTAAAAAAAAAATAGTTTTCAATTAAGCACCTACCGCTTTACATTAAAAATCCCCTGTCTCCTCACGTTATTTGTATGTTATTTTGTCGTCAAAACAAAGATAAATATTGCTTTCAGTATCTACGGATAATAGCAGCACTTCAACAGAAGCTAGCATTTTCTAGAAATACACTCTTTCTTCTTTTCACTACTATTATCATCTTCTAAAATGAAACACATTTGAATGTAACATGATGTTTTAAAGTAAGGATGGCACTAGCCTACCTTGCATGTAATTTTGATGTCCTTCTTCATGCACTATTGTTTGATTCAAAAATACTTTCCTAATGGTGCAGAATAGTAAGGGCCATTACAATCACACAGAGATCAAGAACGGATCACAGGCTACGTGTTCTACAAATTCATTAGGTTATCATGAGCTTTAGTTCTTCTCCTCAAGTACATATATTGAAACACGGGGTGAATAACAAAGATGCACTTAGACAGCTTGGGCCACCTGAACTATCATTCTTTGGTCTACATTATCTTGTAATCTGCATCAAAACATGTTCTTACTTCTTTATTTTCTCATCCCGATGTGATACAAAGATATATCCTGGATTCCCATCTGACGTGCAAACTGAAGACTTTTTAGAGACACCTTTCAAGGCTGAAGGACAGCAGAGATAGTCTTACTGAATATGTGATGGCAAAGAAAGAATTCCAGGATCAGCATGGATCTCTTATGCAGAAGGCTTCAAGTGCACACCCTACTCATGCACTACAACAAGGGGTGGGATTCACTTTAGACATAGGCATAAAGTGTATTTAAAGAGAACTACAAAAAGGGTTGCAGAGTACATTATCTGAACCGGCTTCTGCACCTGGATGTGGATAAACAATGAAATATCCAAGCATAAGGTAACATACAAGTAAAAGCTTCCTTGAACCAAATTTGAAACTACTTTTTATTTGTTATTTCGGTATTATCTACTAGATATATAGGGAAGATTATTCTGAAGTGAGAGTGGATGCAGGTACATAGAAACTTCAAACCCTGACTGAATGTGTCAAAAAAAAATTTTTTTTAATGCTTTGTGGGTTTTGCTTTTTTGGTTTTCACATTATGTTTAAAGTGGGAGTAAATGTCTTGCCCACGAATCTTAAAAATATTGAGCAGTGTAAATATTGTAGTACTGGAAGGGTATTTGAAACCATACCTATCTCATTTTAAATTTGTTTTATTCTTACCGCTACAAGGACATCATGAAGTCTCTGGCCAAATCCATTGGCTACCAATAACTGTCAAATTCTTTCCAAATCCTACAATCAGATCTCTAATTTAGCTTTTTAGCTTCAGTGGTGTTGATGTAGTGTAGGTGAAGGAGAAATGTCAGATAGTAAACCTCTGGGAGCTTATTAAAACATTTTAAAAGAACTGAAATATAAGTCAAACAATAGCCAGATCTATTTACATTCACATAAGAACAAAAACATTATTACTCCTTTTTGCTTTATAAGTAGGTTCAGCTGAAAATACTGAGAATCTGGGCTTATAGTCTAAGATATTTTTATTTCTTTTCAAACATTAGGGCATCAGGCCTTGATCCTGCAAAGTGTAGATTGTTCTGACCTTGGAACTTAAAGATATTTTAACACACATTTAACTTGATGCCATGAACTGTGCCAGTGACCTCAATAGGACTATTTAACACACTTAAGTTTAAATCAATGCTTAAATGTGTTGCTGGATCAGAGCCACAAAACTTGGTTTACACAAATTATGTAAGCAAGAGTTTACCCAAGTTATTTACACGTGTATTTACATTATATACTTAGTATAACGCTAAATCAATAAATAATTCTTTATTTTGTTTAATTAAAAGGCATCAATCTAAATACTTCAGGCCAAGCAGGCTTTAAAATAACTAGATAAGCTGTCAGTCCCAAGGTCTCAGCCCTACAGGTAACATGGGCCAGGCTAACCATCTTCTGCGGTCGCAGTCAAAGAATACAGATTCAAATACAATTTCAGTCCCACAGATGCGTTACAGAGTCATTGCTCAGGAGATCTAAACAGAAACCAACTCAAACATAGTCAAAATCCCAGCAGAGTCAATGCAGGGAAGTGCTACGGGGCAAATGTAACTAATAGCTCCACATAGCATGATTTCCCCTGCATGCAAGTACATTCAGCATCACTATTAACATAGTAATTACTGCTTAATGCTGCGCTACAAAAGAGAGAAAACAAATTTTTTTAAATGGAAGTGAAAGAAGAATGAACATATTCTAAGGTTTTCACTGATTTCTAAGGGCCATACATATGTTCAAAATGTATGTATGTCCTTCAAGGCAGGTAGGTAAATTTTAAAACAATAACAAGCTTTACATTGGTCTATATAGAGGACTTAAGAGTTGTTTCTTTGATGGTATGATATCGATTGGTTGTGGTATGTTATTTCTCAAGCACCAACCAAAAAAGGACCTCCATGAGCAAAGGAATAAACATGGAAAGTAAAATAGACATTCCGTGTCCCCAGAAGTTTAAGGCATAGTAACTAAATGAGGCTGCCCAGATCTAGGGGTTGAACTGACTGTGTGGACAAAGACAGTTTGTTTCCTACTGGGAATACAGCAGTCACAATGAGCTGTGTGACACCCACCAAGCAGCAGAAAATGCTGAGAACAGGAATGAGTAAAATCTGCCTCTCATCGGAAATTTTCCATTGCCATAAAACAAGAATCCAAACCCTGAAACACCTTCCTGCACCTGGGTGTTATTTCAGGTATGTCAGGACAACTGACTAGATCATTTATGTTTCATTTTCAGGCTGGAGCCTGGGCAAAACATACATGGCAGCTGCTTTGGAAATGTGGGTGTACGTATTAGAGGATGGAGCAAATAGAGGCCACAAAAGACATAAGGACAGGGAAGACAGATCGTAGACCAGGATATGAAGTTACACAAAACGGCACTGGGATGGGGATATTGAGTGCATGGAAGACAACATGACTACTTTATGCAGTCCTGGTATTTAAAAGACCTAACAGCTATTTTGGATTTTCCCTTCACAATTTCAAAAGGTAAGAGGAATGAATGGGAAAGGACAAAACAGAGTAAGTAACATAAAAGCAGCAAACAAATGCCACAACTTCCTTCTTGTAGTTAGCTTAGGAAAGTGTAAAGTAAATGGAAGAGGAGGAGAGGTTAGATGTGAGGCAAAGAAGGGACAAGCCACCAGATGAAGGACAAGTGGAGTGAAGGTGAGCTGAAGACCCTGACATGAAAATGGAAGGGCCATGAAGCAAAAGGCCAACCTGCACAGCTATAGAATGTCCAGTGCAAACTTCAGAAAGGCTGCTGACTTTCCAAAGGCTTTTCTGTGTGGCTATAGGATCAAAGGGTGCAACTTGGGATCTGCACATGAAAAGTTTGCATAGACTAACAGCACCTCAGAAAATTCATTTACTGTCATTCCATTCAGGAGGTTTTCTTCTTATAAAGTAGATCATAACAGGTCTCCTGCAGGTGAATTCTTAGCTCAATGGATTCCTTATAGTCAAAGCTTCCTTTCTGTGAAGTTTCAAGCACTTTTTTCCTCACGTTTTGATTGAATAAGGACAGTTGCAAGTTGTAAGCTGCAAAATTAACTTGAGATTTGAACATTTCTGTCCATTTAAGACTTTTTTTCCTCATAGTTAGATAAGTACCAATTTATGCAAATCCTTCTAGAAATTATTTTATTTTATAAAACAGTGCTCTTTCTGGAATTCAAGAAATAACCAGCTTATACATTTAGTAACCTTGCAAAATGTTAGCTGCAAATGATTCTTTTATTGAGTTTGGTTTTCCTAGATCTATGTAGGGCTACCAACTTAAACCTATTTCTTGTTTTTACCAGGAACAATTGTATATATCCTAGAGAGAGATGGCAACTTTCAACAGTAACGTAGTTTCACCTATCTTCCCTTGTCTATGATTCCCATAAGCCAATTTTTCTTCCAGAACTTCCTTCAAATTCTAACAATGAAATTTTCCTTAAAACTGATGGTATAGAGTAGTTCCCTGTTATTTTTCACATTATTTATATAATTTCCCTGGTAGCATACTACATACACTACAAATTGTATTTTATTTCAGAAAAAACTGTTGTTGGTGTTATTTTTAGGTCGAACTCTGCTTCTGCTGATATCCAACCCAACTAAGAAAATAGCCATAGGAACATTTAAAATCTCACAGTTTCAGGATGACATTCATATTAGGAATGCTATGGGAACAGCAGTACTTTATGAGTAAATAGATACATCATTGAATAAAGAGACTGTGCCCTGAACATACATGTAGGTGCACTTTTACTTTCTAGAGAAATGAGAAGTTGGGTTTACTTTTTTTAAACGTTATTCCTGTGGCCTTTTTCAGACCAAGTAAATTGCCACAAATTGCATTTAGATGACATTTCAACCCAGTTGCAGCCAGATCCATTGTAAAGTATAGAATCTGATACCAACACGATTTCAAAGCTACGATACATCAGGCTGAAGCCTGTAACTTCTATTTTTTTCAAAGACAAAGAGTATACTTTTCTCTTACAGAACTGTTATTACATAACCTAACACTGAACATAGAAATGGGAAATTTAACCTTAGAAAATTGTCTATTTTCCTTGCTTCATGCTTTAAGACAGTCATAACAGAGCTGTTAAAAATGGACCAGTAGATATCAGTAGAACTGATCAACTATTTTTACTGGAGTACCCAGTCATTTAGACAGTAAATGAGGGATATTTGATCAATGAACCAGCAATGTGACATCTGGTGTGCAGTTTCAGTCTTAGGTCCTCACTCTGATCTCTCTGATATCAGCATAAATCAGGAGTAACTTATGTAAATTAAAATCAGGCATCAAAGTGGTGTGGAGTCAGAATGCAGTACCTTGTGTTCCAATCTGTTTCGCTCAGTACCTCATGTCTGGCTGAAGAGATTGGCTCACTTACAGAGCTCTACATTAGACATACTGCCTTCTTGTTTTAAAATATGTATGTTTAATATTTAATTTAAAAGAATTCCATATTCCAGTCTCTGTGTACAGGGGAAGTCCCTTTGAGGCTTGTGGTTTGTATGTGCAGTTGCAATACTCCTCAGGTGCAATTTGGAAGCACTGTTGCCTAACAGGGTGAAAGGAAGTATCTCTCTCCAATTAATCTTGGCTCTCTTTAGAGTGAGTAATGAATATATTGCCAAGCCAGTGGCAATTTGTAAAGTGGGCTGCAGGAGCTGAGCCAGGCTCACCAAGACTCAATTTATTATATGCGATAACAGAATACTGGTACAGGTACAGGTCTTATCAATTGTCCACACAGCTCAAGTGTATACAGCTAATTTCAACTACTGCCCTAAAATGATGATACACTCAAAAATTTTGCCAACTCTGAAATATTGGATATAATGTTACACATTATTGTTTCTGCACATGAGCCTGTATAAGGGTCATTAAACAGGTACTGTAAATGTACCTTGAACTTGTAATTATATATTCACAAAAAATATAAAAAATATTTATAGTTATATTATGCCATACAATATTGCCTAATATATGCCAAGATGAGAGCTACAACAACAATATGCAGAAAACTAATTTCACAATTTAAACACAGATTTTGAGCTTATGATCTGTTGAGACAAACCGTAGAAAGTCTGAAGTTACCTACAGACAACAGTAGAATGAAAATGGCAGTTTAAATGATACCTAAGTGACCGTCATAGCTAGCTTGCAGGAGAGACTATTTTCAAGACAATTTGGCACATCTAGAATATAGGATAGCTCTATGAAGTAAAGAATATAAACATTAAAATGTCAGAAATAGAACAGCTAAGTTATCCATTCACACTGGCAATGGGAATCTTTTCCATTTGGCCCTGAACCACTCCACCATTCTGCATCCTAATGACAATTACATGTCCCATACTGATATTTCACTTTCAATTTTCATAGAATTACTTGAAGTATTTAAGGAGTTAATGGAGGTATACTACTTTCTTTAGGGAAAATATGAAATTACATTAGAAATTAGATTGCCTTGAAAACATTATATGCAGCAAAATGTGCACTCAGAAAGCCTTCAGGAGTAATCCTGGAAGCATGGTTCCTTGTGACTTGTATTTTACTGTTCCACAACAAAGAAAAATTAAAAAAAAACAAAAAAACCAAAACCACCAAAGAACTGTGACAAGATTCTGTTGTCTCCAAGAGGCACAGTTCAAAACCTCATAACCCAGAAGTGAAATTGTTTCAAAACTTTCTACATTCTCACAATCACAAACTGCTGCAGGGAGCTGTAAAATTCCCCTGGAATGAACCAGAGGGTATCAGTGGTTACACGGCAGCCCGACAGGTACGCTGCGCCCTTCTCCTAGCATGCTACCTTGCTTCAGCCCCATGCCCAGCATGAAGGCTTCAGAGTTTATCCTCAGATGACATCTTTAAGCTACCTTTCACCATGTGCTACCAGGGGTATCGTCTCTTCGCCAGGAATAGAGCTTTTAAGGGCCTCTTTATGCCAAGCTGATTCCTCTTAACTTACATAAGGGTCCAGAGCAGGGAGGGAGCTCACTTTCTTAGCTCTAAATCTATCCTAGATGGCACGCAATTCTCTGAAGTACAGTCAGCTTCTGCTTTGATGAAGCGCTGTGCGCTGAAGACTGAAGGATCCTGTTTTTCACCATTTAAAGATGTATGACAGCAACAAAGCTCTATGTTAAATATTTAACTTGCAGAGAACTTATGGAAATTGTCTATTCAAGCTCAGCAAAGACATTGAATTACCAAGCTGTTCTAGGACAGTTGTGTGCGGAGAAAAGCCAGAAATGCTCTGAGATTGTAATGTTGCTTTCAAAGATTGCAGCATGAGCCTGATTCAGAAGCTTTTTATACAGATCAGCATGGTAAGTTGCAAAAATGTTACCATATCAATTTCTACAAAACATACTGTGTGTGTACATATAGATATAAAATCGGGGACTTACACACAGCACATTTCCTGCCACATTTTGAATGTCATCTGTTTGTTTAGTTTGCAGAAATACGAAAAATAATATTTAACAACTACTGGTAACACAATGTTAACAAGATTTAAGAGTATAGCTCTGTCAAAATGCAGGTAAAAAGACTAATCCTTCTATCTCAGTGTTTTAATCAGTCAGATCAGGGTTTCAACGAATATGCAAATATGACTGTTTCTACATTATTTTCAAAGTGAAAGGAAACACATTCAGTTTCATTATAGAATTAATGACAACTGCCCTCTATGATAAATAATTAAAATCTTCCTCCCACCTTCTGAAGATCTGACATTTCATGGGTTTTTTTTTTAATACTCTTTTCCCTTAGAATTGTTTGTCCCCCTAATTGGAATGATTAACAATTAATGCCAGGTCAGGTATATGTAATAGTCATCTTTAGAACAAGAACTATACTTAACTGACTAAAGGGTTAAAAAACGCTTTCATTAGTTCTGGTTTTACTCCTCCATAAGCTTAGTTTTCCCTCCAAGTTTTATGGCAACACAAGGATCGCAATGGCCTGCCTTGATGCAGGAATACTTTTATTTATTCCAGTGTGGGCTATATATACAATTTCCTTCTGATTTTCACAAAATACACTGAGATTCTTTGTAAAGCCTGAACTGCTGGCATCAGCAGCCTTCATAAGAATCACAGCTTTCTTTTTCTGACACACACACACTACAAGTTCAGACCAAATTGAATCTCAGAGAAAAGATTAAGTGTGGGACAAGAACACTATAAAGTCTGAGAATGTAAGAGGAAAAAAAAACACCACAAAAAAAATAAAACCAAATCAAACGCAAATAAAACCAAATCTCCCCCCCAAAAAAAAAACAAAAAAGATTTCAGCTATTATTTTTTTTATCTGATGATTTCTGAGTTGATATGGGAGTGGCTGAGTCATGCTTTCCAAATCCTCAGGATAGGCAACATTTCAGAGACGGGTTATAGCAAAGTGAGTACATGTTCAGCCTTACCATTAGCAGTCCTCCCTGCATCAAGAGCTATCACATTTTATTTTCATGTAGCTGCTAGGATCTATACTGAAACCACTAAATTCCTTTTAATTTCAAATCACCAAAACAGATATTTTAAGAGCAAGTAAAATAGGTAGTTTGTGTATGTTTTGCATTATTTTACCAAGAAAAGCTGTGCTGTAGTTCCAAAGACACATATTTCTCCTGAAGAGAAAAGCTCTTCCAGGAAGACAAATGAACAGAGTACTCTAAAAATCAGATTTCTTCCATAAAGCTGTTTCATTTCCATCTTTTTATGTCTTTAGAGGTGAACTGATCCTACATGGGAATTTAGCATTATTTTGCATATTGCAAAGGAAGTATTTTATACGAAATTAAATTAGCATTTGTCTATATTTCACCGTGTAGGTATCCTACCTCTTGTGTCATTGATAGCAGTAAAATAAATATGTGCATATGTGTAGTTTAGCAGGGAAGATGAATTATACTCTATAAGCATTTAAGGGAAGACATTCATAACGAAGCATGTTACTTGGCAAGCACGCCTGCTACTTACCACACTGAGACCTAGCAGTTCTCTGAAAAAGTATTCCATGTTCCTCCGCTGTAGGTTGTCAAGATAGTGCTGAAGGCGAGTATAGGTGTAGGGATAGCAGTAAGCAAATTGGTAAGTATCATCCTCTCGGTCAAAGCAAAAAGCAAATGACATGACATAATTCTTCCTGTGGTCTGGGCAGCGATAGTAATACACATTTTTAGAGGGTATTCTTTGCCTAAAAAACAAAACCAACACATATATACATTGATATAAAAAATCTGAATGAAGAGGCTGTATGAGATCTAAATTTCCTCTCAAGCAAATGAAATGTAATAGCTTGAACAACTCAAGACCTGGCAAGCAGATCCCAGAGCCTGCATTTTGTAGCACTTGTGTAGATGACCTCCACATCAGAGACCCATGCCACAGAAAAAACCACACACACAGCCCTCACACCCTACCCAAAACTTCAGGTATGAAAAATAACCCAGTTTTAAATTAGAAAGCAAAGGAGAAAAGGGTATTTGGGCCCATTCCAAACTGCATTACTGCCCTCCTCAAGAGTTCTGGCTTATAGCTGACAAGATAAAAACGAATGTACATGATAGTAAATAATTATAATGAAGACATTTATGTCATTGTTATCAAGCTGGTATCTGTTTCAGGAATAATAAATGTCTGCCTGACATCTTTCATGCGACTTCAATTATTCCATTATTTCTCAACAGAAATGAGTAACATTTCAGAGGAGGGTCAAATCCTTGTTCTATGGACTTAGAAATGTTCAATATTTCTGTTCGTACTCTTTCTTCATTTCATAGATGGAATCTCTAGTTTATTTAAGCAGGAGATTCTCTAGTCATGCCATGCACTTGTAATTTGATGTAACTTACTAGTCGTGTTTGACAACAAAACACTGTGGTCCTGCAGACTTTAACTGATTCAATTACACAACGTTATAAACAGGTCTCATCTAATGATTGGAGCAGATCTCAGCTAAACTAAGATCATGGTGAGGGAAAACATAATAAGAATTACAGACGTAGCATAGTAATGTGCCTCTTTGTAATAGTTCTGAGAAGCTGGTCTACTGCAGAGCACCAGTTTTGGCCTTTCATTGCTAATATGAAATAGAGGACAAAACCCTCTCATTAAGCAGAAGTACGTGTTTGCCAATTAGCAGCAGTTAAAGAGACTGATCAGTAAGACTCAGGATTTACAAAGAGAAACAGAAATGAATTGAGATGTTCTTGAAAAATTACCATAAAGAGCCAGTAATGCAGCTAATAAGACTTCAAATTAGGATTTCTTTGCCCCTTTTATTGCCCTGTTTCTTGAACATTCAGGGTTTCAAGAATTTATTTCAATATTTTTGGTTAAATAAGGCACTTGCTTATCACTAAGATCTGGAAATTATTTTTAAGCCACAAATATGAAGGACAGAAAAACAAGTCTTTTAATTTTTTCTTTAAAAGTAGCAGTCAGGGAAAAATGCCACCAGCTGTCTGCATGCAGTACCCTAACCTAATAGGTTTCTCCAGTATCTTAACGTATTTCTATCTTTCAACCTTACTCTGGAGTGCTATAGGACATCCCTCATTTGATCTCAAATCAAGCAGATGATATGTCAGTGGGTAAATGTATTCTAGCTCCCAGCCCTCAAACCGTAATGCAAGTTTAAACAGTATGTTGCTGAGTTGTTGAACTTTATTTGTTTCCAAATTAGCATGGGAGAAATAATAAAGGACAAGCTTCACTTTACGCTATAAAAATTTCATGTAAAATTATACCAATAGGAGGAAATTCAGGATTCCAGAAAGGCTAGTGCTAATTGAAATTCATCTGCTGATAGTTAATGTTTAAATGACACATAGTTCTCCTTGGTTCAATAACTTTTTACTTTTAAGCAAGTTGAAGACAACTTTGTTAATGTATTAAAGGCACTTTTGATATTTCATTCCCTTTTCCCTTCATTATAGAAGCTAAGCATCTGTTTTATTATCCACTTTGACACATCACTTTATGGCTGCATTTGGCTATTATGGCTAATCTTGATGCTCAGGACATCTGGTATTGACATTTCACTATCTGGTGTCTGACACAACAGCAGAAACCATCCTCAGTTCGTAGGTTTAAATTCACCCTCTCAGGGCAGCAAATGCCCAAACTCTTAATGCAAACCATATCTTCCAAAAAATAATTATAATAGTACTCCTGTCACTGCTAATCTATTTTTATCTCTCCTCGCACTTTGTCACTGCTAATCTGTTTGTGAGTCATATAGAGAAAGAGAGTTAGTGTTTAGGTACCAACAACACATCTTTACACACAGGAGCCTAATCAGATTGAGATCTTATCAGGGAATTAAAGAAAAAAAAAAGAAAAAAGGGAAAGAAAAAGAAAGAAGAGAGACACAATGCTCAATATCACCAACTGAGTTTTTGATAACGAAAAGACATTGCTCAGTTCTTGAATTAACCTTTGTGTCCTAGGCGCACTATTGTTTACTCTTTCCCTTTTTTGTTTTATGCCTTCTGGAAAAGGACACCCACACACTGTGGCAGCAGCTGCTCCTATTAATTTAAAGCTATTACAAAAATTAAAATTAAACCCAATTACTTTGGCTGGTTTATAGCCGGGGAACGGCTTAGTCTGATTGTTCCCTCTGGTTATGGACAAAAACAATATTCCTACCTACAGGCAGCTGCCAGTGGAATACTAATGCATCTAGGGCCTGGCAGGGACAGATTCAGAATGCAGAGTCTAACCGCATTTCTTACCAGAGAAAAATATCTTATCATGGATCTGCAGAAATGCACCAGCTTCTTACAGTGTAAGTCACAATGAAGCTGATTTGTAGTTAGAGGTAGGAAAGCAAAATGATGGTAGAAAGCTTAATGCTCAGATTTGTCATTTTGCATTTCCAGGCAGCTCACACCAAGAAATGTACCCTGCTAATTGATACACAACTGCCTGGATTTTTCACTGCTTCTGCGCGGTTATTTAAAGGAGAACCGCCCCAATTCTAAGAACAACCAGAATGCGTAACACACAAGCAACTAATTCCCAGACTCTTTTAAAAATATATTTACAAAAATGAAGCTTGATATTTTACATCACTTGGAAACATGTTCGGACTTCCTAGTCTTAAGAGCAAAATTCTCTCTGTCAGAGGAAGAAAGAAGCAAAGAAACAAAGATTTTCTCTGAATTTTGACTCTCCCAGTCCAGCACTAGTCAGGGGCTTGAGCCAGTGCGTTTGAGTGTCTTTTCTCTGACAAGGTAGCACTCCCAACACAGCAAATTTATCAATCAGGTTGTGAACGTACACATGCTGTCTGTTCCTATGTGTGTGCTACATTGCAGTCTGGAGTCGGCATTTAGTCTGTTTTGGTAGCTCGCAACAAGATCAAATTTGACAATTCACTAAAAAGAAAAAAAGAGACATCATTTAGTCTCAAAAAAATGATAACTGCAAATATATTCTTTGCGACTACAACAGGCAGTGAGGTGTATTACACATAACTCAGCTTTGAAAATTTTACCTTAACTGTATTTCTGTTTTGAACATTATTTTAATTTCAACTCTACCTTGGTCATAATACTGATCTTAAAGGCAAACCTTATTACCCGTTTTTCTCTGCTATCTTATTTCCCTTTGAAAACTGGGGAACAAACACAAGGGGGTGAAGGGGTTGATGCTGTGTGGAATCTCTTCTTCAAGTTTTAAACTCATAACAGTGTTAATCAAATCAATTTTGTGGTATCACAACATAAATAATTAGAAAATAACAATCTTTGGAGCACTTTTTTTTTTTTTTTTTTGCATGACCAAAGCAGAGAGCTCTTAGCCAGCCAAATTCCCAATGACTTTAATGAGCAGCCTAAACAGTTTTGGACTGCTTTTAATTTGGCATTCATGAAGTAATTATTCAGTTCCTTGACTCTACTGGATTGGGTTAGAGATATCTAAGTCACTAGACTTCAAAGTACAATGATGATATTTGGAAGAAAAACAAAAAGCTGCAGATGCTGTAAAAGACAAGTGTCCAAAAGAAAAATTAAGTGATCTGACTTGTAGAGAAATGCTCAAGTGAATCTGATTGCAATGTGGTGTTAGCTATGATGAACCACTGTGGTGATCATTTTTAATTGCCATCAGTTTGCAGATGTAGGGATACAACATAATGATTTTACAAATTTCCGGGTTTGATTACATAATTCAAAGGGGTGGGCCTGAGTTACAACCTCAGAGGAAATTAAACTGAAATTTGAAAAACATTTGAAGCACAAAACCTGATTCCAATTCAACTTTGGGGAATAACTTTCAGGTATTTCTTCATGCTATCCAAAACACTAGATCCAAAAAACTCCTTCTGAGCGTTGACATTTTATTATTAAAGCTGGATGTCCCTATTTATAAACTGCAAAAAATCCAATGAACTTTGGAGAAAATATAAGGAAGTCAATCATACATTGCAAACTACTCTTCTGGGAGGCAGCCCTTTCAAATTCAAGGTCTTACTGACTTATTTCTCTGTTAGTCTAAGCCATTATTTTCACTCTCGCTTATTCTTGTTGACAAGTGGACATGACCGTCTTCAAAACTCCTAGTTTACTTGTGACAAAATAAGTTTGTAGGTTTTTTTCTTGCACAAAATTTTGCATTTGATTCACAGAGCATGGAGTAACAGTGAATGTGTCATATGGTGTTATATTTTTTTTCCAGATAACTGAATGAGTTTTGGCACAGCTAACTCTGTTTCAGACACTGCAAAATAAGTACTCTTTTTGTTCGTGCTTATATATATCAGGATGCTTTCCAAATGTCTTTATCATATTTAGCCGTCTATTTAGCACCCGAAAGTTTTCAAGCTCTACCAATACCTGGTTTCTTCTTCTTAAGTATAAAAATCCACATATTCTGTAATTCAATGATTTACATGAAAATCAGGAAAACTGCACAATAAACGTAGTTTTCAGGGGTTAATGTTAACTGCAATGATTAAGTAACCTTTCTAAAGATTGCTAGGGAATTCAAATAACAGCGAACTGTAGAAAGATTGCTTGTAAACTCTCTGCATTCTTTACAACTTCAAGGGGAAAACACTGACTTTTTTACTTTTATTAAATCTAAAACTTTAGTTAAATAATTAAGCAATGAGAAGGTAAATTTAATTCTTTGGGGAGAATTTCTGCATGTTAAATGTTTGTAATCTACATGGTAAAACTTTATTGATATTAAGTAACTGTATCAGTGCCAGTCTAATCTGACATTTTTTTCCTTTTATGAGATCTGCACATCAGATGAATCAGTCCCATCAGCTGATATGAAGATAGCAAAATTCTCCTGAAAGTTACTATTACCTTACTATCGTTTCAGTACTTGAAAGCCAAAACCTAGAAACAAATTTGAATGAGCAAATGTTATGAGAATAATTCTTAATATTTCATACACGCTTGGATACTTTCAGCAGGATCTTCCTCAGAAAGGTTTTTAACAAAACTATCTTCAACACAGCACAGTGCTCTGACAAGGAAAATTCAACATTGAGGAGAAACAATAAGTCAAAAAATAGCAGTGGGAATTGTCTTTTGTCCTGTGTTTGCAGAATACCTTACAGAAATGTGGTCCTTGCACACAGGCCAGTCTCCTAGGTTCTACAATAATGCCAATAACAAAAATGTAATGAAACCATCCTACCTAAAACCACAGGCAACAGGTACAAGTCATTATTCCTGAAATGACAAGAAATGATTTACCTTCTTTTTGCCATTCCTACCTTCTATTATACACAAAGCTACACTCCCTCCTCCATCTTTCGTTTATTCTGTCCAGTTGCTAAAGCTTATATTGTAGTGACTTTCCTCTGAAGCAGCAGTTCCAATACTGCAATTATTCTACATAAACTCTCTTTTAAACTGCAGGGATAATGAATGGTGCTGATTTTTTTCTGCAGTTGAAATATGATTTGCCTACTGACCACAGGTGTTCCAGCCATGTGTTGATTCAATAGCAATATCTCTATGCAGTACTTATAAAGCAAAACAGAAAGAGAGCGTGGAAAGCTGACTTTCCACAAAAAAAACTAGAACAAGAAAAGAAAACAGTACAGTTAGCCATACAAGCCTTGTGATTCTCTGAATACATCATAAATGCAAGAGAAGAATGCAGGAACTAGCATTTCTGTCCTGAAATGCAGCTACTGGGAAAAAAAACAAACAGCAAAACAGAACAAACAATCAAGAAACACAAGGTTTAAAACATTTAAAAAAAAAATCAAACAATTTTCACAGGAGAATTTGTGATCGAAAACACTGGGTACGGAAAGGAGAATGTCTCAGTGTCTCAGAATACCGCACAGTTGCAGCTCCAAAGTTAGAAACATGCAAAAAAGAAAAACAAGGCTTTTGGCAGCAATTGAAAAAGAAAAGCCACAAATACTGTTAAAGAAATGGACAGATTTAAAAGAATTAAGTCAGCATGAATAATGTTGCATTAGAAGGAGGTGAGGACAAGAAACACTCCACCTCAGCACATAAATCTGAAAACCACGTAGCAATACTTGTCCTGGCTTTGACCTATACCAGACTCTCTGGCCATAAAAGAACAGCCTACTGACAACTTCAGAACACAGTTTGAATATACTGACATTAGGGAGAAAATAAGCATACAAAAAACCAGAAGAAAACGTATCACTGACTGGATCAGAAAGGAAGACAGGTTAGGAAACACAAGGAGGAGACAAGACTGGCACACCACAAGCTTACCAGATTCAAACTGGCCAGAAACAAGGTAATAGAATGACATTGAATAAATGACCTTTTAGGCCTTTCTTATATCTACAATCCATGGAAAAAATCCCATGCTTGAGAGATTCATGCACTGCACAAATTTTAGGAAAGACCACTAAGTGAGAAATAGTTTATTCCTATTCAGAGTCTCTTCAAAAACGTTTATTTCAATCAGATTTTTTCTCTGACAAACAGTTCAAAGGAATTCCAAAGAATTTCACTAAGTGTTTTCATGGCCCCATTCTTCAGCATTTTAGTCCATTATTCTTTCCTGTCTCCACTGTAATCGGACATACAATCCCTCCAGATTATGTTGACTGGAAAACACATACTTACAGAATCATACAGGCTATAAAACTGAGTCCTTACAATGTTTGGAGCACGTGTTGGCCTGGGAATGAGACCAACCTCAATCCCAAATTCAAGTCCCTGGACCGCATTACCAGTAGGCCACTGGGTCAGCTCTAATAGACTCTTAGCCTCAATTACCTAATTAGCCTTTTCTTCACTCTCCTCTTCTCCCTTTCCCATCTGTTCATCTATTCCCACCACTCCCTGTTCTTCTGCAAGAATAATTTTTTAAATCTATGTTAACTTCATTTAGGTTAGTCTCAAGTGACTTCTCCTCTTTGCAAGAATAATTTATAAGTCTCATAAGAGTCCCAACTTGAGGAATTATTTCAGTAACATCTGAATTCTGAAATCCATGTTTAAAATGTTGATGATTTCGTAGTCTAAATATAAAGCTGAGATTGCTAATTTATGTCATTTTGATGTGAATTTTAACTGACTAACAAAGAAAGGAGAATGGATATTAAACAGTTTTCTATCAATTGTAGCTTTATTCATACTGAGCTGTCCTTAGTAAGATCTGAAACTCTCTGGAAGCCTTAGATTTTCTAGAGTATATTTTTCGTCATAAAGATCAGAGCATCTCTGATAGTAGATGATATATGAGCAGGATAAAGACAAAAGAAAACATGAACTTTTCATCATAGTTCAGACTTTGTTAGGTGGACAAACTTACCCATAATATTATACTTTATCCTATCCTCTGTCACCACGTTATGAAGACAGAGTTCAGTAATTCATTTTTAATGTCACTTTTCTTACACCTTCTAGCGCCGTGTTCACATTTTCTACCATAACATTACCTCAAACGGCTTCTGTTATGGAGCTGCCAACAGCAATCTTCAGGTTTTTTTCCTTTCAGTTAGAGGATAAGATTTTTGTGTTGTTTTCTCCACATATTAACTTCTCATTTATCAGGACTGAGACTTCCTTATCCGAGTAACTTGTTTAGATTACTCAAATGTTTCTAACAGTGTGCTACAGGCTTAAATTACTTAAGTAATTACATAATTTGTAAGTGTTACCACCTAATCCTTCACCTTTCTCCTCAGGTCACTAATAAATATACTTAGCCTATGACCTGATAGGTAACTTTAAGGAACACAGCTGCTAGGCTTTTACTGTGATGAAAACTGACCACTTAGCCCTCTGCCTTTCTGCTTCCTTGTTTGTTTTTGATATATGATGATACTTGCCCTGTCACCATATGTGACTACTTGGGTTTTGCAGCACTGTCTTGTGATAGACTTTGTCATAAGCTTTTAAAAAGTCAAAATACATTATGTCAGGCAACTCTCCTCATATGCCTGGTAGCTGAAACCTAAAGGTGATGAGACATTCCCAGGAATCGCCAAGAGGAAAGGGCACCTTGGTATCTGACGGGATCAAACACAAAAGACTGGTGAGCAACCCAGAAGCACCTTCTTCTGGTGCACATTATATTTTTGAAGGACACTTCTGCTACAAAAGGAGTTATTCATCATGTGGAGAACATGTAGGAAAGTCTAGGCCAACTTATTCTGTCCAAGACATTCAACCCAGGAAGAGGCATTTAGCACCAAAATGCAAAGGTTACACCTGAAGCAAAAAAAGAAGGGGGAGGTGTGGTTTGAGTAAAATTCTTTCACAAGATGTGTGAGCACCAGAACCTGCTTAAGCCTCCGCTATGAATTGGGAGCCTGTGCCTAGTTCTCAGCACTGTGCTTACCCTTCCAAGCCTGGAAAGAAACAAACCTGTCAGCAGAGGGGTAGGAGCTAATGGGAATGGTAGGTAAGAACACTGAAGACTGCAGAGCACCCAGAGTCATGGCTAGCAGAAGCACTATGTGTGACTGGAAGGAATGACGGTAGGAGAAAACAACCTAGTGGCCTTATTAGATGAAAAGATTATTGTAACAATTATATCTCGGGAATTTTTTATTGTTACTCAGAGTATCTAAGTTGTCAAGATTTCTCTTTTCTCCATTTTATGAAAACTTTGTTTATTTTACCCTCTAATTCCTTTTTGTGAATGGGGAGAATCTTCCCCCTGAGCATCAGTAAGATCAGGATTGGTTTCTGGAAAAGGGATGATGTCAGCATGTATGCAGTGACCCCCTCAAGTTCAAACCTGACCCTTGCTGCTGTCAATCAAGTCCAGGGGAAAAGGGTTACCTTATCTTTTTTATTCTCTTCTCTTTCTCCCATGGCTGTGGCCAGGCGTTGTTAGAGGCAGGGTGCTGGGCTAGAGGGACTTTTGGCTCATGCGGTGTGGCCATTCCTATTTCTTTTTATGGGCACATTCACAGACTTCTAAGCATGTAGTGAGACGTGATTTTTCTTTGCTGGAGCTGCTCTCATTAAAGTCTCTCACATCATGATCTTCCAGGTGTTTTATTATTCCCTTTTAAATTTCTGTTAAGACCATTTGCAATGTGTAGATGTAATGCTTACTGGCCTAAATATAGGATAAACCCCAGATATTTGCCAACCTTCTGGAACAGAGCTTCACTTTAACGACAGTGCATATCTGTATTAGCAGCTCAGATAATTCATTCTTAAGTTTCTTCAGAATTCTTTTCTACATAAATCATGTGTAGCTGATGATTTACTGCTTTCTAAATAATCAGTTTGCCCCATCTTTTCAATCTCTGATCGTGCCTCAACTTTTTTCTCAGAAAAGAGAAGATCTAAGAGAGGTACCTCCAAAAGTTGTTTGCTATAAAGACTGATTTACGATGTAGAACCACCTGATTTGTTTGCATCAAAGCACATAATCTTAAAACATGTACAAGATGTGAAAATGTGAGAGCAAATAATTTAAATTCAGTATTGCAAACCTTTTATTTTCTCCCCAGGCTACACATCTTGCACATAGACAAGTTTTATTCTCCATTCTCCTCCATGAGCCACTTCATATTTCCTCCTTCCACCTTTCTCTGCTAAAAAACTAATTTATAGAGAGTATCTATCCTCAAGAATGCTCACATTTCTTCTGCTACAGGGAGTCTGTAGGTCTCCTTTTATTCCCCATGCAAGCAGGTGGTCAGTTGTTAGCAATGGCAATACTGCATTTCCGGGGCTGAACTT
This sequence comes from Cuculus canorus, assembly GCF_017976375.1. NCBI lineage: Eukaryota > Metazoa > Chordata > Aves > Cuculiformes > Cuculidae > Cuculus > Cuculus canorus. The sequence continues at coordinate 24,291,123 of NC_071408.1, read as the reverse complement.
GCATTGTGCCATGCAGACGTGCCTGTTGTGTCCTTCATTTATCCCTCTCAGAGGCACTACCCGGAGCCATTAAATTAAATGAAGGAAAAGTCTCAATTCTCAGTTTTCTTATGTAATAGGAGAAAGACAAATTGGCAATTCCCTCTCTTGAAAGACAGAAGTGAATGCACATATGCAACAGAAGTTCGATACTCCATCTCACAGACCAAGAGATACAGCTTTGCATACACCTTGGCTCCCAAACTCCAACACATGCTGGTCCTGATCCTTCTCCCCACTGAGCCCAGCTTCAAGAAGAAAACATGTAAACGGCCACCTAGGCATTACAATTCTTAGTTTAATGAGGGAAAAAATCCCTAGGAATTTCTTATTCCTTACATTCTTTGCTATCTTATTCCTAGTGGTCTTTTTGCCAGCTGATACTTTTTCAGAAATAACCTGTGCAGGCTTTCTTATCCAGGTAAGAGAAATGAATCCAATACAAAGGTGTTGGCCTCAGTCTACATGGGAAATAAACCACCATTCCCTCTGTCTCTCCTTTCAAACATTTCTAGTTGCTGACCCACAGAGTAGTGTTGATCTAAGAAGAGACTAAGTATCCTGCCCTCTCAGTCGCTTCTTTTTTACAGTACACATGGAAACACGCAGACAGAGGAAAAAAGCTAGGAACAAGGGGACCAGGCAGCCAGAAGCAATCGTGCACACATGGGATTTCTCATCCTAAACACAAAGTTAAAAAAATGAGATGCTGTGATTGCTGTTGAAGACAGGAGAAAATGAAAAATGGTATGTGTGGCACTAATCTTGTTTCTCCAAACTGTATACGTGATATCACCAGGCCACTCCAATTTTTCACAATAATAGTTGCAGCATCATTTTTCTTGATAGCCCTTTAAAGAAGTATTCATTTTAGGAAAAGTCTCTGGTTTGTTTTTTTTGCTTTTTTTCCTCTACCTGAACAGTCAGTGTCACAAAACGGAACAACTGCAATCCTTATGCATATTTTAAAGTACTGTCCCATTTCACCACGCTGAGTTTGTTTAGACCACAGAAGCATTACCTCCTTTACCCTTTTCTGCATTAAAACTAGACATGACGGTGAGGGGAAGGGAAACGTAGGACACATTTCGTTAAATTACACGAAGTTTTATTTAGCCTTGAAAACTCTTCACTTCTTTTGCTGCTAAAGGTGATGACAAAGTTCTAGACAATTTCCTTCATCTTTAGACTGTTATAAAACATAGCGAGAGAATATACACAGTGCTTACAGGTCAGCAAGGAGTCTGATACACTGGGAGAGTATGGTTTACATACTGTAAACGCACCATGACTGACATACAAGTCAGCGATCCCTAATGCAATGCAGAACTTTACATCTTGCCAACAAAAGTATTTTTTCTGTGCTCTCAGGGAATGTAACCAGTTTAAACAATAGGAGACCCTTCCCCCTCTTTGCCTCTTAAATATTCTCCAAGCCAAACCTTCACCCTACTCTGGGAAAAGGTATGGAGATTTACTGTAAGTAGTTTGAGCTCCAGATAATATATAAGGACTTGCAAAAAACATGCCTTCAAGGATTTTCAGGCACACACTGTAGCGCTCCAGAGAGGTTACTCTTAAAATCACTGTTCAAATGTTTGCTTTTCCAGGGCCTAATCAATGAGATTATCTAAGCAGATGCTTCACTAGTTGCAAGCCCAGGCACATAATCACATATTTCTAATGCTGTGGAATAGGTATGCTACCATAAGATTTCATACGAGGAAAAAGTGGGTAGACTAAACTCTAAGAGAGAGGTCATAGTCTCTAATTTATATAAAGAAAATACAGAAGGGATCCTGAGTACTGTGTCCAGTTCTGGAATCCACAGCATAAAAAGGATATGGAATTGGATAGCATAAGGACACAAAGATGATCCAAGGGCTATAAGGACAGGCTGAGAGAGTTGGGTTTGTTCAGCCTGGAGAAGGGAAGGCTCTGGGGACACCTTATAGGGACCTTCCAGTACCTGAAGGGGTCCTATAGGAAAGCTTGGGAGGGACATTTTATGAGGGCATATAGTGATAGGACGAGAGGGAATGGCTTTAAATTGGAAGTGGGTAGATTTAGATTAGATATTAGGAAGAAATTCTTCACAATGAGGGTGGTGAGGTGCTGTAACAGGTTGCCCAGGGAAGTCGTGGATGCCCCATCCCTGAGGCCAGGTTCAAGGGAGACGTTCAAGGCCGGGTTGGATGGGGCTTTGAGCAGCCCGATCCAGTGGGAGGTGTCCCTGCCCATGGCAAGGGGGTTGGAAATGGATGATCTTTAAGGTCCTTTGCAACCGAAACCATTCTGTGATTTTATGCTGGGACAGCATTCTGTGTTTCTCAGTATTTCCTGCACTGATAAGCACTAACAACTCTGAAGTGTAATACATAGAAGGCTTCAGAGAAAACTCTATGTGAAGCAAAATACTATCCATTCTATCAGTTTCATCTTTCTGTTTTGCAAATATAATATTAGTGGGTAGCAGTAGTGCTCCTCAATGTGCTTCAGGCTTTTACAGTATGATTACCAACAGCAGGTTAGACCAACCTACATAGAAAGTATTAACGTACAGAGAAGCCATTGGGACTGTCACAGCATTTTTCTTTAATTTGAGGCAGGGTTTCAGAGGATTCTTTTACACGTATCTCAGGAACTTATCCGTTTCACATTTCTGTAGGTTTGCCCCAAATAGTAACTTCCATTTTAGAAAAGTAAGGCTTTATAGGACTGCCATTTGTGCTAAAACCAATTCTATATTGCAATAAGGCTGAGTTTTCGAAAGAAAACAGCTAAGAATCTTCTGAATAGTGTCAAGAAGCAGTAATATTTATGCTGAGATAAATAAGAAGACGGGTGCAAATAAAATAAAACAACATAAGGGATACAAAAACTTTTATAAGCCTAGTGCCTTCAAAATGCTCCATGTAATATGTATTTTCAGGAGAATGACAGGACATTTGACAATACACCTGTACAAAATGTTTGTAAGAGTCCACGACATATAATTTATACAGCTATCAAGTTAAAAAACAAATGGTGAAAATGTAGGTTGTAATAGCCTTAACTATTTAAAGACTTTAAAGCAAGAGTCATATTTACATATCTGTTCCTTTTTTCAGGCCATATCATGTATCAAACATTGTCCCCCTGGTCCTTAAATGGGACAAGAATGTACTGAGGTGTTATATATACTCATATATGTGTTAGCTATTATGGCTAGAATTTTGGGATATCTAGCCATGTATCATTCTAAGTAAGATAAAGGTAAAACATTTTCACTGTAATAATAGGGAAAATTTGATACACATACACGTGCACTTAATTAAAAAATTACATCAATCTATTACTTAGCATACTGTTAAAGAATGGTTTGAAATAGTTATAGAAGACTTTGCATCAATCTCATTTTGCCTACAGTTGTGCATTAGCTCAGCATTAAGCAGAAGCACAGTCCTGCTGAATGTGAACCACAGTTTGAAATAGGATTCATAAATCAGGGTTAAGCATTAACAGACAGGAAGGTAGATGCCATTTCCTATTCCATTAATGACTATAAAAATTCTAGCATGGGAAAAAATATATACTGAAATGTCTTAAAAGTGAACAGATAACTTTTAAAAAGGAAGCTCACATATTACATTAAAACATATGAAAATAGAAGAATGAAGTTATTTCTAAGTATTTTCATACATTATTTATATATCTAAAACACATGAGTACTATTTTAAGTGCCACTCCTCTAAAATGAAAGAGTAAACAAAATAAAAGCCCTTTAAATATATTCACCTGGATTAAAGCTGTGAAAAAATATGACTAACGTTATATCTTACAACATTTTCAACTGGGTCTGGTCATGGTCATACTCCTTTCTGAATCTCCGTATCAGAAACATTAAACTTGATGTTCATTACCCATGAGGATGTGCTTAGTTAAACCATTTATAGCAGATATAATACATGTTCCATACACAGTAATGCTAATGCAGATAATGTGAACCTGCAATATTCCTGCTGTACAGATCATTGGAGTCTCCCATTGAGAGATGAGAGTGCCTGGTTTGTGTTTGTCCCATGTTGATTGTAGGATGTGGACACACGTTCTCAAGGGAATGGGATAAAAGGGCAAGCCATTCTCATAATTCAAGAAAAACAAATCTGCACATAACTTTAAATGACAGATCAGTTTGCTCAGTTGCTGCTCTCAAGCAGTTTCTAGTACACATTTATTAGAATACAGGATGGCTTTAAATGACAAGACACAGCTATCTCGCAGACAGACAGCACAAAAACCGCCTATCACTGTTATTATTTTAAAATTACTAGGATTAAATTCAAAACAGACAATATAAATGATGCAGAAAAAAAAATCCCCCAAAATATTGTTTTAAATTTAAATTACAAACATTGGAAGGGAAATTAAATGACCTCAGGAAGACCACAAACAACAATAACCCAGTGCTTTTGTTTCACAACTATCTGTACAGTGCCTGGCTGGCCGAAGGCTCTGATTTGTCAGATAAATGCACTATAACTCACCATTTACCCCACAAAAACCACTGATCAGCTGTGTGCTGTTATAAACACCCAGTGTCCCAGGATTTACACAATCAGGCTAAGCTCCTCAAAACTGTGTAGGAGAAATCCAAAAATGAAGACTTAAAGAAAGGCTTATAAATGTAAAATTTCATTCTCTCTGAATGATGACACAAGATCTCTTTTCTCTGACAGTTGCCTGAGAGACAGCTAATGGAGCTGGCAAATTCAAGAGATAAGAAAGAAAGAGTAACGTTGCTTATTAGAACAACAGACTGAGCTAGAAAAAGCAAACCAGTCCAACCAGAAGAGCTCATGGGCCTTAAAGCTTTCTGCTTTTCCTATATCACTCAGCTCAGTTTATATTTTGTATTACCTTTAATCCATATCCACTTCGTGATTGAGCATACTTGTTACAGGTTAGCTATACCTTTGATTCCCTTTCAGTCTCTCCGAAGCAAACACTTCTAAACAACTCATCTTGCATGTCCGCAGTTCTCAAAGTCAAGTCTCATGATTTCCTCCCATTTCCTTCCACGACTGTAACACATTTCATCAGCAAAAAAAAAAAAAAAGGAAAAAAATACCACAAACTTCCTTTTGGAAGTCATGGTCACAAGAGAAGTACAATTACTTAGAACAGCATCCTGAAATCAGAAGTGTTATTCGTTTACTCAAACCTCACAATCAGAGTCAAGAATTTATGTGTAGCATACTTGGCATATCCCCTAAGGTGACCGGGCACCTTCCTCAGTCATTGTTCAGCTTGGGACTACTGCTGGATTGGATCTGGAGATTTTGATTCTCACTTCCACCTCCAGAGCTTCAAGTGCAGTACTTGAAATACTTTGCAAAATCACCTGTGTGGGTTCCCCTCGCCTTGCAGGCAGAACATTGCTGGCTAGCCAGAACAGGGAAACATCAACACAGAACTTATAACTGACACTGGTGCTGACAGAGACTGGTGACTGGGATACTGGAATTCAGTCCTTGCAGGCATTACTAAGTAATATACTAAACCAACCTAAACAAACAGAAGTTAGTATAATAGCAGTAAATTAAAGGCCTCTTTCCTACACTATAATGCATCTGGCAGCCTTATGCCCTACAAATACTCATATATTAGCATTTAAATATTTTTATTCCATCTCATAGAATGATCCTGTCTCTGTCAATACCTTGCTGTATCTCGCAGGCCTTTTAAGACCAGTTTCAGCCATGTAAAGAATAATGAAAAGTTCAGAAATTTATTTTGATTTCCTGCAATATGCTACCCAACAGTTTTCTGTTGTGTTATATGACCTTTCTGCCTAGCTAGTGTTTTGCTATTGATTTTAATTACTCAGTTTAATTTACTGCATGCCAACACAAAGCTGTTTACTCCTACTTGCCAAAATGTTGTCGTAGTCTCCCAGAGGAGGGCAAAATGAGAAAACTGTATGTGCTTTACAGTTACATGCTATTCATTATAAAGAATTTAATAGTTTCACTTTATATAAATGTCATCGCTCTCACATGTAGCCACTAAAAACACAAAAATAACATACAGAAAAGAAAATGCTATGCCTATCAGAGGAGAAGTAGAATATAAAAGCCTTAATTTACGAAAGGCTTTGACTTGAAGCAGTTTAGATTTTTTCTTTGCTATTCTTCTCTGAACAAGTGAGGGAGTTAAGGCCATATGTTCCCCTTCTGCACAAAAAAATCATGAACAGAAACAAATGAATCCTAGAACCTCACTATGATTACATATGCCAGTAAATTCTACCTTGCCCTCACAATCCAGTTGCATGATGAGAAAGAGGGAATGCTAATTTCTGCATAATTACCCTGGCATCACAGAAATTAACTGAACAAACCACTTTGTGAGAGGATGCTACAGATATTGGTAGAACATTCTTTCAAGGGAAATTATGTTGGCATGATGGACGTTTGCAACACTGGAAGATGAAGAAAGCTCACTTGTGGGGTAACAACCCTTTTAACCAAGCAGCACACTCTCAGTCCGGTTACTCTGCAGATAGACAGCCAGACAGGGATAGTAGGGCTGGAGAAAATCCTGACCAGTGTGTCTTAGAGATAGCATTTTACTATAGTTTGGAAAACCTGTATTTAGGTGAATGTAACTTTTTTTTTTCTTTTTTTCCCCTCAGGATAGCAAACATTTAAAAGAAAAGGCAATTTCAAAATCCTTATTCCAGCTCATTACATTTCTGGTAGACATGCAAACTGTCAAAGAAAGGGGTAATTCAGTTGCCATATTTTATTTTTAAACCTACTTCGGTTGTTCTTTTCTCTTTTAACTCTGACCAATGGAACCGCATTGTACTGGGAACCTAGAACAAAGAAATTGCCCCAAATTGCCCCACTAAGGAAATGAGAATGGATTTGGTGCATTTTATTATCATCAATGGAAAGGGTGTGTTGTACTGACTAAGTTTCATGGTTTTCTAACTCCTGTTTATCTACTAGCTCTTTGATTTCAACTACATATAAAAAAATAGGACCTTCTAATGACAGCACTGTATTATGAAAGCCTCACCAGCCTTGCTCAATTGTAGAGTGCTCTTGAAGAATGACAAATACTTTGGACAAAGTTGAATATCAAGATGATAACTGCTGGGAATATGAAAATTCTCTGACTATCTTGTTTACAGTGTTAGAGTGAATCTCCTGCAGAACCTTTGAATACTGTTTTTTGAATTAGGAAAATAAGATTGAAAAATACTGAAACCATTAATTATTCATACTGTTTTGTATTTGCTTATTGTGGTTTTATATTTACTATAATATCCCTCCAAAATTAGAGATTTTAACCTGAGAATCTCACCACTACAAAGCATTTGTTTAAGTATAAAGTCAAACTCTCAAAACAACACTTGTTCAAAACCACAATAATTTATGGCGAAAATATGCATAGCTCAAAATTTTCTTATGACCTTGATATAAAGCATAAACTGAACAAGTCTTTCCTAAGAAGCCTAGAATTGCTCAATGTAGTGATAGATTTTTGGGAAGGCTTCCATAAATCTACCCAGATTTGTAATGAGACAGAAACATGTACCATTACTTTGTTTCCCTCCTATTGTACTTTGTACAGCTTTAAGACCAAAGTGGTTTTGTATGTGATACTCTTCCTTAGAACACTGGCTGGTAGACCTACATCTACGAAAAACTCTCAAATCTAAATAAAGTGTATAAGCTCCCTGTCCAATACTTACAAAGAGTGAGGCACCTCTCAATGTGAGGCAGCATAAAATTCTAAGGATAGAGCCATTTCATCTGCTTTGCTCTTCTATAGTCACAAGATCATAGGATAATCCAGGTTAGGAGGGACCTCAAGAAGTCATCAAATCCAACTTCATAGACAAATCAGGGTCAGCTATGAGATTAGACCAGGTTTTTCAGAGCTTTATCCAGTCAGGTCTTGAAAAACTCCAGGGATGGAGACTGTACAACCTCTTTAGGAAGTCTTTTCCGATGTTTTTGCCATGAGGACAGTAAACCTTCGTGTTGCAAGGAGTTGTCTCCTGCTTTGTAGAATTAACAGCCCTGAAGAGCTGAATGGAATTAGAAACTTCTAAGTCCAAACAGATACATGGAGATTATTCCTTTCTTCCAATATGCAAGCACTGGAGACAATGACAGCACCCCTTGTTACGCATAATGCGAACACTTAAGTTAGTAGTTAGGACACTAATCCAAGCTTGAAGGAGACCTCTTATGATTCTCACATCTGCCCAAGAGGTCTCCCTTCAAGGAAGGAAACTGACCAGTCTGCTGTTGGCTCAGCTTAGACTGGGACAGAGTCAATTCTTACATGCATAGTTCCATTTTATATGAAGTAATCAGACTTTTTGAGTAACAAAGGATGCAGCAGCCCAGTGGAGCCACCTGCACAGCAAGATCTTGGTACGTTTCTGTTTCCAACTACTGAAAAAGCACTTTTTTTTTCTGGAAGCCTAGAAAATTCTTCATGCTCTGACCACACGCGCCAGATCAGGCAATGTAACAGGCTGAAGAATGCTCAATTTACAGGTCTTGTCATGACCCACTGCCTAGGACTTGGCTGCTGCAATTACTATGACTGAAGCTGATATGGACACATCCAGCCATAGAACTTTAAGCATCCAGGAAAGTCAGAAGTCAAAATGTAGGATCTCATACACCACAAATACTTGCAAACCTGCAAAGCTAGAGACTAGCTCCAAAGGGACTTTGACAACTTTACTACTATACTTCGGTTTCAAGAACCAGAACAAGGCCGGATTCTCACCCAAGTCCTTTCAAGGATCCATCTTCTAGACCAGACAACCAGCAAAATCCTAACATACCAAATGATAACAGTACCAAAACACAGTGGACTTTGAGAAAGCTCATTAGCAGTCCCACACAGCTTGAATAATTCTGAGGCAAAAATGAAGGGAAAATAATCCAATATTCAAAACCTTATTCCCAAATTCTCCAGGTGGCACTGTGCACAAAATTATATATCTAAACTTAAATTCTAGTCTTCCAATATCTAGCATTTATAAAAATGCCAAATCTGAAAACATTTACCAGCAGGTGTAATGCTTGCTATCATTAGCAGCACTGATCTAAAAGAACTGCATGCCATAGTAAATCAGAGAGACTGCTGATGGCAATAAGCATTATGCCCAAAAGTAAGAGTTTATAGTTGCCAGCACAAAAAATGACATACTGTGCTTTTTCTAAATATATCAGAAATAAACTGCCAAACTACGCTGTGAAAATTTATGTATATTCTGAAAACTTATTTGGCTTTTTACTTCTTTACATGTGTGCTCTATACAGATCCAAAGAGGAAATGGAAATCCATTCCCCTATATGTAAGAAATAAATTAGACATACAGAATACTACACTGTTCCATCCTGCAGATTTTCTCTGACCCCTGGTAAGTAATTTTTAAGTATGCAGTAATGAAGCCTACTTTTCTACATACTTTCTAGGGTGTACCATTCTTTTCTAGATCAGTGCTTTCAATTAAAACATGGATCATCATTTCTTTTTTATTGCTCAAGAATAAAGGAACAATTAAGAGCTCCAAAATAAAAATCAATGATTATGAAAAAAACAGTAAAGTATTGTTCAGACTCAAGTGTGTATATTTTTTTTCCCAACAATGTGTAGGTCCGGTTAAAAAGAATAAAAAATTCACTTTTCCATTACCCCAAAATTAAGAAGTGTCTTTGCTTTTTTTGGCAACTGAAATAGCTAATCGTGGAACGATCTTCTTTAAGTTAAAATAGCTCAGCCTACATTCCACCCCATGCAGATGGTACCCATACCAAAAAGAAGAAATGTCTTCACACAAGTCTCTATGCCAAACACGACAAGTGAAGTACAGGTTGTTTCTTAATAGCCCACAAGTATTTGCAGGTTCACCCTTGCAAATCAGTGACTGCATTTCTGAGCATGCCTTTCACACAGTTGATCTCACTGAAAAGGTAAGGCATTCCCATGGCTGCAATGGTAGAATGGACTTTATAAGACCTGTTTTCAGTGTTCAGCTCTGCTCATGTGCTGCTTTACGACATTTTGAAAGTAACTTCATCTTCCCAGGTCCTTCATTTAAATGATAACACCTCCATCATTTAAGATCATTTAAACCAGATATATTATCTCACCTATTATATTTAAGTTTGTCAATAAATTATTTCTGTAACAACAACAAAAAAAATCTTGTTTTTAAGAGGAGCTGCTTTCTTTCATTTTGGTTTTAAAAAAATTAACATCCTTGTTTACAGGTTCTGTAATTTACTGAAGACTTCTGTTTGAATCTTTAGGGCAGACTAATGACCTTAAGTGACCAGCAAAAGCAATCTATACCTGTCTGATAACTCCTTACGGATCACAGCTATGAAGATCTTCATAGAGCATAAACTAGTAATGAAATTCTAATATGCTATGCTTTCTGGCTTGCGGGTTTCTGGGTTTTTTTGTGGGGTTTTTTGTTTGTTTGTTTTTTTTAGCTAAAACCAGGGAGGGGCTTCTCTTGAAAAATCATTACAGCTTTCCTCCATTATTTGTTATGATAAATGAGACTTTACCCATAACCAGTTTGGTGACCTTTACAACTTGTGGGTCCAAAATTTCCATTTGAATGGGCTATGTTTTTTTCTCACAATAACCCCCATTCTCTCTCCCTGTTAATATGGTTGCCCCTGGTGCTGCATTAGCTAATCCTTTCAAGAAGCAAACTATCAGGACCAGGAATTGGAAGTTCAAAGGTCACCCCCAAACTGATCTCTCCCCAGTGGCAATGTGAGATGAGGGATGACACAGAAAATTTCTTTTTTTAAAATAGATTTAGCACTCTCTGCTGCCGACAAAATCACTCTCTATGACCTTGTAGCATGTAAACACTTCCTATAGTATACGATATCTAGTAGTTATTCTGTTAAAGAAACTTGAATCTTGAGATTTATACTCCTGGTTGCATTACATTTCAAAAATATATTGGACTATCCTCTCTACTTATTCCTCTTCTCTTCCTTACTCATAATAATAACCTAGACACTTAAAATGGTATCACTTCTCTTATACTAAAGTGGGCTGTCTGCCAAGTGCTGGCATTTAGCTCTCTAGCTAGACCTAGTCTTCTTTAGCATTAAGAAGATATCGATTGTTGTTTTAAGTGGGATACATTTTGCTACACACAGATTCTTGGAGTATCTATATTAGAACATAACATTTAACTTGATTTAAACAGTTATGCATTATCTAGATAATACAGATTTGGTTTCACAAACTTTCACAATCAAAACAATAGAATCATAGAACCAGTAGGGTTGGAAGGGATCGTAAAGATCATCTGGTTCCCACCCTCCTGCCATGGGCAGGTGCATCCCACTGGATCAGGCTGCCCAAGGCCCCATCCAGCCTGGCCTTGAACACCTCCAGGGATGGGGCAGCCACACTTTCCCTGGGCAACCTTTGCCAGTGCCTCAGCACTCTCATAGTGAAGAAATTCTTCCTAATGTCTAGAAACACAACATAGCTGTACAAAAATTCCTGCACCCATTAAGGATTGTCAAGCTTTCCCCCAAGAAATCAAAGTTTTTAAAACACCAGAAATCTTTTGTAAATGCTCAGTCCCTCAGAAACAGAGCTACAGAGCCAAATACTTCACGGACAGAAAGAAAAGCTTACATTCAGACGTTCTTGTTACGACTTCTCTCTCTGGAGACTGTATAAGACAATATCTTTTCCCACTACCAACCCTTTTTTACATGTTCTGTTTAGTCTGTTTTTTGAAAGAAAAAAGGCCATTTTATTTCTAACAATCTGATTCAGAATAAGGCACTTATCTAAAAATAAGAGGCAAACTGGGCATATACACATGCATATGGTATTTTACTGTAAGCTGTCACATCACCTAAAAAAATCCCTAGAAAGTAACTACCCTGTTTCCTGCTACTCTTGCACTGTCTCTAAAATAAAGATAATTTTTTTTACCAATACACACACTTCTGTGAGAAGTTGTTTTGCAAAGACAGTTTTCTGAGGTTATACTTTGACATTTGTACTACGAAGTCCAGATTAGCTTAAAAAATGAATAAATGACAGGGGTTTATCTTTAAAAAGACACACCTATGCAAGAATATTTTTAAAATATTTTCTTCAAGGAACTATTTTTCATTGACATTCATAATTTCCCTTCTTAGAATGCTACAGCTACCTTGCTGGTATAAACTAACCTTGTATTATACTATTTTTGTAAAGAAATAAAAAGGAAAAGGTTTATTATAATAAATTGCAGAGGTGAAGGAACACTTAAGTTACTGTTCTGATTGCAATATCATAGCTTTGCTAATGGCAGCTTGCTGTGCAGTTAAAAAAAAAGAAGGAAGGAAGAAAAAAAAGAAAAAAAAAAAAGAACACTGGTTAATTAGTACAGTTGCTGCTTTATTGCAGCATTACTGCTAAGTGCACTGAGATGCCTTCCCATAGGCAGGTGCCGGTGGCTGTACAGCTCATTTAGCCTGGGTGAGTAATGTCAGTTCAGGAGGAGAGAAAGGCTTGTGTCTTCAAACTTTCAATCTGCCTCCATTATCTGTGATCAAGGTGGAACCACAGGGGAGTGGAATTACTGGCAGGTCTAGGACAAGTGAAGAGGCAGTGAATCTATAAGACATATTAATCATCTTTCTCTTCTCTTCACTGGCGCCAGCCTGTGCCTCCGACTCCCCGGCGCCAGGCAAATGGATTCTCTGTCCCCACAGGTACAAGCGAACGCCTTTCAGGGGCAAGTCATCAGAATAATAATTACTGACACTGCTGAGATCAGCCCTAACCAGTCCAAAAGGGAACAGAAAGTATTATGGGAGAAACATATTTCCTGAACTTTCATATCAGTATTTATGACATTAAGATATTTTTCAATTACATTAAGGACTTTCAAATTATATAATTCTAAATCTATGTTTCTCAATATTGTAGTAGCATCATTAACATAGTATGAATATTTAAAATCCCTACAGTTTCTCCTTAAAATATGATTTGGATTTGTTGCTTAAGTGTGAATACAGAAAAGTGCATATTGAATCATTTACATCACAACAAGTGTTAAAATTGAGTTGATCTTAAAAAGGACACGATCATTACATGCATAGCTTTGCTTAATTCTGAAACAGAACGCTGCGCTCTGTTTTGGTATAACTGCTCCTAATTATAAATATGAAATAATCATTAGTATAGGGACTATGCACTATGTAGTCATAGCCACATGTGTACATGTGTACAAATACACAAAACCAGACATATTTTGAAGGCATAGGCATCATTTAAAATCAACTAATTTAACACAGTATGACTAGTCTGCGTTTTATACTAATATTAGCATTTTTACTCTCCTTCCTTATCAAAGCATATTTACACAAGCAATAAAATACAGTGCATCATCAAACTTAAATAGAACAGAAGAATAAACACAGCAAAAAGCTCGTTCTGTTTCAATTCAGTAATTGTACCAATACCTAAAGAGATCAGAATAAGAGGTAATTTGTAACATTTTACACTATAAAGAATATCTTACATTGCAGCGTATTGTACATTACAGCATAGAACACATAATATTTTCTTGATTCTGATTACAATTAGCCCAATATCTGACTGTTGATGATACTGAGCTCAATATAAAAGTAATACAGCAAAATGTCAAATTACTTGGCAGAATTACATGACAAAATTGGCTCATTAACATATGCTGATTGATGAACCCTCCATGTAAACACAAATCTTTTCTTCAAGAGTTTACATCATAAAGTACCTGACCTTGAATTCAGCTTGGAGTTCGCCACACACCTGCAGTCATCTAAGCAATAATAATGGTACTATTTGTGTATGCCATTTTTTGTGAAGTACTAAAAAAGTAAAAGAAACAGATTCAAACAGTAATATGTGTTCATTTATTTTAGTATCAGCAATTTTGAAGTTTACTGACAGACAGTAGAGAGAAAGGGAATGACTTGAAAAATGCAAAATCAAATCAAATCACTGCTTTCTTGGTGATCAGCCGTAGCAGCAGCCTCTAAGTCAGCCAATCGGCGTTCGCTATTGATTTTTCTGCTAGTCTTAAGTGACTTTGGACACTGATCAATGTTTTAAAGGAGAAATATTAAATCTCATAAAGAAAAATGCACATCTGACTAAAGAGCAACAATGAAAGTAAAAGTTTGCCAAAAGATAAAAGGATGTACATATTTAATTCTATTCAGGCTCTCAGAACACATATGACCAGTCTAAGAGCAAAATTAAGCTATATTTTTTTTGTGAGAATTGCAGAATGAAAATTTTTCGCATGCTCTCTAGACTATATAAAACTTTATCATCCAGAATAAAGAAACACAGTGCCCTCAGTGATTACTGCTGTTATAGATATACAGACGCCAAGCAGCTATAAAATGGCAGTGGAAGTCTGTTGTTAGGTTTTTGAAAAAAATGATGCTTCTAAAAAGACCATTCATAACTATTACATTATTTTTTCATATGGAATTGTTTATTGTATTTGTCTTATCCTTTTTTTTCTTTATTTTAAAGACGATACTTTTTTCAGGACATTGACCATTAAGTTAATGAGATACACTTTTTTTCTTCAACTCAGATGTGTAAAGATGGGAACCTTGATATAAGAGAAAGCCCAGCTAAAACCCTGTGGATAGATACAGTGTATTCAGATATCAGCTGGCGTGACAGTGCCTAATCCTGACTAACGTGCCCAAGAGCCAAGGGAATGCTATTTCTCTCCGTTGTTCCAAACAACAGATGCTGTCAATTAACTTTAAGCAGCGTCCAAGAAAACCCTTTTGTTATATTTTGCAGTATTATGCAGAAAGTGTCACCTCTGGAAATGAGGGAACAAGCTGTTTTTCATTATCATTCAATTGTCCCAATCAATCTGACAATTACAAAGAGAAAAAGTCTTAATCACTAGACACATGCTAGTTGCTGCTAGTTTTACCAGCTGCAAAGGAAAAAGAAAAGAAAAAAAGAACACCCCCCCCCTAAAAAAACAGAAACAAAAAAACCCAAACCAACAAACAGAAAAAAATCAAACACTATTTTCTACTCAGAGATGTAACCCAAAAAACATACCTGCATTAGGGTAAAAGTTAACTAAATATGCAGCGTTACGATAGGTATGGGAATAGCCATTGCAACAAATTAGTAATAAGATCAGCTTATGCTGTTGATTTACTATGGCTTTTATGTAAGTAGCATTTGCTGTGTACAAAGAAACAGCCATCAGCATCTTATTCATTTGAATACGAGAAAAGTTGTTCATTAAAGTTGTGACTAGTGAATTTCCATATAATTAAAGTACTGTATATATAAGCAATATAAAAGCTTTCTGGGAACTGGTGACAGAATCGGTGTAAATACAGATGGCCAGATTCATTTATTCTACTTGAAAGGCTGAGGCCGCAGAATGGCAGCCTCATCAGCCAGGACGTGGGCAGGGCCGGACCTACGGCTTTGGTGACTCTCTCCAAGAGCTTCAAAAATTAAAGACAGCAACCTCCACTGGTTTCGAGAACTCCTTTTATCTTCTAGTCTGTGCTTGCCTGCAGTGATGAGGAGCATGCGTAGCATACATTATGCACAGAGAAAGCAAGCAATATTCTACTATGTCTATGAGGAAGGGCACCCACACAATTTCTGGCCTATGAATCCGAGATGTTTGCTGAACTGACCCAGACCCAGTGTGATACCTTCACACAACATCCTCATCTTACCAGTGTTGCTGAGAAAACAAAGGATAGATTGGTGCTTTATTCCTCAGGGGGCATAAAGTCCCTACAGAATGTGCATTTGGACAGTGAAAAAACAGCAAATTCAGCCTGTCATCAGGAGCTTGAAGGTTTGAATCTACTCGGAATTTCCACAGAAATAAACACTATCACATGTCAATAAATAATCGTACATCCCTTTTCTGTAGCATTAAAATGTTCTCTTTCCTACCATCACCCAGAATAGAGCAGCAGGCAACAGCTTTTGGAACAGAACTGGCATAAAGAGTCGCTCAGTGACACATGTGCTAGATGGTGAGTGACATCCATTAGAATAGGTATTCCGGTAAATGCCAGATATGTGACATTGAAAGTATCTGTCTGATGCAAGTCTTTCACTACATGCCAGTTATGTTTTGTCATCTCTTCTCAAATAGCTCCACTGTCACTGAAAACACAGTGAGCATTCAGCATTCACAGTATTCACAACCACACTGCTCTGGCTATCAGCATCTGGCCACAAAAGATGGAAATTATTCCAGAACTACCGGCAACTTTGTTGAGACCTTCTGCCCGATGTCATTCATGAAGGAAACAAGGGTAACACAAAGTTGGTCTGCTGACATTCTCTCTCAAGACGCTACACGTTGCTTTTTAGTGCATTGATCAAAAAGGGCCCACTTTTCCTTATCTTTGAATCTTACAAGAAGTTGACTTATTCTTACAGTGAGATTGCTGGGCGCTGTTGCAGTTCGGATAAAAGATTTGTGTGTGCTTACACTCTGGAGTCCAGGACTATTGACTGTGGTACATAAACCTGGATTTCAGTTTTTGTCCTCAGGAAATCTGCTAGTCACAATAATTACAAACCATACAAGTAAAGATATAGAGATCAATGCACAAAAGAGAGTCACAATAAGTATTAAAACAAAACACATATCTTACAGAAATCCATAAGACTTAGATGAGAAGGAAACGTTATACCTGAGGCATGAAGAAGAAAGCACAGGTAAGCCTTTTTTTATAAAAAAAGAACTCTCAGGTGCTGGATTTGGCAATCACAAACTCACACACATGGAGCTTTATACCAATAAATCTATGAAACTGCAGTACTGGCCTATAAGGTAATAAGCATCAAGGTGGAGACAACTCAGAGAAGAACAGATAATTTGATTTCTAAGCTCTCTAGAGAGGAGGCTTGAGGACATCATGGACCCTCCAAAGGCCACCTGACTAGGGCTTAAAAAGAGTCTTTTGTTTAGAGCCTGTCTATCATCATGGGGAGACACCAATACAAGAGGCACTTAGGTCCTGAGAGTTTTCTCAAAAGGTGACTTTGTGACTGCCTGTAAAACTACTCATTCTTCTCAGCAGACTTCAATGTTCTATACTGAAGGCTTCATGCTAGTTTGGGTTTTTCTAGAGGCATACCAGATAAAGCTGGTACGAGGTTTTTCTTTCCTCTAGGCACTTCCATGGGAAACTTTTCCACGCCATTCATGATTAATCTGCAAAATTGATACAAATCACTCTTGAGGGGGAATCACAGGTACTCTAGCTTTGCTGACTCATTAAAGACATTTTGTTGTTGTAGAAAGTATTACTTTTATAAGGTACGATTGCCATTACTAGCTACAATAGTAGACAGAGGAGATCCCACTTAGAACCATATTAGCCATGTACTGGAAGTCCAGTACCTTCTATAAAGCAAGTAGAAAAGATGACAATTTAATTTTTATTTTTAAAAGAGAGACATCTGTTTTGTACAATTTTTGAAAGAGATAATGCATTTTTGTTGTCTGTGCCTATTCTAAGAAAGTACAGGAGAATGAAGCTAATAAGTCTTTTAATAGATCTTTTCATTTTATTTATTATTTGTCAAAAACTGAGAAAGGAGAAAGCTTCTTGATCTGTTTCTCTTTGGAGATGTAAACTGCCTGTGCCATAAAACTAAACCCTTCTGTAAGAAAAAAATCAATACCAGAATAGAGTTAGCATATCTCTTCTTGCATTTCACCTCAATAGTAGGAGAAAAAGAAAGTATTTTTCCTTGTAATTACATTTAATCTGTCTATGTGTCTCTTCAGTCATACAACACTACTCCTTTTTAAAAATTCTTGGGCGTATGTTGCTTTCTTCTTGCATGTTACTCATACTATTATATAGAAGAATTTATAGAATAAGGAGAACAAGAAGAAGACAGCACTTATGCCTTTATTAACAATTAAGAGGCACTCAACCAGAACTGTGTAATTTTTATTTACAGTTGGATTGCAAGTGTGCTTATGTAACAATGCAACTTTGGAATGACTTAAACTATTCAAAACAGATTTCATCCATAAGAAAAAAAAACTGTAAGGAGGAATTAGCCTGGAAGAAACACCTTGTTTTGACTTATGCAGAATAAAACACTCAGGTTGTCTTAAAACATGCTTTGAAATGTATCAAGATTTATTTTCTAAAAGATATAGGACTCTTAAAAGAAAACAGAAGTATTTAAAAAATAAGAAACATGAATAAAATTACCCATAAAGCTCTATTTCTAAACATAGTGCTGGGCAGCCCTACAAGGCAATAGAGACTAGTGGCGCTCTGAGAAAACATAAAGGCTGACACTGTCGGAGGAGGAAATCGTGTATATTGCATATTGCAAGTCAACATAAAGCAATTTAATAAGAAGGAATGGAGCCACTTCAAGACTATAAAGCACGCAGAGGGCAAAAAGAGCAGCCAAATACCATCCCATGGTTTCAGCAGGATTTGTGCTATGTTCAGGCCCTCAAAGAAAGGACAGAGAGGTAATATAAGGAGGAAGTTTTCCTCTGCTGCTTTGGAATATATATCCGCAAATAGTCACATTCAAAAAGCCAAAGGAGCAGGAACTAATTCTTTATCTCACACTGCTTCTCCTTGGCCTTCAGCAAAATTTCACTGCTGTCACTAAGGAAGAGATGCTGATCTAGTACCTCAGAAAGATGTATAAAAAACAACCTTACAGAAGCCAATTAAAACGTAGGCCAAATGCTTAGGGAATATTTCTGTAAACACAGGAGAAGAGTGCCAAGTTTTTGTAAAGTGGATGTTTTTAATAAACATGATGGGGAAGGACTGCATGACAGACGGCTGAGGGTGTCAGAAACCTACGTCGGCTTTCTGAATATGAGAGGGAAAGATCCAGCAAGATCTGAGTCAACATGGTAGGTCTGGATTCTGTTAACAGGGTAGACACGAGAGAAAATAAGAAATATAATTTTGGAATGATTAGAGTAGCTGGCTGTCAAAATGCAGAAATACTCTTTTTAAATAGAGAATTAAAAATGGCACTTTGGCTGGAATAGCATTGTGCACTTAAAGTGACTCCGGACCCTTTCCTTAATCCACTAGAGATGAAGGCACACTGAAATACATTTGAAAACCTACATGTTATACAGCACATTTAAACAGGGATGAATTCGGGAGAAGCTTTAGAACAACTCTTAACAGTTATTTAGGGATCTACACAATGCGCCCATATCATTCACATAAGGACGAGACAGGAACAGACATTCCAATATATTCAGCAGCATAGTTTGATCATTTCCTCATTTTTCCCCCACTCCAGGAGGATCTTACACTCTGAATCCATTTACCACAATGGATGTACCACTAGTCAAGACAAAGATGCCAAAGAAAGAGCAGCTAATGGTACTAATCAGCTAGTGATGAGAATCCTCAAGGATAGCAATAGGCCAAGCATTAATGAGAAATGCTGATTGTTGATTTATTAGCAAGATATTCATACGATAGTGAAGAACTGTTGTTAGAGAAAATGTCTACTAGACAGGATCATAACAACATGTAATAGCAGTATAACACACAGGTTTAAGCCATTCTGTCGTGTCCATTTCTAGTACACTATACGAGCTATTGTAAAGATGATCTTACTGGAAAGCATATAAAATGCAAGATACATCTCTGCCTCAGGAAACTAATTAAAAATAAAAAGCTACAGAATAAAATACCTGAAAATACTTTCAGCTAATTCAGATCTCTGGCTGATAACTAAGCAAGACAAATTGCAAAGATCTGATACAAGTTCTTATACTGTATTTTAACTGCACTTCTTTTTTTTAAAACTCCACAAAGTATTTTCCTTGCAAAATTAGACAGAGTACTTTTGTTCTTAATAACTGAAAGTGTAATGTAGTGTATTTTATGCTATTATAGAATTTTGTAAAGGTTATTTTGCTGCTAGTTCAATGCATATTTTCATATGCAAATGACACAAATTAAATTATCTCAAGTAGTAGCAGAAATTCCAGCAGAATAGTATTTTTAAAATAAATCGTCACCCCCTAAAGCCATCTTACAGATACAGAATTGCTTCTGTATTTATATTTTTCATTAAAAATAAAATGATTAATTTCACAACTTAATTTATTTTCCCCATCACATCACCAAAATTGAAATTAAATATTTTAATGCTTAGAGATATTAAAGACTCGTTTGTTGAAAGCAGCTTATTGTTTTAGGAATATTTTCTTGATAAGTGCACGTTGCTGCTATACTACTATAGTATTTGTCATGATTTTATTGAACAAATTTTGTGTCGTTACTTAGGTTTTGTTAAGCTTTACAGAACCCATATTTGTCTGCTCAGAAACTTACAAGAGTAATCATCTTTTGATCATTTTTACTATGAGTATTTTTCCAGTTTTGAATATTTGAACACAACAGTCTGATAACCTTGGTCACGCATTTTACTGAAGGGTCAAATTATAATGCAATAACTGTTGCTTCCTTGGGCCTCAGTACATTTCATGGAAACTACCTGCTTCCCACACACACCACATGCAACCACACTCTTACTTCCACACGGCTTTCTTTCTATTATAACATGATCATAACCTTCAAAGATGAATCTTATGAACTATAGTAATAAGTTTATAAGAAGAAGACATGAAAGACCTTTCAGCATTTTCATAGCATCATCTTCTCCATCAAAAGAAAAAAACTCTTCTTTTTCTTTAATTATATGGCTTATTCTTTCTTCTATTAAAAAATGATAGGGTTATTCTATTTTAGATTTTCATATTGTGCCTAACTAAGGTCAAAGAAAGCTCAGACTGGGTTTCTCTTTAGAATAATTCTATGGTGAAGGAATAAGAAATATATATAGAGGGGATATTATCCCATCAGCTAGACAAGAATCTGAGTTTAGTGACTGAGCCACTTGAAGGTTAATCAGATCTTCAACCAATCCCATCAACATGGATGTAATGAATATTTGATTCAGACTAATTAGTACACAAATCCAGACATTCTGAAGGTTTTAGAATGGCTTAGACAGCGACCCGGAAAAGAAATATAGATAGTAATACCACACATTAATATGCTCCAAAAATTTCTACAGTCCCACTTAGGTCACCTTCACAACCTTAGAAGAGTTGCAGGTGTGAATAACAATAACCACTAATAACAGTAGAAGTTGTTGCTCATCTTTCTTTTATCAGTGCTTTCCTGGAAACAGACATTGTGAACCTCATGGTTGTGTTTCATCTGGAGGAGAAAGTATAGTAGTTCTATG
Source organism: Cuculus canorus (assembly GCF_017976375.1). Taxonomy (NCBI): domain Eukaryota; kingdom Metazoa; phylum Chordata; class Aves; order Cuculiformes; family Cuculidae; genus Cuculus; species Cuculus canorus. Next base: position 24,269,742 of record NC_071408.1, on the reverse strand, counting down.
GAACGTATATATGTGTGTGTATATATCTATATCTATAAAAGACATTTTTATTTCAATTTATACATTTCCAAAGGCCTGAAATAAGATAATCAAACACAGTGTAGGGCAATACTTTCAGAAATATCAACTTCACGCCAAGACTGCAGAAAGCAATTCATTCCTGTAAGAGAACAAAATACAGTCTAAGGCAGAAAGAAAGCCCTCCTGCTAGACAGATTGCTCCTTCTCCAAGGATTTCTTCCATTGTACAGTCTTGTGCAACACAGACACATATGGTGTCACTATACTTCATAGCAGGGTAAGTAATTATTGCATTATAAGCAAAAGAATTGGGAAAACTGTGATTTCTATAACTCTATGACTAGTAAATACTGTTACCAGTATCAGTTAATTTTGCCTATCATACCTTTTTACCCCTTCAAAGTATCACAAACCTTGAAGAATTAAGGTTCACAAACCAAATCCACCAAATCCCAAATCTGGCCTCCAAGCAACAACATTTAGAATTTAGAAACAAAAGAATAAATTATAGAAAAAGAGAAGGCATGGCCTTTCCTCTTCAGGAACAGAAGGCTGTACAAGGGGAGTACAAAGGGAACTTTGTTGGCCAGAACAGATTTCTTGTTAGTTTTTAATGGTGCTTCAATCATACAGTGAGTATTGACTTTGTAGGAACATACTTATTAACTAAAAAGGTTAACATCTTCACTTAGGTTTCTGGGGTTTTTTTAGAATGAAGATGAAACAAAAAAATATTATAAAGATTTTTAAAGAAAATCACACAAATTCTAATTTAGAAGTGTCAAAAAGAAAACTTGTGGTTAACTTCTATCGAAATGGGATGATGCAGAAAACCAAAATTTTATCTTGAGTGAATACCAAAGAGAGAGAGTATACCTCTCATTTCGTGTTTCCCAGATAGCAAGTGAGAATATTTAATCCATGTATTTTCCTGATTTTGACTGAGGGAAAAATCCTGACTTTAAATAAAGCAAAAAGAATTGTCTTCTGTAAGACAATCCAAGTATTTTTACTACCAACCGACAGATAGAAATAAGAATATCAAAAACATGAAAAAAATTCATACACAGGGTGCTAAACCTTGTCACTTAACTGAGGCCTGACCGTTGCCTAGCTTTTTCCATGGTCACTTCCACTCAACAGAGCTAACAAAGTGTAGGCTTGAGCTTGAATGATGAGTTTCAGCATATCGATAAAACCAAATAATTGGATTTTTTTTTCTTATTCAGATCAGATTACCAAGAGATCTATTAACACTTTTATGTGTACATAGTCACACAAATTACAGAAAAAAATATTACTAAAAAAGCATGGTCCATGACTTTAAGTTGTCAGGCTACACAGTCAAATTTAGGAGTTTCAACCACATCCTTCCTCCATGTGTTTGTATGACTGGGCTCTATACTAACCAGTAAAGTAATCTTGAGGATAAAAAAAGCTCCATCCTCCTTAAACAATCTCAGTTGTCTGTTCAGAACCTGATCTCAAAAACAGGTGCAGAAATAGAGAAGAGAGGAAACATATTGGTGGGGAGTGGCTAAAAGAACCTCTCAGATTTCACCTACAGAGAAACCCCATATGAAACTACACTTGTAACTCTCCATCAATTGACCACTGAAGTAACGTTTCCAGTCAAAGGTGTACAGTTTTTTAAATAATCTGCAGAAACTTCTACCCTATCAGAAAGCCCTATAAACTTTATGCCAAAAGCATGCCTAGAGTAATATATCAAATTTTAATATTCCTATATTAGTGCATTTGAATTTTAAAAATCATGTAAAGCCCAGCATTCATGTTTAACAAATGTATAAAATAAAAAAGTAATTATGGAAAAAAAATTACGAGAGAAACATTTCATAGGTGTCTGACAGCTTTACTTAGAAAAAATAACTTATCGGCAGACATTTCTTTATAAGATAATTAGGTTTTTTTCATAGTTCAAGGAAATATGAAAGATATTTAAAAACTACATAAGCAAATTTTGTCTTTCATGTTTTCATTACACATCCTGGAAATATAACAAAAAGACACTTTTTTTAAACAAAAAAATTGTCTCTGAATGAGCCAATATTTCAAAATGATAAGACATGACAAAATAGATCAAAATAATTATAAAAGTGATTCAGAGAAAAATGACTGTACATATTTTAAGTTAAACAGCAAGCTGTTAGTCCAACCAAGAAATTCTTCTGCTTCTTATTCTTTTATCTTCCTAGATTTTAAAGAAACACTGAATGGTTGAGGTTGGAAGGAACCTCTGGAGATAATCTAGTCCAACTTCTTCCTCAGAGCAGGATCAGCTAGTTCAGGTTGTTTGGCAATGTGTTCAGTGGGGTTTAAATATCTCCAGAAATGGAGACTTAAAAACAAATTTCCCTTTGTGCCCATTGTCTCTCTTCCTGTCACTGGGCGCAAATGAGGAAAAACCTGGTTCCATGTTCTCTAGTCTCCAATATCAGGTATTTACAGACATTGGTAAGACACACCCTGAGCCTTCTCTTCTCCATAGCAGAGTCCTAACTGTATCAGCCTCTTCTCACATGAGAGATGCTCCACTCCCTTAATCATCTTTGCAAAAATGAGCTGCCAATGTTTGTCTTGTACAGGGATGCCTGGAACTGGACACAGCATTCCAGATGTGTCTCACCAGTACTGAACAGAGAAGGACGATCATCCCTCACCCTTCCAATAACGCTTGTCCTAATGCAGCCCAGGATGCTGTTTGCCACAATGGCACATTGCTGGCTTATGTCCAACTTGCTGTCTACAGGGACTCCCCAAACCTTCTCTGCAAAGCTTCTTTCCAGCCAGACACCTCCAACCTGTACCTGTGCATGGGATTACTCATACCTAGGTGCAGGACTTTGCCTTTCCCTTTGCTGAACTTCATGAGATACGAGTCAGCCCATTTTTCTAACCTCTCAATGTCCCTCTGAATAACAGCACAGCCATCTGGTCTATCAGTCACATATTCCAGTTTTGCATCACTTGCCCCTTTCCTGTGAGTGCACTCTGCCCTGTTGTCCAGGTCACTAAGGAAGACGTTAAACAACATTGGCCCACATATCAATGCCAGGGATTCTCCACTAGTGATTGGCCTCCAGATAGACTAGTCCATACGTCTTCAATTCATTTTTCATTCATTTATGTTACCAGGGACAGTGTTGAAACTCTTACTAAGGAAAATGTCAACAACATTCACTGCTCCACGGAACTAATCATCTCGGCTATGATTTTCCCTTCATAAACCCAAACATTTTGATCTACTGCATGTGTCTGGAAACAGCTTCCAGGAGGATTTTCTCCTGTAGCTTTCCAGGGACTGAAGTGAGGCTGACTAGGCTGTAGTTTTCTAGATGCTCCTTCCTGGGGACAGAAGTAACATTTGCTTTCTGTGGAAACCTCTTCTAATTATCACAACCTTTAAAGACAATCAAGAGTGGCTTCATAAGGATATCCATCAGCTTCCTCAGCACTCGGATTGTATTCCATCCAATCCCACATACTTTAAGTTCATTTAGTTGTTCCCTAACCTGCTCCTCCTCCACAGACAGCAAGTACTCCTTGCTCCAGACTTTCTCACCGATCTCAGGGATCTGTGATGCCTGAGAGCAGATCTCATCAGCAAAGACTGAGAAGAAGGTGGCATTGAATTCCTCAACCTTTCTGTGTCTGTATCACCAGGTCCCCCACTCCTTTCAACAGTAAGCCCGTATTTTTCCTAGTCTTCTTTCTACTGCTGACACATCTGCAGCAGTCTTTCTTGCTGCCTTTTATGTCCCTCACCAGATTCATCTTGTCTTAGCTGAAAGTCTTGGCTTAGGAAAGTCTCAGCTTTCCTAACCCCATTCTCTGCATGCTTGAAGAGTATCTTCGTATTTCTCCCAGGGCACTTGTCCCTGCTTCCAGCTCTTGTATCTGGTGTGGTTTCTTAGATGAATGAAAATACATGAAACTGTTGGAAGCTGTTAACAAAGAATTAAGATCACAGAAGACAACTAGAAAACATGAGATGAGAGTTCAGTATGAGAATATGGACCCAGAGTTCTCAGATTCAAGATATCAGCTTCTGCAAAGTTGTTCTGAGAGCAGTGTTACAAGAAATCCCTAGCTTCAACGACTGCTTCACTTTTAAGAAAAAGGATGTTTTGACACTAGTTTTGGGTAGGCCAAGATTTTACTTTCAAATTTTATTCATAAAGAAAGAATTGTGATCACAGATAGAAAAAAGAAGGTATGTTAACAAGCAACAGGGAGTTGATTAATACACAGCTGAAGACCTAAAAATGCCATGAATTTCCTGGCAAAGTATGCTAACGAGCAACAGGGAGCTGATACAGCTGAGGGCAAAAAAATTCCACAAATTTGTGGGCAAACCCATAGAAACTGCACGCGTTACTGCAGGACAGTAAATGCATAGCCCTGTGGGATGCTGTCTGACCCCAGCAATTAAATTCTTTGCAAAGTCAAGCCCCGATTTGGGTTCAAGATTGGTCAGATTAAGGACCCTATTTTTATTATCTTTAGCATATTGTTTACACTTCTCAGAATAAGTCTATTTCCTTGTAATTACGGTTTGGCAAATCATCGCTCGCAACTGTTTTTTCAAAGATGCTTTGAAAAATAAGCCTTTAAGTTGCAGAAGAAAATTATTACAACCACACACAGTTACAGTCAAAATCCAAACAAGAGCATAGATTGCTCACTGAATGACTCATGATACTTCTTCCTAGAATCTGGATGCATCCTCAAGACGTTACACACTCAAAAATATTTAGTTTTCCAGATCGGCCAAACACCTAATAGCGTGAGTTACAGAAAAAAGACAATACTGAGCAGGTATATGTTTGTGTAAAAATTGCTGTATTATGTCAGACCAAAGGTTCATACAAAATGGTGTTCAGTCACTTATAGTGAACAGGAATATTTTCAGAATATATATATAACAATATCAATAAAAATACTATGGAAAAATTGATTCAAACAACTGAATTTTACTTCTCACATATAATTCACAAATATACAAGACATATTAAAAAAATCAAGAAGGAAGAAAATAATATGATCATTACAAGTGAACAATATGATTTGCAGAACATAAATAATTTCAAAAAACAAAGATTAGAATTTCATAAAGATGCATCTACACAAAACAAAGTTATATCATCTAAGAGATCCCTGAGGTTACAATAAGGCTACAAGAGATCCTAACTTGCGTCCAGGAAATGGTGTGTCTTTTCAAAGTACTAAACTTAAACAGAATACATCCCACTTCTCAGGAATGCCAGAGGCTAAGGACAGAACCACATGGAAGCAACTATTCTCTCTCACTTCTGCAGCTCGCTGAATATGTCCTGGTGTGAGCATTTACCCTTCACAGGGCAAACACAGGGACTTTATCAACATATTGCTCTCCAGGTTTCACAAAGTATTTGGCTTCTTCACACACAATATTTGGAATGAAAACAGCACTATACAAATGTCATGACTCTCCATTTTCTTTAATTAAATTGCCTACAACGATGGAGCCAGGAAAGCTTCTGTACATGGAGAATCGTTCCATGAAATATTTCTAGAGTGGATCCCATGGAAATTTACTCTTCTTTAGCAGCTTTACCAATGAACATTGTAAAGAAAACACTGTCATATGCCTGGTAACATCTGCAGAAGACACCAAACTTTCAGAAAAACGATGTGGATAAAACCCTGATACATATACTTTAATATAAGATGTGTCATATCGTGTCAGGTCAGTGGTCCATCTAACTCAAAACTCTGTATTGGAATTTGTCAAATATCAGCACTGCAGGATATAACTTGTGTTTTAATAATAAATGCAAGATCCCAGACCTAAGAATAAACAGTAAATCAGCAAGTAGCTTTCTCTGGAATAAGGAGACACTGAGCAGGAAAGATGTGTGGTAATAAGCTCTTGAAAGGACAACAAGGAATGACAAGAAAGAATACAGATCAATCTGTGTAATGAGTTATGGTCTTCACTACCAGGCAGAATGCAGTTTAGACAGCCACCTTTCAAAAAAAATAAAAAGTTGAAAGAATTAAAAAGTTCAGAACAGAATCATATTTAATATTTATGTCACTGAAAGGTCACATCTACAGTACAGTCATTGCTGATACTGAAGAATATAGATATACACAAATTAGCTTTAACTTTGCATGCTAGTAAGTAGCATGGTAATGTTCAGGTAGCAGTAAAAGCCCAAGAAGCTATCCAGCTTTCTGGGTGTGCCTAGGAGCTCACACTGATTCCTCAAGAAGTGATATTACGAATAGTACCCAAGCTAGCTTTGCCCAGGGACACGGGTGCCTCAACGAGGCCTGCAATAGCTGCTGTTAGACACACCTACAAAACAAAAATAATCAATGTTTAGCTTACCAAAAAGGTGGTTGGGAGTTATATTATCACATGTGGGAGGCAGCAGCATTAATAACTTCAACTGAATAAACGGGAGAGATGGCCCAAGACTGAGAGATGAAAGTAAAAGAATTAAACCACGAATAGGGTGTGTATTTACAAACATGAAGATTACTGACCATCAAAACCAAAAAATATCTTAAGAGGTAGTAACTGAATCTCTGTTACCTGATTTCTATAAATCAAGACTAGAACCCTTTCTTGGGGACGCAGTATAGCCCAAATGAACATTCAGCTCACTGCTGAAATTATGAGAGTATTACCCTAAAATCTGTTCTCTCTGAGAAGTCATAGCAGACGACCCCAGTGCAACATATTTTTCTTAGCGTGTAGAATAAAGCTTTCTTCATTCTTAAGAGTGCATATAATGTTTTATCTTTCAGTTTTTCTTAGTCTTCCTAAAATCAGTTACTCCAGCAAAGGAGGTAGGGAAATAAGCCCTTAGGTTATTGTACAGCCACTGTAATCAGCAAGGTGATCAGTATAGCATGTTGCACCACTCACAAAATATAAGTTCTATCCACAAAACTCAGAAAATTGTGGTAGGGAAGATTTGAGTAATGAGAGAAGTCAAGCAGGGCTTGACCAGGAGCAAACCAGGAGCAAAATGTTTACATCTGGATTCTGTTTACTGGCTGTATCTTTAAAGATAGACCAAGATTAAAAAAAGCCTCTTGTTTCTATTTACAATACATCTTCCTTAAAAACTATAAATTGTTTTAGCTGGAACTTTCAGCACTATGCTGACAATGCTTAGTTTTATTGATTTTATGATGGAATATTATCTGATTTGCTGAAGGTTTTGCAGAGCTGTTTCTAATCCAGTGATAGATGTTGGCAAACTATCCTTAGGAATTTTAGCATTCTGACAGTTCTTGCAGTCTGAATATAATTATTTTAAAAATGCCATGGTAAACTGCTTAGCCAAACAAGACTATGGTTTGAGTCATTTCACTACAATCTTTGACTAACAAATTGGAATCAATTTGTAAGGGTGGAAGAGGAGATTATTTTGGCATTTAAACTATATTCAGAATAAGGGAAACATATGAGATAACTCTTTCTGTTCCACCATTTAACCCATTGTTTTCAAGAGGCTTATTTTATTACTTTTGGGATTACTAGTTTTAGACCCTTTTTTTGCCGTTCCTGTCTTTTCACCTGTAGTTACCCTCTTCCATCTCTTGACCCTCACCGTTAATCTTACCAATAACTTTTAATATAATAAGTAAAATTGAGAATTACTAAATAATCTTTTACTTTGTAGAAGAAAAAAAAAAAGAGGTAGCCATAATAAAAAAGAAATAAGAAACAATATTTTAGTACAGAGCTAAGTTATTTTGATACAGTTTCTGATATGGTTTCCCAGACAAGCAAAAGAAAATACTCCATTTGAGCAAATTAAAAGTTGGCCAGACAGAGCATTAGGGAGAACATTACAAGAAACAAAGACCGGGCTCTGAACAATGAAAGCAGTGAGGTGTTGGATTTTGTCACACTAAGGCTTGATTTTCAAACCATCTGCTCCTCAGAGGTGAAGGAATGTAAAAAGTGACCTGTATACATGACCGGATCATACAAAATACAATAGGGAGGTGCATGCATTTTAATTAAAACCAGTGATGAAACAGCAAAACATCTGCTGAAGAAAAAGGCTGTCCTGGGTTTCCCACCTTTATAGTACATTCTCAGTTAAATGAAAAATTTAATAATCCTACTTGCAATGCTGCAGGGGAATAACCATACTGCATTTTGTACATTGGAAAGGACCTTTCACATTGTCTGTCTTTCAGAAGTCACCCCTCTTTTTTATCATCAAACAAGAGGTAACACCATAAAAAAAAATACTAGTGTTGATTCATATTTGATTTTAACTGTGATTTAAATAAGCTTCTATAATTCCAGAGCTGCTGATGGCTCTGGGAATTGCAATGATACTTGGCAGGAACTATAGGGATGAAATGGACGCTAGGGCAAATTGGTGAATATAAGCAAAAGGCAGAAAGGTAAGTAAGAAAAAATTTATCAATGCACAGGAAGAAAGAACAGTTATATCTTGTGCTGAGACCACCCTTCATGGCTTAAATAGAAGAAAAAAGATATTTTGGAACCATGCAGATGAACTGAAAAAGGCCTGTGGGAATATTAGATTCTTAAAATTTCCAGGTAAGAAAATTTCTGTGATATGTTATTGGTTTTATCTTAATTTCACAGCACATAACAATTCTAGATAAGAATTATCCAACTTTTCAACTGATTAAAAGGATGTCTTGTGGTAAATAGCAGCTGAACAGTATGTTTTTGGGTTTTTTTTAAACACTTCAGAAATTCTATAGGTTTAAAAAACCATCCTGCTTCAGCTTCATCTCCAAACAAGTGCACAAAGCTAGCTATCAATAAAAATAAATTATGTGGGAAGCAATCAGAAAACTTCACAAACGTTAAATAAAATGCCATAAGGTACTATACCAGGAGTACCATACCATAAGGTACCATAAACACTGAAATATATTGTATGTCAAACTGTGTTAGCAAATATGCTTCGCTAACACTCACCAAGGAGCAGAAAAGAATCCCAGCTTCTATTCCCCTAATCCTTAGAGAAGAAAGCATTCCATAAATATATGTTTTTTAAAAAACCCTAGTATATCACTGTTAGTCCAAAATTTTACCATCATTGCTCTCTTACAGCACCTGACTTGCCTCCTAAATACATGCAATGAAATTAATATTTAGAACTGTGTAAGCCCTGCCTTGGAGGAGAAAAAATTCAATGTTACCTTGAAATTAAGGTTGAACACTGCCTGGATTCAGTCATAGCTTTCTTGAATGCTGCCTGTGTCTTCAATACTCATTATAAAAAATTTCCAAATCCTTTCTCTTTATATCTGCAAATATTATCACAGTCCCATGGATGACATATTCTGAGTTTAAGCTTAGTTGCCTGAGAGAAGATAGCTGAGAGAGATGACAGAATTACACAAATGAAGTTTCAAACTGAACTAGGGATGTCAGCATGGGAGAGAAAGTTGTGAGAAAACATTAGTCTCACTCCTGATGTCCCACATACAACTATGGTAGTACCAGTGTGATATGTTTGTACAAGATGGGATGGGATCTTACCATTCAGCCCCACTTTTAAAAAGGTGTGATTTGATGTCTGAAAAGCAAACCATAAGATGGGGAGAAGCTGAATACACTATTAGCACCTTCAAATAGTGAATGGGAATGAACACGGGCATATGTAGACTTCCGTAAACCACTCTGTATCAGTACAAACCCAGCAGAGGTTCCTACATCCCCTCCAGTGCTAAATACATCCCCTTAACAATGGTTCGTATCAAAGAAATATAAACATATGAAATACACACCACAACTAGTAGCAAGACCATAGCTCTGTTCTACAGGACAGTTAAGACTATTTGCACACCACCACTTTCTCCACTTGGACTTCCAAAAATGTGTAAGCAAAAATGTTAGAAGCCTAAAGTAGAATTATAGCTGTGCCCAGGTATTCTGGCTCACTGGGAATACCCTGAACCCTTGCTGCAAAATAAGACAGACCCATATGTGAAGGCAAATGTGTTGGACACTAGCCAGCAGATGGGACTTGATAGCTTTCACAGTACTCCCGCTGCAGATTCAGCACGATATTTGGTATTGGATCCTTCCTTTTAGCAGAACATATGCCTAAGAAAGAGTCCAGGCACCTGAGCTACAAAACTTGGGCCAGTGCGTCCTCAATTCCTGCTGACAAGTCAACTGCCAAATGGACTTAGATTTACAATGCCTTTTTTTTTTTCCTTTTGCAAAAACAGCTGCCTTGAGCAGAGTGATGTTAAACTGACATTCTGCTTAAAAAAAAAAAAAAAAATCATTATTTAACATCTTTATTAAACAATTCTACCTGAATACTTAACAGCAATTGTAAAGTTTCTTTGGATTTTTAGGATTCCCTTCAAAGCAGGAGTTATTTCCTCTTTTTAATGTTGGTGGTTCCCTGACAGCCTACATAAATACTCCAAACGATACAAAAAGACTTAAAAGTAACTTTCAGGCACTGATTTAAACTGAGCAGCAGTAGGAAAAAATGAACTCGTGTGCAAAAGGTTTGAATCTTCTGACATACATTTCCTTATATTTGCAAGCAGGTTGAATACTGCAATTGAATAACTGCAAAGAAAGAAAAGATATGAAAGATATGAACACTTTCATTAATTTTTTTTTGTATCTTCCAGTGATAATAATCTAACAAGAAACTTTTTTTCAATCACATCTCATTTGTAAATGAAAATAGTCTTTTTTACTTCCTCAAATGGAGATCAGGCAAATGGGAAAGTCGGCATCAGCATTCAGCAGTGATGAAATTTGCCATACTTATTAATAGTCACCATCACCAGACAGAGAAAAGTAGGCTTTGTTGTCATTTCAGCATTATAATTTTTCCCATAAAATTTTTGTTTACCCCCACAACCATTTTCAATAAAAGGAAAGTAGAAGGAAAAAAGTGGGCTTTTTAAAGCAAAAAATGTACCTTGTAACATAAACTTCCCTAAAAAAAATATTGTTTTCAGATTTCATACGCTTGATTAAATCCCAAAGACGAAACATCGCAAAGCATCAGCATATTTCTTCATTAAACCAAAGGGGCATCCTGAAGATATCCTTGTGCTTTATTTCTGCCTGCCTAGATCCTGGGATCAGCAAAATATGCAACTAGCATAACCTTGACCGCTGTCTTATATATTCAATAGGGAGATGTTTTTACACAGCATTTTTGCTAATGTTATCTATGTCGGTTTTTCCATTTTTATGTGTTTAGACTGCTAACACAAATAATTTACAAATGAATCACTGCTGGTTTGCTGTAGAATACTACATTTTACTACTAATTTTCTATACAAGAATTAAAATCAGCAAAAATCTTTAAAAAAAACTCAGTAGAGGCTTAAGTAATTGAGGGGTGGGTGGAAAAAAACCAGAAGGAGCAAGAGAATAAGGCAACACCTGATGCCAGAATCTTTATGTTGAAGTACAGCCCAGGATGGAGGGTACAAAACAGAGAATACATCTCAGTCAGTTTCTGGATTGGAAGAACATTGGTTATCAAATATATATTCCTATCCACTAAAAATGCTCAATGCAATATAACAATATTGGGAAAAAGATTTTTGAAATTCACTTCTGAAGAAAAAAACCTATGAATTATTAAGGAACAAAAGGCATTAAGTTTGACAGAAATACAGGAATGAGACATCATAAAGACCAAGAAAAACGTTCTCTCATTTGGAAGTGTAAAAAATTATAACTTTTTTTCATTAGCATGCATGTTTCTTTTTATTAGCTTTGAATCAATAGAAATTGGTGACTGGGGAAATTTTGATTCCAGCAAAGTTAGTTTGCAAAATAACCCTTCACAAATTAAACCCTTCAGAAATGAAACCCTTTCCTGTACAAATTCTAACAGTAATGGAGCATGTATGGCTAACAGCATAACAAGCCGAAAATAAGCTCTCACAGATATTAAAAGAAGATGCCAAGAAGGAGATCTGGACACTTATCTGAATTCAGATTCTCACTTGGCAATGTTCTGAAGGCAAACCTAATTAAAGGTTACAGCTGGCTACATTGCATTACCCAGATATTACAGACTGTAATTGTTCTAGGCTCAGGCAAGTGTTTAATTTCTGCAAAAAATATCCCACAGCTAAATTAAACATTTTTCTATTTAAGATAGTGAGCTTAACACCCACTCAAATAAAAGAAAAAAACAGAAAAGGTAACCGGATGAATAGCAACATAACCGTTTCAAAACTTTTGCTAGTTCAATTCCCATCACAATACACAGCGTGAAGCTGACCAAATTTGTATTACCAAATGCAGAAGTATGTTGCATAGTGAAAAAATTCACTTGAGAAATACGGGATATCTTTCTATCTTCTTCTGTTTCTAAACAATTAATACAGCACCGTTAGGCATGTTCTGAAATTGGGCACCTGACACCATCCTTAGTAGTCCAGATTGAAAGGAGACTAAATTTAAGAATGAAGTTGCACCTTCTACTCAATGCACTATAGCATCAAACGTTATATGGATTGCCAACTACATGTTCAATTAGGTTTTTTTCCCAAGTGGATTCTAATTCAAATCTCCCACCCCTCAAGATGCAGGTTAATTTGGGGGTGAGTTGGCCTCATTCCCTGCTGTAACAAGTGATAAGGACTCTGTCCAAATGGAAAGGAATTGGGCCTTGAAGCACAAATCATTTATGGATCTGAAGCCCACCAGAGTGCTGAGCAACTCTCCAGTCCACTGATTTTCTGGACTACCTAACCTTGAAGACACCAAAAACTATTGGACAACTCAAAGTTCAGGAGTTACATATTGATGTCCTGAGCTTTATCTCCACAATGTGATTTTAACATACAATTATCTGGAGGTCTCTACAGCCTCCTGGAGACACTCAGAAAGTCAAGTTTGATCAGGACTATATTCTTTGATGCTGATGCCCCACTTTTCTGTAGCAGTGTAATGGCTGGATTACTCACACTGGGAGTAGGAGGCACTGAATTCAAAGCTCTGAACAGTCTGAGGGAACCAAATCTGTATTTTCCATGTCCTGGGAGAATGACTAACTCCCTGCCTCCAGCGTAATGACTGTAAGTGACTTTCCACATTCCACTGCCTGCAAATAAGAGATCTCCACTAGATAAAAAGAAATACTGTCAGCTGATCTCTCTGATACTATGAAAATTTAAGTTTTTGATGCAAAGTGGAATAGTTTTGAAAACAGAGTACTTTCTTGGTACTTCAAAGATGCCTGAAAGGAGGAATAAAATACAGAAGGCCAACTTCCTACATTTCAAGTAAGACCTTTAATGTCTGAGATACTAGAGAATAAGAGGAAGAAAAATAGTGCTTTACTCTATGGTTGGAGGTGGTTCGAGGACTTTTATCCAATTAACTCCTCTGACAAGAATTTGTTGTGCAATTTGAAGAGACTGGCTCACTATACTTATGCACAGACATCAAACACACAGGTGTTATAGGTCCGTCAGTGGAAATTTAGGTATTGAACCAGATTAGTGCCTTCACCCTCACCTAGGACTTTCAAGGATCTCAGCTGCAAATAGCATGCTAAGACCTAAATCTAGCCAGGTACTCATCACCTTATTGTAGTTTCCCCAAGTTTAGCCTCAAGTTTCACGTTGATCAGCTATATCCAGGTGAAAAAACATGGAAGATGCCTGGTTTCAACTAACAGTTCATGCTGAGACAGCTATTTCATTTTGCTGTTTCAGAATAAAACTTTCAGAGTTGTTCTGTTTGCTTAAAGACAAAAGCTCATTTATTTCTCTACCAGCTATGTACACTTCCAGAGGATGGCTATGTTTAGAAATTCAGCTATGTAAATAAAGTGTCTTAAACAACTGAGTACTTGAATAACACGTTTACAGATAACAAAGTTTTAATAATGTTCCAGCCAGATATGATTCACCTAAAATCATGCGAAGTAGATCCTGTTTTACTCTGTACATCAGCGAAATCCTCAGCTGAATTTTGGCTCCACAATATTTCCTATGAGTGACAAAGAGAAAGGGACAAAAGGGGTTACTCTGTTTTAAAGATGAGGTGGAATCCGTAGAATCTGCCTGCAACAGCCTACATTTTCCAAGTGTGTCCATGTCCCACATTCTCTTTTGCACGAATGATAAGGAAGTACAAGCACAAACAGAAAAAAGCGACAAATGCACGTGCTTCCACTTTATTAAAAAGCCAATGTTCTGTGAGCCCAGTGTTTTAAGTAATTTCAGATTAAAATATGAAATTCTCAAATAACATGCATTTATCAGGCTGACAGTCTCGGAAGAACTGCACTGAAACTGAGACATCTAACACAACTGCAACATATACTGATGCACAGAAAAGACAGTTATTAAATACAAAGAACAAGGTTATGATCAAAAACAATATGAACTTCAAAATTCGTGGTGAGTCATGATACACCATATGTCCTCCACCACCTAGCCACAACAGGGTGCCCTTTAATTACTCTGCTAATGTGCTCCTTGAGTCTAAGTGCTGGAGGACATATGGTACATTTCACTTGTAACCATGAATTTCACGTCTTTAATGCTTTCTGTCAAAATTCAAAAGTCCTTTTAAATTTATGCCTATGTATACTTTTGAATTTGTATGTCGATATTGTCATCTATTTGAATCCCTATACCATTTTGTACTTCATGATGCAATGTATTTATACTCCATTTCAGAAGCAAACTGATAAAAGATTGAAATCTATTACATTCTTATTGCATAGACTTATTAAAAACAAAGAAAATCACACCACCATCTACTTAATGACCTGGAAGAGGGAGGGACAGGCAGCTAAATCACCAGTTATAGAAAAACGACTTTCAAACTTTATGGCTGAGCTTACACAAAGAAATACTAAGTGAATAAACGGTACTTCTGTTTTATTCGTCAAGATTGTGTCAGGCAGCAGCTTTGCAATATATCGCCATGTGCTTCTGTCCGTTAATGGACAATATTTTTAATATATTTTTTCATTTCAGGTGAAAAAGGGAGAAGGTATCGTCAGTCTCCTCAATTTTTCTGCAAGTGACAGTTCAGATAGGAGTCGATGAATGAAAATGCCATTCAGATGCGTCTCATGTATTGTAGGCAGTGATCAGATCTCTGGTATAAACAAGGTGCAACACAGGCTTCAGTCTTCCTGCTGAACACGGTATTCCTCATCTTAAAAGGTGTCAGTGTCTAGACAAAGAGGATGACATCCTTTAAAGTGCCTTTGGAAATCAGACAGCGATTCAATGCATCCTGGACTCAGATGGTGGTGATGTGCCTGATGTATGTACAGTCAAGACAATTAAGTTACATTAATCACATTCTGAGTCAATTACAGTTCCAGAGAGATTTGGGATTTGCCTTATGTAGAAAGAAGCCTCATTTTTTGTTCCAGTTACAATAAAGAATTTCCCAAGCATCTCCTGTATTGTTCAGGGCTTTCAATCAGAGACAGCTACTGAGACCAGCCACTGAATTTTAGTTTCCTCCGGTCCCCCATACATTTTAATACAAGCCGCAGCCCACAAAAACTTCAAATATCGCTGCTCAGACTGAACAGATCAAGACCAAACACTGTGCTAGAAAACACAGGCTTTAACTACACCATGCCTTTTTAAA
The DNA here is from genome assembly GCF_017976375.1 of Cuculus canorus. NCBI lineage: Eukaryota > Metazoa > Chordata > Aves > Cuculiformes > Cuculidae > Cuculus > Cuculus canorus. Next base: position 24,254,078 of record NC_071408.1, on the reverse strand, counting down.
GGTTAGGAAACTTACAGACTATTCATTTTTACAGTAAGTAGTAGTCAGCTAGAAATGTAGCTCTACAATGGGTCAAGTTTACTTTTTCAAGTTCAGTGCTGCATGCGGCTACTTTTAAATAAACCCGCATTCAGACACTTGCAGATCCTTTGATCTGCAAACTAATAGGAAGTGCTGTTCCCTCACCTGGAGGATTATTATGTACAAATTGGAACTCCAGCACTTGGCGGTTCTTACTCTGCATAGCAAAACCAAGCCTCTGATCTAAGCTAGGTTCTGGAAAGGTCCAAAACAAAAAAATCTCAAAATTAAGCATAGGAAGAGAACTGTCAAAGTCAAGGACACAACTAGCTTCCTCTCTATAGATGGCTAATAGATTTATATAATTTTATCAATGCTTATAAGGAGTATTGTCCTTTTTTTTTTGTTGCTTTTTCTCAGCATATGAGCTCCATTTGAGAGAAAAGCAAAAGAATTATGGCATGAAGAGATTAGCTTATTGGGGATTATATGGGCAAATTCCACACATTTTTACATAAAATGAAAAGTCTCCATAGCCATTTATGATGCAGTTTGCTTGAAACTCTGCCAACTGAATTATAGCTGTTTGGTGCCAATCTGCTGAAATTCACAGAATAAAGCAAAATGTTTACAAGAAAATGCAGCTCAGTGCACAAGGTGGCAAACAGCACATACAGCTAAAGATTCACAGGTATTCAGGAAAGAAGGTACAAAGTGCTGTAAACAATTTTCAACGGAACAGCTTTTAAAACACTGCCCAAGACAGGTAAAACCACTAGAGATTACCAAAAATTGTCAGAAATTGCAGGCTCATAGGTTCAGTAACTGGCCAGTATCTTTCTAAAACTGCATTCAAACCCTAATATATTTAAAAGGACAAGAGGCTCAGTTTTCGTATTTCTGACTTCAAAAAATTATCAGAATTCAGTACAAGGCCAAACTGTGAGGTCAAATTAATTACAACTCTCTCTTGTTAAGGATTGTATATTGGAAAATTGTAATTATTCTGAATTCATATATGGCACAATAAAATGTTATTTGAAGCGGAAAGACAGAATAAACTCTTTTGTGAAGGATTAGTTAATCTCAAACAAAGTACAATAGATGACTTTGAATCCAAATGTCTTTATAGGAGATCAAGGATTATGCTTATTTTAGCACTAGGACAGTGAGTCAGATTTCTTCAAATGTAAGCAGCAAAAACAAAAATAAAAGGGAAAAGTTAGTCATACTTAACTTATTATTTACTATTATTGTACCTAGAACATTAACCTTTTAAAAATGTTTTTAGTAATGGCTGCATAGGACAGCTATACACAACTGACAATCTAAAACTTATAGAAAGTTCAAAGTTTCACAAGTTCCTTAAGAACTAGGAGTGCTCAAATCAAATGAAGTGACCATAGATATCCAAGTATGCTCAAACAGTTACACATACGGATGAATCAAATGAACTATGTTTGCTAAAAGAAGACCTAGAAAATGAAATTATACAGAGTATTTCAGTGTTGGGTTCCTCAATTAAGTTGATTTAATAATGAAAGTTACATTTATTTTTCTTGACTATCTCTGTTCAACAAATGTCCTATCAAAATCACCAGCATTAGCTGGGGGCAAGGAGGTTAGTTTTCTGCAGTCACACGTTAAATGGATTTGGAGGATGAACTCTAACTTCTGGCAAGCGCCTTTTCCTCAGGGTCCTCCTCTACCAGAGAAGAAATCTATATTGGCTGCACACTTTGGGAAGCACTTCTGACTTGTACTTTTTCTTTTCCCTGTAGGAAACAGCACTTCTTAAGCTACCTACTCCTCACTGTTCATAATCTCTAAATTCACATTGCATCTAAAAGAAGAATCAAGCCAGTGGCAACTGCAATGATAAAATTGCAGATTACATTTCTACTTTTTAAACTGACTATTAGTGAGATTTATTTTACAGATGGGTTTGAGATGCAGACATTCTAAGTATTGGTATAAGCTTGATAATTTCTCATCTTTGGCAAATTTAGGCTACACTAAACAAAACTGAGAAGCACCGTTTCCTTAAACAACACGATTCTGTGGTTTAGGCTTGATTTTATATCAATTACTAGATTGCACCAACAGTTAGAAGAAATTAACAGAGTGAAGACCTGAGTGGTTACATCTGCGTACACAGAAATAAGTAAAATAATATTTAGATAGGAAGATACATTCAATTATCAGACCACTTACAGTGACAGCGGTTTAGATGGCCTGTTACTGTGAAAAATACCTAATAATTGTTCCTTCCAGCATTAAAGAGTTAAGTTAGTAGCTACAGCTTCTGTCCCTGCCCCCCTCATTTGTTTTTCTTTTCTTAGGTTGGCGGTTTGGAAGGGTGTCTTAGTTTTCATTGTCTACTAAACATGAGAAGACTTTTTTTTCTCTCTTTTGTCCAGAAAAAAAGAAGTTCCCTTGTGGTTGACTTTCATCCAGTTTCTTCATGAAAGAACTATCAAAGAAAGTTACAGTGTATATTACTTTTCATTTCAGAAGGATTTCAGCAATCCCTAAACCTCCAACGGTATCCTCTTGACAACTTAATCTCTTTGTAGTGGTAGCTAAATTAAACCAAACTGTCATCAATGAAAGCCCTCAAGAGTAACTCAAGGATATTCAGCATGTGATCTATGAAAGTACAGTAACCAATCTTTAAAAAACACTATTTAAGGCAGAACACTTAAAGACACCACTCTTACCAGGACATTTTAATTTAATATTTTTATTCGTCTATTCTCATCTTTAAAATATCTTCAAAACTGCTTATTTGAAGTTTAACTTCAAAAATTACCTCTTCACTGGCAAAAAAAATTGTGAAAGATTGTAAACCTCTAGAAAAACAAACTGCTGTTGATTTGAGCATAAAAAAAAAACTTAGAAAATGCCACAAATCTTATTTCCATACTATTAGGGTAGTTCTCGAACACCTGTATCTGTACAAGCATTTCCATGTAATTACTTTTCTTGATGTATGTGCTCTTATTTCCACAAGCCCTTCTGAATACTGAAATACAAGTGGATTGTCAAGCCTAGGGTCTATACGTCCTTCTACATTCCTTGCAGACCTACATTGCTAAAATGACAGACAGCATATTTTACAGTCCACTTCCAACAGAATCACAGAATCACCAGGTTGGAAAGGACCCACTGGATCATCGAGTCCAACCATTCCTAACACTCCCTAAACCATGTCCCTCAGCACTTCATCCACCCGTTTCTTAAACACCTCCAGGGAAGGCAACTCGACCACCTCCCTGGGCAGCCTCTGCCAGTGCCCAATGATTCTTTCTGTGAAGAATTTTTTTCTGATATCCAGCCTGAACCTCCCCTGACGGAGCTTCAGGCCATTCCCTCTTGTCCTGTCCCCTGTCACTTGGGAGAAGAGGCCAGCTCCCTCCTCTCCATAACCTCCTTTCAGGTAGTTGTAGAGAGTAATAAGGTCTCTCCTCAGCCTCCTCTTCTCCAGGCTAAACAACCCCAGCTCTCTCAGCCGCTCCTTGTAAGACTTGTTCTCCAGCCCCTCACCAGCTTCGTTGCTCTTCTCTGGACACACTCCAGAGCCTCAACATCCTTCTTGTGGTGAGGAGTCCAGAACTGAACACAGTATTCAAGGTGCGGTCTCACCAGTGCCAAGTACAGAGGGAGAATAACCTCCCTGGACCTGCTGGTGACCCCATTTCTGATACAAGCCAAGATGCCGTTGGCCTTCTTGGCCACCTGGGCACACTGCTGGCTCATGTTCAGTCGGCTGTCAACCAGCACCCCCAGGTCCTTCTCTTCCGTGCAGCTCTCCAGCCACTCTTCCCCCAGTCTGTAGCACTGCATAGGGTTGTTGTGCCCCAAGTGCAGGACCCGGCATTTGGCCTTGTTAAACCTCATTCCATTGGTCTCGGCCAGGCAGTCCAGCCTGTTCAGATCCCTTTGCAGAGCCTCCCTATCCTCCAGCAGATCGACACTTCCTTCCAGCTTAGTGTCATCTGCAAACTTGCTGAGGGTGCACTCAATGCCTTCATCCAGGTCATTGATAAAGACATTGAACAGAGCTGGACCCAATACTGAGCCCTGAGGAACTCCACTTGTGACTGGCCTCCAGCTGGAGTTAACTCCATTGACCACCACTCTCTGGGCTCGGCCATCCAACCAGTTTTCAACCCAGGAGAGTGTGCGCCTGTCCAGGCCAGAGGCTGACAGTTTCTGTCAGGCAACTGTGTAGATGCATCTTTTCCAGAAACTACCTGACCTCAGCCATGCACAAAGAAAAAAAATCTTTATTCTAAGGAGAGGGTTATTAGAAGGCAGAATAAATTCTTCTTTAGAAAGTATCATGAAAAGCATAACGATGCATACCATGTCTGTTGCATCTTCATAGTGTCCCAGTACAAGAAAAAGCACCAATATCTTCAATGTTGCTTGTTCTACAAGTCACCTATGAAATATTAAATAGGGCCTTTCATTCTCACAGCTTTTGGTGGACTACACCGAGGAACCCATATCCCTCTATGCTCCGTCTGCCTTCAACGGCTGTGTTCCTACAGAGCAGTAAAGTGTGTTGAACAAACTAGGCACAAGTACAAACTATGCTTTCTCATCGCTGGAAAAAAACTGCACAACTCATTGCCATAGAGCTAAGTGAGGAATTAAGTTATTCAATCTTTTTTAACGTATCACCACATTTGCAAAAGACAGAAACAGATTTTTATTCCCAAAAGTTGAAACAGAGGAAGGAAATAGGTATGATATAAATTTCCCTTTGACTGCGTAGCTCACTTAAGCTTTTATACTTGGTGAAAACCTCAAACACATGATAATGGGAGCAGTACGCAGATCTGAGCAGGACATAGCATCCAACCACAAAATCCACACACACTATAATCTGCCAACCTATAAGTCAGATGCTGTCACTTTCATTTAGTTAAAAGTTAACAAGAAAATACGAAAGATTCTGCTGAATCATGAAAAAAAGCTCTGAATTCCGCAGTGAATTCTTTGTCAGCTCCATGAAAAGAAAAAAATATTACTATATTTAAAGTATTAGTAATATTTGCCTTTGTGAATCATATCTGTGGTATTTTCCACGCTCTGAGCAAAGAACGGGATATATAGAGATAAACTTTATAACTAAATGTGATAAACTAAATGTGATAAAATAGACTTACATGTTGAGAATCCCTAAAATAACAGTTACTAATTACACAGTCTGAAAAATGTCAAAGTTCCAACACTACTATGGTGATTTTCACTCCTATTTGTCTAAGGCCAGAAAGATAAATCTGTTATAGAGCACCCACAGATTTCTAGTACTGATTTCACTACACAAAGTGTGCCTCTCTTATTGAAAATCTAACTCTTTGCTAGTGGTTGTAAATGTAGCTTTAAAGTAACAGTTTAGAAATCCATGTTTAGAAACAATTTACCTATCTTCTTAATTATACTGTGGTTAATAAGATGGCACAGTCACAGGACCACCTTGGACATAACGCTAAAACAAAGCAGGGACACATACTGTTGGGAGCAAAGTTAGAAATCACTGCTTTAATGCCTCTGTTATTCTTCAGGTTTGTGTTGGGGTTGTTTTGGGGTTTTTTGGTGTTATGGGGGTTTTGTTGTTTTGTTTTTTTAAAAAAATAATGAGAAAATAAATAAAACATCTTGCCCATTTTATAACAAGATATAAAAACTAATTTGCATGCTGTCCTGCTTTGAGGTCGCAGCAACTGATACCATTTTCAGAGGCATGGACACACTTGTCACTAAGTAAAACAGAATCCTGATAATCTCTGTTACACAACAGAAAAGGTTTGCTAAGATGAGGAAACAAAACAAAAAATCCAAAACATTTTATTTTCCCGTTTGTAGGAAAATAATTCAAAAAATGTGAGGCAAAGACATGCACAATCCATGTGCAGTGGGTTGTTCTGCAAGACCTGTCACAACGCAAAGAGTAAGATTTAGGTGGATGTAGCACCCTGAACTTCCAACTTTACTGAGCTATATAGGTGACAGCTCTTTAGAGAAAGAGCATTTTAAGATCATGAAGTGAAAAGTCTATATTGGGTGTTATTAGTGCACAGTGTCCTCCGTGTGACTGATAGAAAGCAATAACTGTTAAATGGTATCAATCAAATATAATGATTTGTTACTGATGCTGTCACCTACATTAAAGAGTTAGTTGCTCTCCCTATGCTCCGCTATTCACAGCCGAGGAACATATAGCCAATGTTTGTCAGCCTGGGGTTATCTCTACTGTTGTCACATAAAGTCATATTTAGACATTGTAGTACATAAAATACCTTTTTCTCACTCATCAATGCTTTGCATTACAGTGTCAGAGCTAGACAAGATATTGTACAAAGGATTCTGACTATCCAAGTCGATTGGGGAGATGTCAAAGTCATTTTCTGGCCATCAAATGAACATGTTTATTTACCGATGAAATAACTGAACATATATTTATTATAGTTTTGATTCAGTCCTCATTCCCTATTCAGGAACAAACAAAAGCTTTTATCTTGCATAGCAAATGCAGATACTAAAAGCAATAATAAAAGAACATTAGAGTAAAAAGACCAGTCTTAAAATTCCATCCAGACTTTATATGATAAATTACTTGGAAGGGCAAAAATACTCTCATCCATCTCTACGTTAGAAGGAGCCCCACAGCACAACTTTTATTTTAAATAAAATGAAACACTGTAAAAGTTAAATAATTAAGAAAACATCAGGCCTTAGTAATTGGAAGGGTCCCAAAATCCCTTTGTGTTTCATGCTGAGATGCACAGAGAGTTGTTCATATTTAATTGAAAATGTATTAAAATTACAATTTCAAAGGATCAAAAATAAAGGGAGTTTCCTGAAAATTTAAACCAGGCTTTCAGTGTTTCCTGTTGTGCAGAAGGAAGATCTATTTTTAATGGAATAAACTGTAGAAAAGGACCTAAAGAGGGCAATTTCTTCATTCTTCAGGGAAGCTGCTGGGAAGTAAAATGGTGTATAATTAGTTTTGGTGCATTTTCTTTTCAAATATATTTAAAACTCTGTGAAGGTTCATGCACCCACACTGCTGCATTCAAACATAAACTTTATCTGAATGGTGTTTTCACTAATTTTAGGTCATACTAATATGAATTTACAAATACTAAAGGCTACCCCTTTGAAATCCTTCAAAAGTTTTGCACTTTCTTTTTCTTGTTTTGTAACACTTGCTTGTTTGTAGACTGTATATTCTTTTAATGATAATTACGTCTCCTTTTTCTATATGGATCATGTATGTCCATATAGCTTCAAGAGAAACCCTTGATTATCCATATAAAAACATATGTAAACTAAAATGTAAAATAATAGATTAACTCAAGATTCACTTTTGAAAAATTTCTCTTCCCTGGTGGACATTTGCAACTAAAGAGAATCCAGGGGCATCCTGTTTAAAAGAAACTGTTAGTTAGAATTGCAGTCAAACATCCCAATACTTTGTGAGTTTCTTTTTTTAAAGCTGGTTTCTTACACCATCTGATGTCAGTTGAAAACTGTAACTTTTAAATGAATAATTGCTCATCGGTCATACCATATTATTAAAAAGTACAAATCAGTGAGACAATTGTAGTTGGGAAACAACAAGCTTACCAAACCACACTTTTACTTTGGTCTCCAATCATGTGAAACTCCAAGAGGTCTGATGCATAAACCAGTCAGAACGCCTTAGATCAATACTGGTAGAGAGAGCAATTGACACTTCTTAGCACCATACATTAAATAATTACATCTATCATTTTTCCTTTATGATGTAAACAAAGTTATGGTAACAGAAGAATGCTGCAGGATCAATGTCTCCTGCTTAGAAAATAAATTCTTCAACACTTATGCAGCAGCAGGAGATTATTATTGTACAACAACAGTCTATGCCATTTTCTTAATTACAGCAACAACCGTTAGTGCTGCTGCTATGAGGAAGAATTGCTGTTTCTTTTACAATGCATTTACTTCCTATTTTTATTGTCTTGGAAGGGGCAGATGCTGTTGCTTTAAGGTGCTGCTGTTTTATGAGAACATAAAGTGACCAGAGAAATAGGTAGGAAAGTCTATCCAGGAAGCAAAGAGCAGGCAGAAGCTGATCCACGCTGCTTTAAACCCCATGTTGAAGCTGGTCAGCAGACAGCAAGGGTGAGGTCAAACCAATTTGTTGCACAGAGGCATCCACACCTTCTTAATGCTGGAAACCTTGACACATCTGACATGCTCACAAGCAGTGGGAGGATGGACACAAGAGCTGCAGTCTGTGGCCCCTTCTATAAGCTACACGGGAACCCCTATCCGCGTATTCAAGTTCTTTTCAAAGCTATGCCAGCACGCTTGGCTAAGCACCTAGGGAAAGCATATGGTGCACCTTGAATGGATGGTAACAGCTAAAGTAAATATTCTCACACCTGTATTACCCACCCATATTAATATTTCTCCAGTGTATCCCTACGGTACTTTTACCCACATGTTCAGCCCTAACTACTGATTTTCCCACTCCTTCCTTATTCAGAAGTCACCTCTGCAAATGGAGATACAGCTGGTCAGCATCTCGGCTTTTGCTAACATAAAGGTAGACCTGATTTTCTCCACTGCTACCTATGACCAAACTATAAATGCAACGATGGCACTAGTGCCAAAAATCATTTCAGTATCTCACACTACAGGTGCCATTTTTTTTTTCAGGCATATATTTATGCCCTGAAACTGTAGATCATCAGTGATGCTGACTGTTCACAGGCTTCCATCAACACCACAGCAATGATAATTTTTCTGTTAATATCATAATCACAGAATCATAGAATGGTTTGAATTGGAAGGGACCTTAAAGATCATCCAATTCCAACCCTTCTCCCTCCATTCCCTGCCATGGTCAGGGACATCCCACTAGATCAGGCTGCCCAAGCCCCATCCAACCTGGCCTTGAACATCTCCAGGGGTGGGGCAGCCACAGCTTTCCCTGGACACTCCGTTCTAGTGCCTCACCACTCCCATTGTGAAAAGCTTCCTCCTCATGTCTAGTCTAAATCTTCTTCCCTCTGATTTATAGCCATTCCCTCTAGTCCTGTAACTAAATGCCTTTATAAAAGGTCCCTCAGCAGTTTTCTTGTAGCCCTCTTTGGGTATTGGAAGGTCACTATATGGTCTCCTTGGAGCCTTCTCTTCTCCAGGCTGAACAGTCCCAACTCTTTCAGCCTTTTACCAGGGACCTCTAGATAACATCAGGTCTGGAAGATGCCTGATTCCAATTATCTCCTTTTAGTAACTGATATTTTCTCCACCATCTAAAGCCAGCACTAATACTAATTTTACACATAAACAGAAGATAGGTCCCTTTTCCAGGCAGGCACTCTGGAACTGCTATAGCTCACGTTGGGCCTATATGATGATGTTCTTTGTGTCTTGTCTATGTAGCTCCTTGTACAGACAGTTTTAACAGGGAGCCCTGGTTTCATGCATTCCCAGGAAAACCCATCGTACTGTATTGATTCAGTCTTTGTAAGGCCCAGCCGCCCAGGCAGCTCCCTGTAGTGGCACACAGCTTCTACTGCTTCTGCTCTCTCTAAACATGGGGACGGGGACACTTTACTGCTGCTCACTGAGACTGAGAGGTAGATAACACAGCTATTAGTGTCAGTGGGATAACTGTACAGCAAGCTCCCACTGGCATTGCAACCTCCCTGATAGAGAAAATCATGAGACTTGATACCTCAAGTCAGTTTTGCAAACAGAAGTAATAACAGGCATTTTATTTAGAAGCATTTCATATCTGCCAACTGCGCATTGCCTTCCTAACATTCCTTTCTTAAAAGCATCATCAATGTAGAGAAGTTGAACACTGAAAAGGGAAGAAATCAGTTTAGCTCACTTACATCCATCCATTGTGCTACAGCCTTTATTTACAAGATTATACATGGAAAGATACCATTAGGGTTTATTTATATGACAGCCACAGCACAATCTGCTAGTGGAGCAGCCAATCCTAAGTGCTCTGCTTCTCTAGCCAGACTAATAACCAGTTCTTGAACTGCCAATGATGAAAGGATACAAGACCACAGTTACCGCTGTTAGTGTAATGTAGAGCTCTCTAGAAAGCACACACACCTTGCTAAATCATGCTTGGTAAAATATTATCCTATCCCTGATGAAATTAGGATTTTAACCATGACAGTGAGCCAAAATGAAAGACAGAAATAGAGAAAATCTCACACGTAACTTCATTTAAGTTTTCCATGGTCCATTCAAACAACAGCATCGAAGACAATACTGAGACGAATGAAAACTAAAGCTCCCAAATCATAAGATTGCAAAAATTTGGTGCAACTAAGAAAAGCAAGCAAATGACTTTTTTTTGAACCAGTAGCCTGTAGATGAAACCCCAACAGGTTATACATGGCCTTTGTCATATCTAGTTAAATAAACACTGTGCAAAACTATTGCTACTCTAGCCATTAAAAGGTACTAAAATAATTCATCCTTTTTCCCTCATATTTCTATCTTTAAATGTATTCTTCACGCAACCTACAACAGATAATTAAAGAGTCCCAAAAATCAAAATTTATCTTGTTTTTCATTTACAAACACCAGATAAATCACATAGATTTGCAATTCACAACTCTCTGGCCTTTTTTACATGCAAAAAATTACAGGGACATTTGAGAATAATGTCCAAATGCCTCCACATTTCTCTATGGGTTAACAAACTGTTTAAAGTTGTAACAATACAATGCTGCCTTGGCCAAACATGCAATTTATAAAAAATTTAGAAAAATATATAAAAGTAGATATTTATCTCCCTAATCAATAAAATTGGAGTCATAAATTCTTTGTACTGTATGTGAAATAACGGATAGTTTCTATTCAGACAGATTATGACAATTTGGATGTTATGCTCCAGAGAAAGGGGTCATGTTACATTTCAAGAATTAGATTACTAGAGTAAGAGAAATAAAATATTTTGATCACATCTCATCTAGCAAGTATATCAGATCTCATCCTGAAAAAGCTTCAGCAGAATCATATTACGTTACTCGGGGATATTAGAGAAGCAGCTTCCATTACAAATTTCTGACACTATCTAGCAAGGCATTAGGCTTTGGGACATAGTTACCTCTCTTAGAACATCCACTTTTGTCTTTAGCACTCAAAAATGAGGCTATGTAACTGGAGAGTGGGCCCTTGGGAACAAGCATGCAATTTCCAGAATTCAGCTAAGACCTCCTGCTTTCTTGGTAATGGAGCAGACTGAGCAGAGATGAACTTGGGAGAAGATCCTCAAAGAGGGCAATGTTGTGGAAAGAGATGCAGCTTTCAACTCTTTCCCAAGTTGAGTAAGATGTCTCTGTTACTAAAACTCAGTAAATTAGCTATCGCTTAAAAGCAGGAGCTTGTGGAGGTGACTAATTATGAGTATGACGTATGTGATTGGGAACATCTGATATGACTGCGATTGTGCTGCCCAGCACTCAACTACAATACAGTTGGAAGATACTTTTACCGTGAGCCTTTTCTAATGCTTCATAATAAAAAGAAAATCCACACCAGGGAACGGAATGAAAAGCTCAGCATTAACCTTGAGGTAGCTACATCATCTCAAGCAGCTGACAGATTTGCTCACTGGAATACACACACACACACTCACATCCCAAAAAAAGATTTGGCAACAACTATAGATGTCCTAAAGCAAGACTTTCAGTTTATGATGACTCATGTAGTAGCTGCATTCTCAGAAATTAAGTATAGTGTAAGTGATACGGCTATTTTGCCAAAGTGTGTTACAAGCTAAGATGAAACATCCAACGGAATGATTCTATTATGGCCTGACAGCTGGATAATTGCAAGAAAAGAAACAAGTGTTTTACACATCTGAGTCATCAGCTACTGAACTAAATTATTTCAATGTGAAGGCTGAGAGCTTTCATTAATGAACATATGGGAGGAACATTCCTAATGTTAGTCCACAAAGACAGGTAAGGCAAAAATGAGCTGTAGAAAAAACAAGTTATATGTAATAACATTGAATAACCAGAAATAAAATTCTGCTATGAAATACAGAGCTGGAATGAAATAGAACAGCTTCAAAGACAGTAAGAAAGTTGTTCCAAAGACAGTAAGAATGTTAACTCTGGCAGTGCATTTAACCCTGTCCAGTTCATCTTCATGAATGTATTGAGAGAATAAAGGATTGCAAAGAAGAAATACCATGACTGAGTATTTTAATGGACACTTTTATCTGTTAGACAAAAAAAGAAAACCTTTATCTGCCGCAGAGTTCTGATTGTTCCTTAAAGCCAGACAACTATAGTCCAGGCTATTTTGAATTCAGTCCAGTCTGGTCTTACTGATATCTGAAGTTTGCATTGAATGCCAGGCGTTCGGAACACCCCAAATGAATTTGGGGCAGCTATTTAGGAAGTGCAAGCACCAGCCAGATGCGTACGTTTTGGCATATTTAAGTGCTTTGCCAAATTGAGCCTACATAACAAAAGACACTCATTTTTCACTCCAACTCTACACAGCGTAACACACAAATATATTTAAATCATGCTGGAATCTAAATGCATGCTTATGGAGTGAACCATACTCTTGCAAGTTTTGCTGAAAAGGAACTTCAAGAAAAGATTCTGAAAAGTTCAGTTTATTCATAGTTGTGACTATAAAATTAGGAGATGTTAACAATTACTTTACTCTTTTACTCTTGCTGTAGCAGGTTATTGACTTTTACCTTTCTTAGTGACAGCAAAGGAGTTGGTATAGATGCCAACATTGGACCTGCACCAATGAAAATAGGTTCGAAAGATATTTATCTACAAATTTGACACCGGACACTATCACACTGAGCAATTAAAACCATACGTTTCTTGAGTCCAGACAACTGTCATTTTGAAGCAGATATGATGAAGAAATATTTCTTTATTCTTTTGGGTGCACGGCCTTCTGGAAATTACATACCATCATTCAAGTGCTGCAGCAAAGTTTAGGGAGATCATTATCTTGCTAGTAGAGCTCATAGCTATGCTCTGTCATAGGGTCCAGGCATGCTGCGATCTCACCTTCCCAAAAACTGGCTTGAGCCCATTCAGGCCAACCACAAGGAAACAAAATGATCAGAGGGAAATGGGTGAACAGTAACAGGAAATTAACAGCATAGCATAAGCCAAAACATTAAAATAAAAGAGTATAGAGGGAGGAAGTGATAACAGTTGCCTCCCCACAGTGGATATAGTTAGTCATGATCAGGATTTCTCCCAGCTGACATACTTCACCTTGAAGTAGTCAACACTTCTGGGCTCTGTCATTCATTACTCACCTAAAGACACATTGTTCTTCAATAAAAATAAAAAAACTCAAAAAAAAAAAAAAGCAGGCTCTATACAGTCGTGTCTCAGAGCCATCATTCAAATTCCAACTCATCTTCACTCTGTGATTAATAACATATCACCATGCATTCACAGATTAGATACTGCCAGCTATGAATTTTAGCTGCTTACTTTGCTGTTTTTTAAGGCATTTGGTCTATTATGGGGGACAGCTACCAGGAGATGAAGAATGTTGTGTTGAAATTGGGTTCATGCACATCACTTGGGTCAACACTTTAGCGTAACAAGTGATAGGACAAGAGGAAACCACTTCAAGTTGTGCTAAGGAAGGTTTAGATTAGGTGTTAGAAAAAAATTCTTTACTGAAAGAGTGGTCAAGCATTGGAACAGGCTGCCCAGGGAAGTAGTGGAGTCTCCTTCCCTGGAGGTGTTCAAGAAATGTGTAGAAGTGGTACTTTGGAACACAGTTAGCAGGCATGGTGGTGGTAGGCTGGTGGTTGGACTGGATGATCTTAGAGGTCTTTTCCAACCTTAATGATTCTATAATCTCTAGAAGTCTTTGTGCAAGTAGCATTACAGATAGATGATAATACCACACAATTTTTTCATCTTCTTTTCAACGATTCCACTTTTAGAAACCATTTTAGAATCAGTATATTCCATATTGTAGCTGAAGACATTGAACACACACACACACACACATTTCAGTCTTAGAGCAAAGTTGTAGTAATCATACAACGTTTGAGCATGTTTAGAGACAAGTGACACTGGGCCAGCAGTTTTAATTGCCTTGAGTTGGTGAGAATCAGATATAGCCAAACTCTGTCATGGTATAAATGAAAGTGTAACAGGTATCTGAGATAAACAAAAGCACAAACAACTCAGCTGCAAATGAGCAAAATCTGTTCACGAGGCAGTCTTATGAAATAATTGGGCACTTCTGTGCAATATATTTTCACCTGGACTATTAGATGCATCATCCATTACCAGGAATTGCAAATTGATTTCTCATGTACTGTGGTGAAAATATGACCTGAACAAAAAAAAAAAAAAAAAAAAGCCATCAAAACTAGATCCTTCCTCTCTTTCTCAGGTTGCTCCAGCTTGTTGCAGAGCTCTCTCTGTGTTTCAGCCCTGCTGGCAATCCTTAGCTTTGACAAGAGTTTTACATTCATTAATAACAGCACTACTTACCGATAATGCTAACCACATTGATGAATTCTGGGCTCTGCACGACCACCCCTGTATTGCTGCTGCCATAAGTGTTCCATAATTGGCCTGTCTGCAGAGGGGACCACGGCTTCCCTCTCAAATGATTTTCCTATGAGGTCTCAGCTCTTGCTAATCGCTCCTGACAAATAACTTCCAGCACTCCACCGTTCTATTCCCCATCCTTAGCAGGAATGGGAAAATATATATTTCTACCTGTTAACACACTAACAAACATTTCAAGCACAGGTCACTGATTCAAACACAGGTCTCTGTCTCAGGCAGCTTCTGTTCCTGCCACAGTCCCCCTCCCTGGCAGCCCCCTCAAACATTTCCTGTAACTATAGTGTTCTGAAACAGCTGTGGCTCCATGTTACCCTATGTTCTAAATGCTAATCTAAGCCCTAGGAGATGACCAACCTCAAAGTTAACCCTTTTGTTGATTCTATCCTACATAGATTTAATGTTGAAAAGGGTATATTAGCTCTCTAGCAAGGGTAAACATCTGTATTACCAGCACAACATTGTCTTCCAGGATAGCAGCAAGTTTGGACAGTGATTCAGTGAAGCATACATCCGTATTTTTACATTAAGGAATTTTACTGTGAAGAAGATTGTTCATTAATTACAAAATGATCTTTATAGCATAATAATTTAACATCTCCCTACTGGAAACAGATCCAAATATTCAAATCATTCTTAGAATGAACATTTTTTAAATTCTTTTTTTTTTAAATATAGATAGTTATTTATATGGTCTGCATCACCACAGCATTAGACTACTTAGTCCCTGAAGAAATAATTCTAAAACATCTTTCTGGCACAGCACACTATGTTTTATGGATTAGTAATTTAGGAAAAGACTGAAGATTAACTAAGAAATGAGCATCAGACCTGGCAGTCATACCTGCTGTTCAAATTCAGAATCTGTTACTCAGAAGCTCTAAAAAAAATAAAACCAAACAACCCATACTTCAGTGGGCACTATGTCCGACCTCACAGCACACTCTTATGAACGGAGTAGGCCACTGGGTGCTCAAATTTCTGGTATGGATGCTCTCTCTAGTGCTTTAGCACGACACACGAGTACTAGACACCATCATATGCTTCAATATAAATACCACCTTCTTAAAAAGCAGACATTCCTGACACATTGGGACACGTCCATCCAAGAAGGAGCCCCATTACACAATCTGGCACACATGTACAATCATGACATAAGGATATTCATATATTATGTAAGAGGAGATGCTGACATTTCGGTTCCAACTTGCAGAATCTCCAAGGAGCCTCTAGGAAATGGGATAGCGGAAAGCAAGACAGATACGTTTAATGACAGCAGAAGGTGGACAACCCTGATTTAAGTTACAATTAATAAAAATGTATTACAGTAAGACCTGATAAGTTGAATTCCAGCTATGTTCTCTTAATTTTATCATTTGTTATTTATCATTTTTATCAGTCCTCTCATTTTAAATGTATGAAGAAAGTTTGAAGAAAACCGTTTAACAAAGCCATACATCAAGTGCTGTGTCTAAGATGGCCACCTGCTCAGCTAAAATTCTAGTACCAATGCACAAAAATAATCATTCCCTTACAGAGTTATATATGTAATCTATTCAGCTTTGATACTTTGGATTAAATGACTTGCAACTACTACTTGTAACTACAGGATATGATCAAGAGGTGGCAGCAGAATTGTCAAGTACTCCTCCCTACACTCTCTATTGTCTTCATTTTAATGGCAGACAATTTTCTTGACATCTCTAATAATGGAACAAATCTCAAGCCTCATTACTAACTTAGATTTTTACCCATTTTCTGTTAAAAGGTTTGTGTTTTTATATATGCTACATCTATATGGCTGAGTATACAACATAAGAAATGTTCTTTAAATTCATTGCTTTTATACTTTCAGTTTTTCTGGGATCAGCTCACTACGCAGTCACTACTACTAGCTAATTTAAACAACTTGTACTGACAGAATATCTTACAGAAATTTCATGTTGTACCACGACGTGTGTACAAGCATTAGCATCACAGCCAGAGTGTTAGAGCTGAAACACAAAAAGGAGCACAGGAATAAATTACTAATTTTCAGGATGTTCTTATTTTTGACTACAGATACATAATTCTAGGAGGATGCCTGTGTTCCAGTCAACATAAAGTTAGCATTCAAAGAGAAACATTTAACAAACAAACGTATGAATCAACAAAAGACTGCATTAGGCGCTTTGTCTGCTACTGTCATTCTCTGCATGTGACCAATAATAAAAGCTGGAAAAATTCTAGCAGCTGTGTTTAAGTGTCTGCAGTCTTGCAGGTATGCCCAGTAACTTTCTGGACAGCACGCATACCAGACATTGCTCATGGGTAGAAAAAAATTTCATGTCAAAATAGCAGCAAGTTTGCGAAATTAAATACTCAAACGCTTAAGTCGTAACCTACAGTATTCACGAGCAGCACTTCTATACATCAATTTCTACTTGTCAATTAGTACATGGCCGCCTGACTTGCAGCACACTACAGAAGGTACAGTCAGCAAATTTGTGCATGGGTTCATCGATAGCAGTCATTTTTGTAGTACCCTCATACCTCCCCAGCACTAGTTCCAGCTAAGCTTCCCCGCATCCGGTGAGGCAAAGCACTGGTGAAACGCAGCTACTCCTCCTCCTGACTAGAGAAATGCAACTGCCCCACCTGGTTACTGGTGTATTCACCTAAAGCTACATGGGCAAAAGGGGGATGTTCCCTGAATCTGCAGCTTCAAAGAAGCTGGAACTACTATTCTTCGTTAGTCCTTTGGTGGAACTGCTGTTCCCAGATAGTGCTTTGGCACACCTCGCAAAGTGGTGGAGGACATTACCTGATCTAAATGCGGCAGCAGCAAACAGTCCTCCAGGAGTCGGAAAAGAGACAGCAGCACTGTCTGGGACATGTAGAGAATTTTAAACCAACAGTTTTTTTCAAATTAAATAAGTATTTTAAGGCTAAGCCATTTTTTGTCAAGATGACAAAACACAAATCTTTATGCATTCTGTGGTGAATTTTAAGACCTCACATTTAGTCCTAAAGTATTAGGACACTGATAGATCACTTACATTTGTTAATGCGGTTCAAATAAAAAGTCTTATTTTAAAGGAAAAATAATTGCATTAAGGTTGTGGTTTTCTATGGTTAAAAGCAGTAACATTACTGGAAAAGATATAAAATGTAATACATTGCATAACTCCACTTTCAGTTAATTATGTTGTAATTTGATGCATCTTTCTGAGGTTTTTTTCCACCTCTTACTGAGCATTCAGCCAATAGAGAAAATGCTTTTGCAGAGTAAATCGAAACTAATATTGGAAGCTGTATCACACTTAGGACCAACGTCTTTTACGATGAAATGATACACCTCATGAAAAACACTGATGTCACACTGATGCTGCTGGAACAGAATTCCATTAAATTGCTGAACAATGACACATCCATCCCCTCAATTTAGGAAGAGCAGTTTTGTAACTCATTTATTACCTTACATATATCAAGCAGGGGAAAAAAATAAAGATAATTGCAAACCACAGTGTCACAAATAATTAAGCTAATGTCAAAGAAAATACTTACACTCATACTTTGTGTTTCAAAACTGAAGTACATAAGTGGTTAAAATTATAACGCACCTTAGATATTGCACTCTTTTGCCAATAATTTAGGGGCTATGACCAGTCACA
Source organism: Cuculus canorus (assembly GCF_017976375.1). Lineage (NCBI taxonomy): Eukaryota > Metazoa > Chordata > Aves > Cuculiformes > Cuculidae > Cuculus > Cuculus canorus. The sequence continues at coordinate 24,235,780 of NC_071408.1, read as the reverse complement.
GCAAATCACCTCGGTCCCTGTTAATCACAGGCATCTAGAAACAAAACATTTGCATACTGCAGAAATCCTCATCACCTCGGGCTTTTACTACTGGCAGCTATTTGCATTCATCACTATCCCACTGCTACTGTGATCCTTTGCACACAGTTATCTCCATAGGACCCATTGTAATAGAGATGAAGAACATGAAATAGCGTCAGAACAGAAGACCATTTGGCCCAAAGTACTCACTTTCCAAATACTAAACATACAGACTGACAAAGCAAACTCCCTTTTGAACAGAAGCTTACGGTGTTGTAGGAATACAAGATGTGTGAGACAAAATAACAAACCCCATGCTACCACGAAGTCATTTAGCAGTAGAAGGGGTTCCTCTCACAGGCTGCTGACTTTGAGGTAGAAGAGACTTTCTTTAAAACAAATCCTGTCAAAAATAATTAATGAAGGCAACTTCAGCCCACCTTACGTGGAAGATACTATAATTCCACTAAGATTGAGAATTATTTTGTATTATTGTTTTGTATGAGTGCCAGGGGCAGTGGAATTTAACCTGATAAATTATTTACAAGGCCTTTATTCACTGAATAATCAAGTTCCATATATCACTGTATTTGTTGTGCATTTATCTATACACAATATACAATAAGAAAACTAGAAATGCTGTGTAGAGGGCCTGGTAGGGATTGAAAGAAAATAAGATATTCAGATGAGCACCAACTGTTTTAATAAGAATTAGAACATATAGAACAGGGAGAAGGAATCTATTCTAATAGGAAATGTATAAAAGCTAGAACTGAAGTGATGATCATAAACCAATTATTTCAGAGCATCTGTGGGGAAGGCTGATGGACAGACATCAATCTGATTCACAGCAAGAAGCAGGATCTATAGCTGACCAGTAGCAGATAAGAGTGAAGATGAGAGATGGAGATGGCAAGCTTTTGTAGACTTGTGGTGACTAAGAAGATATATGTTACCAGAGACTGGACAGATAATATATAACTGGTGATATGAACCAGAACAGTATCTCAGCGTCACTGCAGGTAAACTCTAATATTATACAGCTTGTGTGTCCACATTACAGCCTGGAAAGGATTTACTAGTATTCATATTAATCAAATATTTAAAATCCAATAATTTTAAAATTATTATACATTGAAAATAACAAGCCACTCTTCTGTCATTCTTTGTTTATGCTGCAATGCAACAGCTGTGATAACATATTTTCAGTTATTTGATGCACCCACAAATCATAGTCTCCAGGAACACAACAAATTAAAAGTGAAAATAAATAAATAACTCGATTAAATTAACAAATTATACCAGCCACGCTCAACAGAAGAAAAACATTGAAGTAATGTACCACAAGAAAAGCATCCAATCTCCACTGCCCCCAGGCTGTTAGAGCAGCTAAGGCGAACGGCAACACATAAACCGGAGTCTTGGGTGGAATTTACCCCATGTGAACATAGCAGCTAGGAAGTACCTCAATCAATTTCCACCACTGCAATGATACAGGAAGAAAGCCTGATTTTCTGTCACACTGATACCCTAAAACATTAATGTTCTCACCCTACTGCCCAAAGGCAGCACCTGAAATACCCTTCCACCTACTCTTCCACCAAGTAGCATTGATTTTAAAAGAGGTTAGAGCTCAGTCACTCTGGAATCAGTACGTCACCTAGGCTGTGTAAGAGTAACTTGTCAGCCAAATCTTATGCAGCCAACAAGGAAAAGAATACATGTCTGTAAAATTTCACATGGAGTTTACTCAAGACTGAAACACATGTTCGGTCTAACCTACCACCCAAAGCAGGGCCTGCTGTACTCTGCACAAGCTGCAGACTCCAAGCAACTATCTTTGAGAAGATTACGGTAAAACCCAGTCAGGGGTGAAAAATCTAAAATTTAATGCTTATTGTCAATTTAGCATCTCCCACAAGTAAGTCCGGAACCCTGAAGTTTTGACATCTTGAGAGTTATCAGACTCAATGTAAGTAGTTAAAAAATGGTTATTCTCATTATAATGACCACACTATTTGTAAAGTACCCAAAGAACCCAAAATTTAGAGGCATTCAAAAGGACTTACCTGTTCAGAGGCTGATATGCTCTATAAAGTGGAGGATGTGACAGATACAGTGCAACCTAAAAGGCTATGAAGGAGGATTACAAAAGGACACACAGTCCCAATGTTTCATAGTAATTAAGCACCCAGAAACAGTTATCACAGCAATTACTGTATACACATGATTGATGCAGACTTTTCCAGGTTTTTAAATGATACTCTAAATGACCATGGCATGGCAATTCTAGAAAATGGCTGGTCTTTTTTTTACATTAAATTAAGGTCCAAAAAGAATGTACTGGGGACAAAAAAAAAGCCACAATGCAATCAGTTCTTTAAATAGATAATGCAGGACACAGGAATTGGTCAGGATTCTAATGAGACTTAGTGTAGAAAGCAACAACAATAAACCTGAGGCAAAACCTCAGCAATTAGGAGACTTTTTATCTTGCATTATGTTTAACTTAGAAACCTTTGCATCCCTGCAGTCTACAAGAAAAAAAATTCTTTACCTAGCAGGTTTCAAAGATTGCCTAACAATCAATATTTGGGAAGAGCTACATGAGAAATTTCCCTTGTGATTTAGCAATGACTCCGATTCCCCAAGGTCTATGTTACTGACATTGCAGCAAATGTAGTGCAAGGAATGAAAAATGGAAGCTGCACGTACTGTTCTTTCCCCGTTGCCTCTACTCAAGTCATAACTCACTCTTGCATATACTGTAATTTAACCTGTGGAGATCCCAGAGGGTGCTGTATAAACACTGTGTGAAAACTTAACCCTATCATTAAAACAGTATAGCATATTTTGCAGATTACTGAACGTTTTCTAGTGGATCACTCAGCTGAACTTTTTTGCATTAGGAAAGGCCTTATCTGATTGATAAATTAAGTTTTCATACTAGACAGATCAGCAGAGTACTTTGACACCTAAAATGAGCCAAGAAATGAGCTAAGAAATGAAAGCCATACATGTCAAACTTCTGCATGTTTTCTGTCAGACTATAACCTCTCCCTTAGCACATCCCTTAAGGTGCCATAAGTCACTTTATAAAAAAATAAAATCTACCTCTACCTTTCAGCAGCTGCTAAAGTTACTCTTTAAATAAAAGCTTGATCTTTGGATAAAGAACTTGCTTTCTCTCACAAACGCTCAGCAGAAGCCTGGCACGCATTCAGATCTGATACCCACCGCTCAAATTGTTAGCAGGTATTAGCTGCTACATTACATTAGCCCCTCATCATGTTATCTTGCATCATGCCAGCATATAATGTGATTTAATGGAACATGACATGACATATGTGATGTGACGTGATGTGACAGTTACCGTTTAAAGGGGAACACACCTATTTTCCAATCAGATGTCCATTATCAATTAAGCTGCTCTGGTGATGGTCAGACATTTGTATGTCAAGCCCAAGAAAAACTAACCGGCGTGTGTTGCCTGTGCTACCGAACTGATGAGCTGGGAATCTGCCAGCTACCCAAATCATCCTTGGGTAATTTGACAGATCTGTAATATAAGCTCCGTGTATCAGTTCAATGTCATATTTGCTCAGTACTACTGAAAGCATGTTTTTGCCATTTTTCTTCTTCATCCATCATAATTAAAATCACTTAAAATGCTGACTACCAAGCTGTAACTTCAGTTCTGTTATTATCAGCTGCTGTGCTTGGTATGTGAGAGAAAACGAGGACAAAGAACATTATTCTGTGGCTGCAGTGAAAAAAGTGCTGAGAGCATTACAAAAACGGTCATTTAACTGACCAGATACAGTGTGGAACTAATACGCAACTTAGTAAGAGCAGCATACAGCATGAGTAATAAAACCACTCTGTATCCACTTCTGCACAACAATTTTTCTCCCTCAGTAGAGAAAAGACATTAAATGCTTGATGTTTAAAACCAAAAAAAGAAAAAAAAAATTTGCATAGGTGCAATGAGATTGTCATAAATCTGTTATAGGCAACAGGCTGTGTAATATATGCATAATTCAAAAGGAGAGGGCTTGCAGATGAGTTTAGCATATAACTGAAATTCAAGACACTGTAGTGCAGCAGCTTTAGAATGCATAAGGAATCCACCTTTATGCAGGTTGAAGTATCGATTCTTCATCATTCTATAGTTTAGCCATTAACGTTCACGTGAACCCTCTAGCCTGGTCACCTCGCAAGAATGCAGAGAGCAGAGATCAGCCCTGCTGTACATCAGTGCGTTAGCGCTGGAGAGCTTTCTGTGCACCATAGTAACATGGCTCCCTGCAAGTGATATCCCTGCAGTTGCTGCTCAGTTGAATGTTTCCGATCATCTTGCTGCTGCTGCAAAAAGGGGAAAGCTGCTGCCTCTAGATTTCCTGATGTAAAAATTGCACTTCAAGGCCGTATGGCAGCTTGAAGGTCACACACGCTGACGCTTCGCATGCCAGAGACAGGAAGCCTAATTTTAGCCCACAAGAAACTAGACCACTGATTAGAAAAAAAATGAGATTCTATAATGCTTCAAAAGCTTTACAGGGGGAAAATGATTCTTAGCACAAGATATCCCATCATACTTACGGGATTCAATGCTTCAAAGATGTTGAAAGAAGAGGTTTCCATAGTAAGTGGTGGAAATAAAAAGTAATTATGCAATTGTCTAAAGCTGAGAACGTTGAAAAAAATTGTGGATATAATAGGATTACATAGTGATTCTTGCCCTTATGATCATCCAGCATTGTAGGATAAAAGGGAATAAGTAGCAAGCTATGAATTAAAGATATGGGAAATATTTATATTTTTATTTCCTCATATTAAAAACTGCAACCTGAATCATACACTATGCAACGTTTTTTCTTCACAAAATACTCCCAGATGTAGTATGATGGCTCCCACATGGGTCTGTTTTAACCAAGAGCCTGTTCCCACCTGATTTCTCAGTCATGGGCAGGGAGGTTGTGTGGCATCTGCGCAAGAAATACTGCAAAGAGGCAGCAATTGTTTCATGAACAAGAGCCTCAAGAAAGGAAAGTTATTTTATTAAGAGGGTTTGTTCCCTAGGCAGCTCATTCCATTGACAATCAGACATCCTTTCCCTTTCTCCTCCTTGTAGTCCATATTCCTGCAGAACATGCTGCACTTGCATTCAGAAGAAAGCAACTCTCTCCCTGTGGTCATTATTGAAACCACGCTTAAGAGAATTTAGTGGCAAAAAGAAAGAGGCTGACAGAGAAGGGTCACGACCAGTTCCTTGCAGATCAGTTAAAACCACTGCTGAAAATCACACTGGGAATCTCCAGCTGGCCAAACTCCTGGAAGAACCCAGCAGGGGTTTCATGGCTACATGGCTAGCTCTGCATTCACACACTGGCTACATCCAGTATACCTCTGGCATACTGCACGTGAACAAAAGATGGGTATTTTAACTTTCCACATCCTTTGTTTTAATAATAAAGCAGCTTTGGAAAAGTATTTTTGTCCCTTAGATTTATTTGGTATTTTCATTTTCCTGTCTAAAATTACATATATTGCTTAGCATTCAGCTATTCTTCATTATGAATAATTTTCAGTTCTCAAATAGTCACAAGAATAATCTCTGAACTTCATATAATGCAATTATAAAACAAGCATAACCAATTCATAAATTATGCCACAAGGATTATTATCAACATTTCCCCTCTCCCAGATGCAACTTTTTGCATGTGTCAAATTATAAGAACAATGTAAAGATCCAATTCATAAGCATTTTTTAGTATATTTTTCCTGAAAATCTTTAATAGAAAAAATAAAAAGAAGCATGCCATGGAAGGAAGCAATAAATGTAACAGAAGCAGCACCCCATTCAAAAATTACAGTAAAACTATCATCCTATAGGCACTTGGCCCATCAGATATGGAGAAATATGCACGCATCTACACATGCCTTTCGACATACACTTGACTTAACACATCATTGGCAGAAATTGCAGACTATGTTCATTATTCTACATTACATTTCAATGACAATTTTGAGCTAAAAGTTACATCACCTAAATTGTCCCTTTACTTCATTTCACATAGAGTTCTTGGAAATACATTGCAAGCAAGCATAGTATAACTGGCAAAGGGTTATCAGTGCTGAATTGTTTTGGGTTATATTCCTGTACTTTGCACTTTCAGACATAATTTTGATTTGATTATAATGATATCTTTACCATTAGGAAATTTCTGTTCTCATCCACATTTTGCAAGTTCACTTCAAGGTCAGAAATAGCATTTTGGACGTAGACTTCAGATTCCAAGTCTGAAGGACTTAATACCTTTTTTTTTCAGGACACAGAGTACACAATTCCTCAAACCAGGTAAATATGGAAGGTAGTGAAGAACATAAAAACAGCTGTACTGAGTAAGATCAAAGACCCTTCTAGCATGGAAGTCTGTCTCTACCAGTGGCCATAAGTGCATAACCAGGGAAGAGAATAAATCAGGACAAGCATAAATGCTGTCTTCCCTACTAATCACCCAGGCTCTACTTATTTTCAAATTATGGACTTCCTGAACCAGAAATGATATCTATGTGTTAAGCTAGCATTCAGTGGATATCTCTTCCACAAACTTGCCTAGACTTCCTTTAGACCAGTACAGAATTTTATCATCCATCACTCTTTTGGCAAGATCAACTACCCACTACAAAAAATCCACGCGTTTTATTTGTTTTGAATCTGGCTCCTACTACCTTCATTTGATTTTCCCTGACTCTTGGACAAGATATTGTGAAGAGAATGTGAACAACTGAGCCTTATCTGCACTCTACACCATTTTATAGACTACCATCATAGCCTCCATCAGTCCTCTTTTCCAGACTGTAAGGTCCTCATTTATTTAATCATTCCTAATACAGAAACTCTTCCGTGTTTTGCTTATCCTTTTAGACCTTCTACGGAGTCCTTTAAAGTCCTATTACAGCCTTCTGGAGACTAGGGGGACTTTGGGAGTGCCAAAATTTCTCATTGTGTAGGCGCAGGCTGATCATGGATTTTCACATAATGCTGTAATGATATTCTCCATTTTGTTATTTTTTGTTTTCTAATAATCTCTAGCATTTTATTTGTCTTCTAACAATTACTGAGCACTGAGCTGACACCCTCAAAGACTTATTTACTGTAACTGGAATAGCTTACTCCAAAACATTCAGCATATGATTGGAAGACATCATCATAGGTACAGCAAATTTGGGGCGGGGGTTTCCTCTCACGTGCACCACCTCACATTTACCTATACTGAATTTATCTTCTATTTTATCCCACAGCCACTTACTGTGTCTGGTTTTCATCTGCTAAGTAAAACAGGGCAGATTATCTGTGCAATCCACCAGCATCCTCTAGACACATTTTTCAAAACTGGCTGTTTGTCCCATCAACACTGGATGATTGTGTTAAGGTATTTGCCCCATCTGTCCACAGAGGGATTTATTACAGCTTATTTCATGGGAGCAATATCCCTGTGGAGGCTCCACTGTACTACACCCCCACCTCCCATGCTTCTGAATAAGTAAAGCTACTCAGAAAATCACACGCACGTTTTTAATCGAATATTGAAATAAAGACCATTTGTAGAAACAGTTCCGTTTCTAAACATCCAGCAAAATTCAGGCAGAATTCTTGCCTGTTTGCCAATTCCAAAGATAAGTCTTGTTTTTTCCTACTAACTCATGGTGCTGGTCCCTCTCAGGTCAGCAGGACTCTGATATTCCCTAAGGCTTCGAGGTTTCCTTCTCTCTTCAATCAGCAACTAAAGGCCTTTTGGCAGCCTGTTTAGCTGCTGTGGAGCCAAGGGTATTGGAAATTGTGACAACTGAAGAGGGGGAGATTGTTTTTTATTTTATTTTAAAAAATGGCTTTAGCGGGCTCATTAGTTGCGCTGGTGTTATCTATTAGTGGACAAACACAACTAACAAGAATTGTGTTGCTTTCTCCCTGCAGTTGCAGGGAGTTGCCAAGGCTTTGCTGCAGAGTTCCCATTCATTCTCCAAAAAATCACTTGACTGTCTTTGAAAAACAATGTAAGATTTTTACTGAATATCAATACTTAAGCTATGGAGTTGAGGGTTTTTTTCTAATTTTGCTCCCAATTTGAGAAGAAAAATATACAAGGAAAACTCAAAAAACTTTTGTAGAACTAAATTTTTGCATGCACCACTGTGCACTGAAAGCAAGGAAAGAATCCTATTGTTTACGTTCTTGCTATCTCCTCGTGTTTCCTTTTTACTTCAATTTCATATATTTTTCATATATTAATTTTAAAGATGTACATTTTTTAATAAATCACATAAGTAGAAGGATATCTAAAATAAAATCCATTACGCTGTCAATGGGCAGAATAAAGACTGCAAGTTTATTTCTGCAGGACAATAACTTATTTATACGTTGATACCAGTAAGTATTTTTTCAGACAGAAGGGATTATTTTCCATATACACCTTTCAATTCTTTAATGAAGTCTTTCATTGCCATATGAAGAATTTTACACTTGAATAATCAGCTGCTTGATGGCTTCCCATAAAAGAATTAAATCAACAATGCAAAAATTGTTTAGATTCCCACAACAAAAGAAGGGGGGGAAGCACGTAGGAAAACATCACAAATACAAATATTTCTAGAATGTATTTTAACATAAAACTGCCTAGCATATTTGTTGCCTGTAAAGCTTCAGCTATATTGGCATTTCAAAACATCTGTTTCCAGAGTAGATTTTTTGTTAGTATTTAAAAATACTCAAAAGTACCTCCTTTTATCATTGAGAATCACAAGCAGAAAACCCCAGACTACTAAGTTTTCTTATGATTCTGTATAGATCTTTTCTCATAGGTCTGCCATATCTTCCTCCTCTAATTCATGCAGATGATCTTTACTCCCACTGATTTAAAAGGGCAACTTGAATGATAAAGGACTGCAGTATAGGTCTACTGCATTTCCATTTCAGATTCCCCAAAAAAGCCAAAAGGTTTTGGCAGCATCACTGAAGTGTCTGTTCTTCTTAAAATAGAAAAGAAATAATACATTTCAGCCGCTATTTGATGACACAAATCAGTAATTGCAAAGATCCTATGGTTGTTCTTTTAGTACAGTAAAGGACCTCAATAGTTTTATAATAGAACAATTCCCATGTGATTTGGCTTAGAAGACACAAAATATAATCATTTTAACCCACAGACGAAAGTGCCTTTCTCCTTCCATTATTTAAATCCAACACCAGATTAGTAGACAGTATCATATCTCTGTCTCCATTATGACCTAAACGAAACAGGTTTTATACTGTATTGACAGAAATCTCCATCTCTAGGGGTCTGCATTTACTCTTACTGAAGTTAAAGCAAAAAATCTAATTGGTTTCAACGACAGCAGGATACAGTCTGAGGCTCCATTCCAGAGGAAACACAGGGAAAATACTTGTGACCATTATCCCCTCTCTATGAATATTAACCCTTTCTTTTTGTTTTGCCCCATATTTCAAAAAATTATTAGTTAGTCATCGTTGCTGGGGCTAGAAAGAAACTTATCATGTGAGAAATATATTCCTTTGGACTTTAAACTGCCAACTCTCAGAGACTTCTGGCTGGGTAGACTCCAGCTCTGTTCCACAGTGTCAACTGCTATGTTGGATACAGTTCATTTTTTGGAAAAATATACAGAATTATATTTGGATTTTGCCTTAAAAAAATATAGCTAATTTTTTTATACATGAGCCTCAAGATGCAAAATATTAGATTAACTGGGTTAGAATTTCATGGAAGAAAGTGTTGAAAGGCAAATATATAAGGCCAAACCATACTCCCAGCGTACTGAACTCAACTCTGTTACAGTATTCTCCGTTATTCTGTCACAAAAATAATTGTGCCTACTTCCAGCCTTTCAAACAGATACCTATAAAAGACTGTATGACCACCTGCACCTTCACTGAAGATAAACAAGATAAAGAGGACTTATCACTGCCTTTCTAAAACTTAGAATTTTGCAAAATCAGGGCAAAATCGTAGGTGTTTCCCTTTGAAGCTGCAGACTTTTTAATTCTCAAGTTCTCAAAAAGTCTGTTCTAAATGGCCTCTAAAATTCTGTGGGAATTTCCAAGGCATATGCAGCACAAATTTCATTCCTAATTGTATTTAATAACACTCAGACATATGGTAGATCAAAGTCAAACAGGAAAATCTTCAGTTACAACATCACAATACTAAACTTTCTTGCAAATACATGAGTCGAGGACTCCCTGCACGCTAAGCTGTTCCCATTCTGAAAATTAGTACTGCCAGAACAAAAGTTGAGTAAGGACAAGAGTATGCACATACGTGGAAAGGGAGAGAGAAACATAGAAAAGGTAAAAATGTTTTCAGCACAAGTAATGCCACCATAGAAAATTAGTCTGTTTCTATTGGTTTTTTTATCCCTAGGCATGGCTTTTGATTGTTGCTGGTTTTTTTTCAATATACTTGAAATAAAGAAGAGAGTATCAGCAAAAATTTAGGAAGGAATTTGGTGAAGAAAATTAGAAGGAAAGAACAATGGCCCATGGCCAGACAGGAACAGGAAAGCTCAGCTAATATTCCCAAACAGAACCACAGAAAAGGTCAGAATTCACACTGCTAGTATTAATATTGCAAATCCTCAACTTCAGAAACTGGAAAAAAAATTCAAATTAATTCCTTGTTTGATGGTTTCCATATCCTCAAATCTTCTCAGAAATCAAATCTAAAACTAGTACAAGGTGACTATCTCATGTGTCTTTCTAAAAGAAGCTAACTGCAGAAGAGGATTTTCCAATTACTTTGTTCTCTCCAATCATTTCCATACTGTTAGAAAAAGTATTTCCATAAGTAGAGCCCAGTTGCAATCTAGTCACACACTAATAATGCACAGCTCTTTTCTGAGGCATATTATTTACATTATGGATTTATTATTGTCTTCTGTTATGTTGACATGAAATAATCTTTCATCTCCTTCTATGTTAAAGGAGTGCGAGCGTCCTTTGCTCAGTAAATAATTCAAAGGCATATCAATATTTTAAGAACAATAAGCAGTATATTTCGAAGCAGTGTAAGAGAAGTGAAATTAGTTATTTGTATCTGAGATCTTGATTGCAGCAGCATAATTGTTTTTCAGCTTTCATTATCCCACAGTGAACCAAATTTCTCTTTTTACTTTCAGACCCTGAAGAGTTTCATGTGCAACTGTAATTTTTATGAAAAAACACAGAGGCACTCAAGCATGAACTTCCAATGCTTTCAAAATTCCTGTGCTAAACAAAAGGAAATTTACTTATAACAATTTGTTTGTCCTGCATACATCTCTTTAAAGCATGGTATAATAATCTTTTTCATAAATATTGTGTTTATGGGTTAGTGGATACAACCTCACAGAGTACTGGAATATAATTAACTACTGAGAAATTTTCAGTCAAAACTGTTTTTTTCTTTATCAGGCTGACATAACAAAGAATAAATTTTCTTATTCTTTTTACATTCACATAGAATCCACAGTTGAAATGATAAATCAAAACTGACCTACAGTCAAAACTAATAGAAGTATATAAAGCTGAATAATGTGCAGACACAGCAAAAATTCATTGGGGAATCACTTATTGCTAGTTATTTTTCTATGATCTGAGGCTGGCCCTCAGATCTGCAATGCAGATCTCCAAAATCTGGAATAAGACAGGCTATAAGGCCTGGCAGGAGCTCTACATTAATATTGTCAATCCATTCGCGTGTTGTCTTCTTTCCCTAAAAGATTAGCACAAAATTTGTGTATCTCTTTCTCTTTTCCTTGTTGGACAGGCCTTCTATAAAACACATGAAAGAAGCAAATCTTGAGCCTCTACACAGTAGAGAATTTAAGACACAGTTGATCTGGTTTTAATTTTAAAATACAAAGCACAAAAAGTTTCAGAAAAAAAAAGATATAAAGCTATACATTGCTTTGGTTCATTGCTTACAGAACAAATAACCCATCTCTGAGCAGTCAACCCCTCTCGCTCCCTCTCTCTCTGTACATAAGGATATTTTATAATGGAGCATTTAGCTGCAGTTCTTCAACAAGGCTTTGACAGCTGCAAAGCTCACTGCAATAGACAAGTGGTTAAAACCCCAGAAATTTACAACTTCAATTTAAATCGTGCTTCTAAGTCACAGACAATGCAAAATCCAAAGAAAAATCTCTCTTTGATCAGATGTTTTCTATAAAAATATTTGCAAATATACTTGTGTTAAATTATTTTTAACAATTTATGCACATACTAAAAAGGGATTGTGTCCCGTGCTTCCATAAATTATGAGTGGGGACTCTACCCAATGCTCTTCACCAGACTGCATTGCATGATAAATACAGAACTTGGAATTTAGAAGACCTTTATCTGATTTAAAAGAAATAACATTTTGAGAAGGTGAGCTGACCAGGAGTGGCAAAGCTAGGGGTTGACTTCACTCGATTTCTCTTACAAAGCAACATATCCTTTGGAAATCTTTGTCCATCTAAAACAAGGAAATGTTATAAGTTTCCCTTCATCCTGTTGTGATTTTCCTTACCTTTATACTGAATACGGTTTGTTATCCTTTGTTTTTTCCCATCTTCCTGTTTGTTTTAGAAGCCAAGTATGATATAAAAAACTCTCTGAAGTCCAGTGCAAGTTTAGCACCTGCCCCTGTGACCTTGATAAAGATCAAGGACAGACTTGACATAAAACTGCTAAAAGGCAGTAGCAACAGAGAGTGGAAATATCCCATTAGAAAGGACAGGAGAAATAACCCCTTCAATCCTCAGAAATATCAAAGATAAAACCAATACATTTGCCTGCTCTCAAACATAAAAAGTAACTATTTCAGTACTGCAGCTTTTCAAACATATTTCTAACCCTGTGAGAAAGCAGATCATATATTGGAGAACAGATTCATCGTCTGGTAAAAAGAAATTAAATTATTGATGTGAGTATTTCTCTAATAATCTAATGAACGTTTTCTCACAGGCATTTTAGCATATTTTACTTTCAAAACCAGACTAAAATATTGGAAAATACAGAAACACTGTTATTCCAGGTCCAGATATCCAAGGCAAGACAGATATTTTTCCTTTCACACAGCACCTTTACAAGCCTTTGTCTGGTAGCTCAAAGAACATTTGAAGAAGATTGTACCTGAAAACATGCAGGACTTTTAAACTTTGACCAAGTTTCTAACTTAACTGGCTCTCCTGGTCAGTCTACCAACTTGACTTGTCATTTGGGGACAGACACAATGTTTCAGACAAGCTTTATTACAACCAGAGTTATGGATGAGGGCCATTGCAAATACCAAAGAGAAATATTTGAAAAAAAAGGTTACTGTGGGAACTTTAAAAACTTATCAGTATAACCATGGATTTTGTTTAGATTACTTTATGAGGAAAAAACACGATAACAAGACATCCTAATTGACTGTATCCCATGGACTTTAAAAGTGTCAGAGCAATTTAGCCTTTAAAGCACTACATAAAATATTTTATCACATCTCTGCCTCAGTAACTTTAATAAACTACACAGCCTTCAGGGACCAGGCTCCTTATAAATTAACTGCCTTCAACTTGCTGCACAAGGGTCTTTATCTCTTGTCAGCTTAATTATGTGTTTAATTTTATTTTTAACATTTTTTAAAATGACCCACACCACAAGAAGCCTAGATTGTTTAATTAAACAAATGAATATGGTTATATCTGGCACGATCAAAGCGCTAATTTGTCATACTAATGTTTTATACAGAGCTGATAGTTCCATTGTAGTGTTAATACACTAGTTTAGTCTAAAGTCTATCAGCTCACCTTTCCAGTAGTAATTTAAAGTTTAACTTTGTTCCACCGCCCTCTTACAACTAATTGGCTGTAGCTTTTCCCCAGTGTCTCAACTGAAGCTAGACTCTAATAAGTTATTAAGCAATTACTAATGCATTATTGCTTATGCACATGTGTTCCAAATTTACACTCAACTACAGAAAGGCTGAAATGAGTGTCTGGGTAGTAGAACACAGCTGCACAAGACTTGCATTTCAGCGGCAAAATTTCTATTTCAAATACAGGACTAAAACAAAACAAACCAAAAAAAAAGGCAGTAGGTGTTACAGATCTACAGCAAAAACTGGAAATAAAACCCATATAAGGCTTGAGGTGGTCAGCAACAGTATCACCACTAGCCAAAACGTGGGGTGAAACACATAGGCAACAATGAAGGCAATAGGAAGAGGAGAGGCCAAGTCCGTGAGCTGAGCTCCAAGCTCTGAATTGCACAGCATCAGCCTCCCGTGCTTTCCTGCGATCCCCAACAAGTCTTTCTCACAAAATTCATCAAGAGGAAAAGTGCTGAAGTTACAGGATTTACACTTAAGGTGTGCATGACTTGCTTCCCACTTGTCCACAAGACCTCTAAAGTACGTCAACCACTTAGGTTATAGGGTAACGCAACAGGAGGAAGAGACTCTTTTCGTTTCTTTCTGTTGATTTGGTTGCAAAAAAGAGGAGGAAAGAAAAGGGAAAGAAAAGGAAAAGAAAATTTCTTAGTGCTAGTCCTCAGGACAGCGCTCACCTACAATAGGAGTCAGTATCCTATAACATGCTTTCAAATACTTAGACTAAAATGTCATGAAATCGGAACAAAATTGTTGGAAACCAAGCCATTCAACAAGGATACCGTCAAGTATATATTCACTCTCACCTTGTGGCAAAAATGTGGGAAGCTCTGATAGATGAGAAGATTAATCTCTCTTCTCTTCTGATATAAACTCTAGATCAGAGGCCTCATCCAGGAATGAGATTTTGAGTCCTTTTGAATAAAAATGGGAACTGAAGTCAAGCCTTCCACACTCAAGAGAAGGGCTCTGAACACTAAACTACTGCATAGCAGCACTGCAGAAAGAAGGACAACAGCAGCACAGTAGTTTTGGGAGCAGAAACAGAGGTATTTAGTTCCCAAATTGAACACAGTTTCTCATATGCAAGGTTACAACAGAAGGATAACCCCTTCAGGGGCAGTGAGTTAGCTACTAAGCCCTTGACTTTAGCTGAATTTAAGTAACTCCCCTCACACTTCAGAAAGTAAGAAAGGGAGTTAACAGGACTTTGAGAAGAGACCCGAGAAAGAACTTTGGTGACTGTAAGCTGGTGGGAAGGCACAGCACCAATGGCACTCTCTGGGCCTGTCTTATTCTATAAGTTGTATCTCCTTTGGGGGGCTCTCCATATTCCCACTTTCTCCCTAGCATCTAGCCTTTCTTCATCACAGAATTATTAGTTTTTCAGGCTTATGATTTTTCAGCCAATATTCTGATATTTTTTTGATGGGCCGACTCATGACCTGTGCACACCAGAACTGGCAATAATTTTATGGTACATTTTCCTGCTTTAATATTAATATATCCTATTTTCCCCTTGCAGGAATGTCCTTAGAAGACATAGTCATGTAACAACATACAGGAAATCAGTTGTTTCACGTATATTGGAGGCATGGAAAGCTTTCCTTTACCAGCCCTGTAACAGAGTGCACGTAAGCCATGACAGCAGGTGTATGTCTGGTAATATGATGAAGCGGTAAGCACAAGCTGTTTCCCTACTTGGCCATGCCATCTATCTGGTCAACGGGCTCATCACTTTGAGAAAGCAGAGCAGTGAAAGTCAGTAGCATTGACAAAATCCTTCATGTTATGGAAATGCAAACTATTACAATGGCTACCTTGTATCAGGGTTTTTTCTAGATATGGATTTGAGGCTCAGGTCAGTGGAATTCAAATGTATATTTTTTGAAACCTTCAGTGCCAGGATGACACTGGGCAGTAGATGGGAACAGTGCATAGTGACATGAGTTTGATTGATGATAGCTGCACTGTGCATATGATATGCACAGTAACTTCAGAAAGTGATAGAAAGCACCTAGAAAAAGCCCACTTCGAAGGTCAAAGCTGACAAAACCTTTATAGATGTGGGAAGATGCCAGTGAAAGAGCAATAAGTTTCAAGAAAAGTAGAAGAAGTAAAAAGCTGAGAAGTACAATTGCAAGATCTTGTAGAATTTATGGCTTGCTTGGTTAATATGTCTGTCTGCCTGACTGATAGTTCCATTGTGGTAATAATACAATAGTTTAAAGTGAAATTCAATTGTCCATCTTTCTAGACAAAATGTAGAACTTCCAGTTTGTTTACAGCACCCCTCAAACCAACAACTAATGACTGCCAGTTTTCCCAAATGCATTGCAGATGCTAATAATTTGTTAGCCAATTACTTTTTGCCACATGCATCCAGAAACATCAGTTAGAACATGAAATTCAAAGACTCACAATAGATGGGAAAGTTTGAGAAGCATTTTAAGTTAGAATGCTTGTTGATACAAAACACTGATTTTAGCATTTTCTTGCATATGTTTTCTGGAAGCCCTTTTGTTTTAGAAATTTAATACATTCCTCTGCTTTTGTCTTCGTTTGAAACCAGGATGCCTTACTCATTATTCTCCAAAGAAATTAAATATTTTATCAATGAAGCATGATGATTTCAAGGCAGAAATACAGAACAAGCTATAAGCTACAAACTGCAGGGGTAAAAGCACTAAACAATCAATGGACTGAACCATCAAATGAAAGAAAACAGTTGATTTAAAAAAAAAAAAAAGTACTATGTTAGTTTCTCCCTAGTTTCAAAACTATCTGAATTAAAGGTATGACTGATGGCACCTTCTGTTCAATCTTCTTGAAACTTTACCCATTAAAAGTGGGTTTCAACTGTAGAAAGTATGATGAAGTTAACAGTTTAAGCCAAAACTTCCCGCAATGAATAGCCAGACGCGGGCATTCTCCTTTGATTCCTGTATGAATTCTGCCCAATTACAGACTCTCATAAAATAAAAATTTGCTCATCTTTGTGCAAGTTTGTTAAAATCTCAACCAAACTCTCCAAAGAGTCATGTTCTAACTCACGGCAGAGTCACTATGTTTTCCTCTTATGTTCAGTTGCTGTTCTAAAAAATAAAGCAGAAGCTTTTCCTCCCATGCTCCTGATTTCTCTCTTCCCAGCGATAAAGCACTGTGGAAGAGGAAGCCTTCTGAAAGCAGAAGACAAGAGCTAGACCTAAGCCATTAAAGGAAAGAAGGAAAAAAGGAAATAGACCAACAGCCCAGGAAGCAGTTTGAAGATAGGAGATTGTCCTTAATGTCCTGCCCACTCCACTCTAAAACAGCAGAACTGGTTTTGCAGCTGGGTACCAGAATGCCTTAGCAATTTCAGGCCCTGCATTCCTTTGTCTCAGAGACAGGTAGTCAGACAACCCAAGTTCCCTGCCTCAGAAGTGCTGTTCCAGGAGCCAAAGGAAAGATGAGCCATATACAAATCAAAAGTCTGTTATGATGCCCATATGCAACAGGGTGTCCAAAACAAGGTTGTCCAACCTCATTAAACCTGACTGTTTACATGAAAGTGGTTGTGCTGCTTTAATAATGTTCCCTTTTTATAGATTGATGCATAGTCATATTTTTATATATACACATATGTACAGTCCATTAGATTAAATAACCTCAGGTAGGACTGAAGCAATCCTCACTTACTGCAGGTAGTAAAAAATGGCGTATCATAAATAACATTTGCTTTTATAAATCAAAAGAATCACATTCCCACTCCACTACTAAGAACATCCTTACTCTAAGCAACACGATACGCTGCTTTTATTTCCATTGAAAGAACGGATGACTTATGCAATAGTTAAAACCTTTCAGAAGTTAAGTGGGTCATGTAAATTCATCAGATGTTTTACTTAAATTGAGAAGTCCATTTTAGGTTAGTACCAGTTAAATGTCCATTTTGTTTCTTCTTTGACTTCCTCATTTGCTGAAGGCTTGGGCCACAGCACACTTTAGGTTAATCCTAACATTTTAATTAGTTTAGAACTGACAGCTATTTGTACTTTCAGTAACAGGTTTCAGAGTCACTGGAAAGTAGATTAGCCAGCAATTTGGGAAAGCTTGCTCATGTGTTTCACTTCTCTGTGAAAGACAGACACACTCATGAGATTAAGCTCTAGCTGGCAGAGAACCTGTTTTTCCTAACACATATTTGCTTCCTGTATCATAAATCATGTTTAAATCCTGATTTACCTGGCCTGCTAGTGGCAAGTAGTTAGCAAAAACTCATTTGTAGACAGAATACTTAGAGAAGTGGTCCCATTCTTAGAGATACTGGCTGTTTGATGAAATGATTTGGTCTTCCTAAGTTCTTTTCTGTCACACCTCTGCTGCTCCAACACAACTGCTTTTGGAGGTCACTGTGTTTGCAAGCAATTTAGGTTGGTTTCCCCTTCTCTCACACTTCTGACTAGTCCACCACTCCATGCGTGTTTCTATATGACCTGTTTTACCAGTGCTCTTATTCATCTCAGGCTGCAGTATGTCATTTATGACAGAAAGAAAACTAGTGTGCTCACAGGTAAGGTCTTATGGGAAGGGTTGCTTGTTTGGGTGCTTTTCTTTTTTTCTCTTTTTTTTTAGAAAGTTGTGAGGAAGCTGATTCTTCAAGTAGAGAAAGTGATCCTGGCGGTTTGACAGGGTCAGGTCAGATTTAGCCAGTGACATAAAATTATGCACTGGCCATCATTTTTCACTATATACTCCAGGGAATGAAAGAGAAATGAAAACCTGTTCCACGGTACGCAAATCATCTTTCTTTGTGACTATAGACATTACACAAAAACACCTGATCTTTTTTTTCAGATGTCTTACAATATTGTAAAGTTATAATATTGAACTTTACAAATTTATTCACTGCTGTACCACCAGACTCGAACCTCACATGTGCTCCCACAAATAAAATAGGAACGCTCTTGCTGTTACTGATGCTGGAAATGACTAAATAATGCATTTCACAGCCATGCCAATGATTATTTTCTTTCACTCATCATCCTTTGTTCACTGCCAGTTATTTCAGTTGGCAGATGCAGTTTCACAATCCTCTATAATTGTATCTGCCAGCATTGCATAGCTGAAAGTTCCTCCCAAGAGCATCTTTAGATATTTCTTATGTCCTCTGCAGGTCTGTTTCCCATTAGTTATTTCCTTACAGAATAATTTCTTCAGTAAATGCCTCTTATCCAACTGTGGAAGGCAATCTCCTTATCTCACTGTGATAGGAAGTGGTACCACACATTCCCTTTTCAGCTTCTGGCTAGACTGGCACAAAAATGAAGTGACTGTGCTCCTCAATAAGAGCTCAACTAACTCCACCACAGATGTTTCTATATTTTCTCTTTCTATAATATTCATTCATATCCCCGTAAGGGTTGACCAAAGAAGAACCTGTCAGAGATTTTTCCTACCAAAGGGACAAAAGAAGCAAAATAATGTACAACATACAAAAAATGATAAATTTAGTGGCCAATAAATGCAGACGTGGCTATAAAACGATTTGAAATATTTTAAGAAATTCTCCAGGTGTTTTGAGAGTGGGTATAACTGAGTGATACTTTATAGATGCTAGAAAAGATGCAGCAATTCATACTAAACATGTTTCCATTATATATATATATATACACATCTTCACTCTTTTTTTAAATCTGCCCTGACCCTATAAACAATCAAGCACTATGTAATCTACATTTATCATTTTACCCACCACTTACTAAAGGTATTTGTAAATCACCTCAGGAAAACACTTGTATTAACAACAAAAAGTTGTTTCTGTTGCTAGAAATACTTTGAAACTTCATTGTTCTATACACACAGCTAGTAAAAGTAAATAATTACTGTAAATACAGTGAAAAACTGCTGCAATTTGGACTTTACTATGAAATAATTTGATTTCTCTGTTATGTTAGAATTATCAGAAACACTAACCTACAGCTGGCAGTCTCAATTCCTCCTTCACTTATATGTTGCTAAAGATGGTTATAAAATTCTAAAATAAATGTGCAACTGTTATTATAATTGAAATTTTTAAAAAACACTCCTGAAACATTATTTTTCAAATATATAATTAGGACCAAAAGAAAGGGTTTTTTTTTTTCTTTTCACTTCTTTGTATTTCAATTGAAACATATTTCTCTAAATAAATGGTTTACTGTAATCTGGATTCTGGTCTCCTGTTTTTGTACTGCTAACATATAGTGTAATAAGTTTTGTAGGAGGATAAACACCTGTTTACCGCAGATTTTTATACTCATGCTATATTGTTCTCCACTTCACTTTCCTTATCTAGATTTCTATTTATGGTCTTAATCCCAAACAATTTCTGATCTCTCTAAGGAAGAGTTGTGTCAGAAGAATACTTAGAATCACTAAAGGGAGATTTTATATTTGCTCTTCCCATCCCTCTCTGCTTCTTGTATCACATGATTAAAAAACTACTCTTAATTACAGAATTACATTCAGATTCATTTTGAGTGTGTTTCCCCTCTTCGTTCACTGTACCCAGTGGGCAGAGGAAAGATTGTCCCCAGTCAGTACTTAATAGATTTGATTATGATAGGACTTCTTCAGGAACTAAACACCTACAGAAAGAGTACACTTCTCGTTAGAGACATTTGTAACATATTATTTTTTAAATTAGAGGTGAAAAGGAAATTAAAAAAAAAAACACAAAAAGACTCGAACCTAAGATGAATAACTATAACCAGACCAGAGGAAATTATTTTTCTAATTTTACAGGTGTTTAAATTTTTCCTTCAGCAGTTTAAAATATACCCAACATTCCTTGCAAAGTATACTTAAAAATTAAAGCATTATAAAATTATTTTTACAGACAATGAGCAATCAAAATTTATAAGGCTCTCAAAATATTAATTAAAATTTAATAACTTTTCAAGAAAAAGGTGGTAGGTTCTTTCAGATACATGGAAATGTTAATCTAAAAAATTCTCTTCTTTTACAAGAAAAATCATCAACCACATCTAACAATAAACCATTGTGTGATTTACATCCTTTCATTTAGAGAAAAGAATATGTCATAATAAAACTAGTTGCCCATTCCAGGGCATCAGATGTACTGAACTCTACACGGAGTAGGATATTGGGATGTCTCCTGTCAAGCAAATGGAAAGAATAGCTGGGGCACAACCCAACAGCATCCAGTGTGGGAAATACAGATCTGCACTGATATTTGGAAAAGCTACCCAGCAGCGATATCACAACAGAGATGAGTAGCATAACCCAATTCTCAATCTTCTAGTCTGAGCTGTCAAGCAGCACCTTGTACTTCGCTAATATGAAACTCTCAAGAATGTCCAACGCTTGAGTGCTGTCAAGCATTTTGCTGAAATCTAAAGTCCTTAAGCAAGGAAGCCTAATACGATATGTATAAAAATCATGCAAAGTTTTACTAAGGATGTGACAAATCGTATGATAGCAATAGCTTCAAAGCCCAGCAGCATGTGCCAATCTGTGCCTTGATTACTGATTAACATTGGGAAACATTTCAGAGAGAAGCCTGACTCTAGACAGGATTGGAAGTGATATATGTTATGTGAGAGTTACATTCATTTTCATAAGTGACTCTTCAGAGACTTTTGATAATTCCCAGAGGGACCTCCCTCTAATGATTTAACAAAGTGATCAAGGATCAAGGCACCTAGAATTCATGAACAGCACGACACTGCCTCCCTTTCATGTCTGACATCCTAAGGACAAAGAAACTATGAAAGGTTCACAGCCGTAACGAAACTGAGAGTTGTTAAAATACAGCACTATAGCAGTAACAATGGCAGTTACAAAGGAATGAGTTTGAACTGAGCAAAACTTTTCATAAAACAAATTATTCTAGAAAAATTACTCTCTAACATTCTTCTGTATAAATCAATAATACCTTTCACACACGTCCCATATTTTTCTACCACAACTCCACCTGTGCAGCAGCACATTAGTTGGACAATTACTGTTTGGTACTCAGAACAGCTGGGCAACTTTTACATCAACTCCTCGTGCTACGCACTGCCTGTATGACTGCCCAGGTATTCTCAGCTGCTGCTAGTGTCTGCTTTCCTTAGGATACATTCACACTTAGATTACATTGAGCATAACCTAGTGTAGTGTCCTGACAAAGAAAAGAGAACATTCTATCACGCCACATTCAATATGCTGTAAGAGAGGAATAACATGCTGTACCAGGTGTGGTTTACTATGAAGATCCTGAAATTTTTCCTAGAACATTTCCAACTACTAAAGAACTCTCCATATATGGATAAATAGCAATACAAGGAAAGCATGGACTGGTACATATAAAAAGAAATTAACAGCAAAAGAAGTCCCTGGGGAAAATAATGCTACTACTACTGTGTCGGCTTCTTGTGAAGAGAGACACAAAAAGAAGGAAGTAAAGCAGATAGGGATGCTAACGTCCATATGTTACCATAAGAAAAATTCTTCTCTGAGGTCGGCATCTGGGGCCAGCAGATGCCAGGTTTGCCTAATGAGAGGCCACAGCAGTTAACAACACTGTGACAGGTTGAAGGGTAATGGAAATACACTGATTCCCGAGCACTATCCACAGCAGCAAAATGTAGATCTATATTGGAATGCTGTTGTCAGAGCAGATAAGAACACTATGATCATATTGAATTTAAAAGAAAGGGAAGTAACTTAAAAAAAGCTTAACTACCAGCAGGTGTTTATGATTTCCATATACTGCAGTCTAGGTTTGTTAGCAATACAATATTCGTGTATGACAATCAAGCACAAATTTTTCTGTCACATGTGGAATTGAAACCCAAATTCCTTTCCCACATCGGTATTACTAAGCAGTTACTAACATCAAGTTCATGAATTCCACTATGACTTTCACCCAAATTCTGTTTCAAATCGTTTCTTTTTAGTCTTGAAGGAAGTTACATTCATTTGCCTAACTAAACTGTTTCGGTTCTTGAGATAGCAAGAACATGTTTCAGCAACTCAGGATACATTTCCTTAAGGAACAGGAATTGTGGGTGTTCTTATTCCTTTAATTGACCTATTTGTGTAAGCAATAATGTAAGTGAGAAATATCAGATAAATATGCACTGAGCAGTAGATAATTTGTTTGCAAAATAGGTAAATGTAGCTTAACCTAACTCAATTGAAGTCTACGGAAAGCTCTGACAGTGACCTCTATTAGATCATCTTGGGATTTTGCACTGAAGCTCTAACATCTGAGGGGCAATTACTAGGGAAAGAAACCAATATATTAAGTGTACTGAAATACGTGTGGCTTGTCTGCTGTTATGAATGTTTTGCAAAACAGTATTTGAAATGTTGCCTTAAGGGAATCTGATCATTTCAGTGCATTTCACAGAACCTTAGAAAGAAAGATCCGTGCCAAGCACCGAATATTTTTTAAAGTGAAAAGAAAAAAAGGCAAGCTGCTTAACATTACTAAACACTGAATGTGAAAATGAGGTTCAGGTAAGCATTACAGAATTAGACCCTGACTCAATGTATTATAAAATATATTTAAATAGAATGTAAATTTTTTTAACAAAGATGAGACTTGTGTACAGATGAAGAGTCTTCCCCTCTGATATTTTATCCACATTTTAATAATGTTGCTGTTTATAGTATCTCCCTTCTAAGAGAAGGTTATACCTTTAAGATAGGCAAGGAGCACTTTAAACTATTCACATCCAGATTTACACTTCCTCAAAGGTCTTTGGCATTTGAACATAATGTTGAACAGGTCGTCATTGTGCCCAGGAGACATATAGAATCCCAACTCGTGTTTTTCTTCTTTTATCCTCCTCAGGACCTCACACCATTTCTACACAAACAGCTTCTAACTTTTCTCAGTGGACAAAATACAAATCTCTATGAAGACTTCTTGTCCGTAGCGATCTTCGGGTAAGAATTCGTATACCGTTGTTGACAATTGCTATACTTGATATTCTTCATTCTTTCCATTTTACTCCATCGCTATCTTTTCCCCTAAGTTAATAGCAGTGCCTCACAATATTTACAGATCTAGCAAAAATACCTTATTTGGAAAGTATTCATAAAAATAGGTGTATTTTTAATGTTTTGCTAACTGCTTGGTGAGTTACAAACAAACCTATAATGTTAAGCACTGCATGCAATTTCTAGTGAAAACTCTTTTGGCAACCCCTGTCTAAGATTTGATTACTGTATTTGGTACATTGATTTAGCAATGAAAATAATAACAATATCATCATTTTAAACTTCCTTGCAGTAGCGTTGCAGAGATACACTTAAATTCATGTTTGTATAGTTTTCCCTGTCTGCTTTAAATTATGAAATGCATTATTTAAGGAGAGAGATAACAGCTCTAATTGCAAATAAAAACAGGGTATATCTTTGAAAAGTGCCCCTGTGAGACATTGCAACTAAACCTGGTACTATAGGAACAGCACATAAACCCTGATAGATTATAGAAAAAAAGCCCAGTGACAGTTTTCATGGTCTGTTCGCTCAATATTGCATTTCTGAAGAAAGCATTCTTAGTTAAATTTGCTCAGCAAGGAACAGAAATGCTTACTGTTATTTATGTGTACTTAGAAGCTTCTATTATAGACTAAGACCTCTCTGTGCAAGGTGCTGTACAAATATAACATGACTTGCCTTAGCTAAAAAGTATGGATGACGTGAATATCATACATATGCTGTGTTTACATTTTTATTGCGTTCTTTACTTGAACGTTTTTTTCAGTTCAGACACTTCCTTTCTAGTACCAGCTACTTCTAATGTCCTACTGAATTCACCAGTGGTACCATAACAGCTCATGCTGACCCACTGTGTTTGACTCCACTAAAGCTGCACTTCAGAAACAGATTCTAGAGGACACACGCACTCCTAAGACATACAAAAATGTTAAGAATAATTGGCATGTTTTGCACTAGATTTAAGGTTGGGGTTTTTTACTGCTGTACAAGCTTGCTAATTTGTGGTTTAATACTGTTTTTAAAATAAGTGCTAACAATATCAGCAATGGGACTAGACTTGATTTATTATGCAGATACTGCTGCCTGACAAAGAACTTACTTTACCCTCCATTGATTTCTTTTGTCTGATGTAAACAAAAGTTCAAGACAGTTTTAGCCTAATGAATGCTCTTTTGCCCCTTAAAGCTTTAAACTAAAAATTCCCAAATTTATGAATTATGCACCCAATGCACCTCCCAGCTAGTGTGCAACTGATGACTCTCTTCCGTCTTAGCTGTCTCTCACTTATAATGCACAAAAATGTAATTAGTATATCACTCGGCACTCAGTGGTATGTTCTTTATGTTCATGTAATTTACCTCCAATTTGTCAAAGCTCCAGTCAAACTGCCTATCGCTACATGGTGCCTTATTCTAGGTCTGTCCATTTATATGAAAGTCTTGAAACCAGGCAGATGGTTTTGTGAAGTAAAGACTGTTTTGCCTCAAGCAAAGAGCTTGTAGATGAAAAGAAAGGTTAATCCAAAAATAATTCAAGGTAAAGATAAATTTGACAGATTTGTGCGGTTCCTTCGTCAATCCCTTTTCCCATCATGTCACCGTAGTATTTATATATTCTAGATCATACCTATGTGAAAGTCTACAAAATTTATCATGGGAATAGGAATCTGAAATTAATTTCTAATCAGCAAAGAATATCCTGGCAACACTGCTAGTTTAAATTCCCCTAGCCCATAGGCCAGAAATAACCCCAGCATCTTTGCTTTCAAAGTCCTATGAACAGATATTGTAGAAACTTCGTGATATAGATTATCTAGTTTGCCAGTATCACATTCCGCTTATGTGGAATGTCAGTGTAGGCTTGTGAAATGATCTTTAAAAAGCAAATTAATTTTTAGAAAAATGTTATCTTCTAAAGGAATGTAATCAAGACATTGCATAGAAGATTGCAATGCCTCCTGGTTTCAAAAGTATAGTGAACAGAAAAACAATCTTCTTTGTATCTGCCTATTTTATGTTAAAGTGTTCTACATATATAATTAAAAAAAAGCAAAACCAAAACAAACCAAGCAAAAAAACAAACAACAACTTGCAAGCTGTCCTGTGCCTGGCTATTTTTGAGGGAAAGAGAGACAAGTGAGCCCTGTTCTAATAGGGTAACAAATCAAAACATTATTCCAAATTTGCCCTACGAGTTGTATCCCACTCATGCCCAAGGGGTCAATTTAAATATTTATGATTTAAAGGATCTCTTAATGAGGGCTCTCTTAGCGAAGATAAGCATTAAATGAATGGTTGCAGTGAGAAGTTATGAATGAGCTTTACAGAGCTTAGAGGTTAAGTTTAAATAAATACCCACGTCTGGCAGTAAATTATAGGACCATCATACAAGAAAAGTTGTTTTAATACAAGATAAGCATTTCTTAGATAACTGGATCTTAAATGCTCAAAAAAGAAAAAAAAAATGTTCTACTTTCTGTTGTTAGAGGGCTTGGAAATGTCTTCAACACAGTCTTTTCCATGATGTTTTGTCATTATTTTAGACTTGTTTTATATGCCTACAGTTCTCATTTAGAATTGTCCCAAATAAACCAAACAACACCTCAAAACAAGATAATTTGTGGCATATGTTCTTTGCGATTACGCCTCAGATTTAATTTCAACAGCTTTAACGCAGAAAAACCTATATGTCAGGTTTCACACGCTTTGCCTTAGGAGAAGCGGCTGACTTGCATCACACCCTTCTCACTACAAACAGTGGAGATCGCTGTTTTCAGGACTGCTGAAAACCTCCTCCAGCTTTGCAATGCCTGCTTGGTTTATCACTGTCTACAGCATCACAGCAGCTTGTATGTAAAAACTGCAGCTGAGGTAAAACTTTTTTTGCCCACAAAGTTCGTGTTGGCATCCAGGCCCTGCCAGAGAGCACAGAAGAGGGGTTAAGGACAGGCAGGAAACTCACTTTGGATTTGACTCCAGTCACTTAGCGGTAAGATCTTACATGTAAACTCAAGCACAGCTATTAAAAACAAACAGACCCAAAGGATCTAAGCTTTACATTCAGAAGTGATGAATCTTCCTAGAGTCTCACCAGCCTTAGGTATGCAAGCCACATTTTATAATGCGGAAAAAAAGCAATAACTAAATACCTTTGCAAATCAGAGCCTCAGAACTGAAACAGGTGCACGACTGTTGCCTTGCTAAAATTTTGAAAAAATTGTAAGCCTCGTTCCCTCTCCTTCTCTTCCATTTCTGACCCTGAAAACTATTCTTATTTGATTGCAATATATTGAAGTTCCTCTGCTTGTTTCAGTTTCATTCATCTCACTCTCATACAACTGCTAGGTGACTTCCCTAGCACAGATTTTAGGCCCTACCATTCTGCACCAGAAGGGAGACTTTTGAACTCCAGTGTTTTCAGAGGTTGTTCCTGCAGTCAGGCACATCTAATGGTATCTATTCTGAACCAGTCAACATCTGCTTCAGTACTTTTACCTCATTTTTATCAGCCACTCATTGTCCACCATTCTAGTTTTCTCCTGCTGTCATTTTATAGGACATTTCTCAATCTCACAAACATTACTCTGATGGAGACTATAAATGAAAACATGTAATTGGCAATGTCACTAAGCTGCAAAGTTTCATCCGGTTCATCGTGGCTAATACTCAAGGTTTAAAGCAACAGAGCCATGGCTTCTGTAGCTTTCATGCTAACCTTAGTTTTCCCTTTCAGCATGACTTCTAATTTGATCAAACCGTGTAAGTATCTAGCGCGAAACAGATGGTGTGTGTTTGGGAAAGTTTAAAAAGGGAGCATAATATACTCCCTTTGGCGGGCAACTCTGAAATGCATCTGTTCTCTCTGCAGCGAGGCTCTTCTCCCCACTGCAGGCAGGCGCTGTGAAAGCCTCCACACACACAACTCGCAGTGTGCTGTCTGAATCACATTGTTCATATTACTTTCATGTCCTGCGTTCCTCTTGAACCGAATGCTAATCAAGGTGGTATTCTTTTAATAAAGGACAAACATCGACAAAATTACGATGAGACTTCCAGGAAATCTCTTTCATTTAATGAAAACTTGATCAGGTTTTAAATTAGGGTTGCGCAGCCTGTGGCCCACGCACCCGTACCAGGGCACGGGCAGGCACTAAACAGCAGCAGGGCAAGGAGTAGGTACATGTAAAGCTTGGGAATTAGCGGCTCCCACCTTGTAACTTCCATCAAAATCCAAGTTCAACAAGAACAAGAAGCTAAACAGACAATAACCATCAGGCTGAGGGGCAGCCCCAAAGTGATCACCTCCTGGCACATCACCTTCTCATTTGGGGAAAAAAAAAACCAATACAACTGGGTATTCCACCTTTAAAGAGATTAAGCCCCCATTAAAATGGTAAGAAAATTATTTATTATTTCTTAGCTTTAAAAGGTAACGACTATGAACTTGCTCTGAAGACCAAGGGGGGAATCCTGTGATTCATTGGCCTAAATCAACAGCCATACTGACATTGATTTGGTTTCCATGTATCATTTATCATACAGATATGGTTTTAAAAGAACCTCATATACATTAGTGCAATAGTAGATCAGAGTTTGGCTTTGGCTGTCAACAGAAACAGGATTTAGGCCCAGTCGGGAGTATGGATATGTGTATATTGAGTAGGCATTAATGAAAGTGCTACCCAAGAATGCTAAGAATGTCTCATCAATAATCACCTTCGTATTAAAATACTGGTGAGTCACAAGCAGTACTGTTTGACTATCCAGACCTAGCGCTTGCAGCACAGACACTGACTTTATAGACAAACTCTAACGGTCATTCCAACTTCACCACTTCAGAAACAATAGATACAGCTCAGGAAACAGATTCCAAACCAGAACGAGAAACTAGGGGACAAAAAAGTTAATGATGTACCCTGTATCCAGAATGCTGTTCATCCCACGCAACCTCCTCTCCCCAGAAATTTTTTTCTCCCTTATCAGGAACTACACGCTAATCATATGAGAAAATCACTTGGACCCAGGATTCATCTATTTCATTCCAAGTGTTTTGGGCCTTATTTTTATCAACAGTTACCCACAGAGTAAACAAGACAGATTTACATATCCATTCATCAGCAAAACAATTTCATGCACTGACACCAAAAAATATTAATTTAACTACATTTTGGTACTTTCAGTATAATACTCCTTCAAAAGGCAAATCATTACAATATTGTGTAAGACGGCAAATGTATGATTGCATTTTTTAACTCTGCTAGTTTTAGTAACTTATTTTGATTTCTGACATTTCAGATTGTTTATTGTTATCTCTTACATTTGAGCCAAAGGTAGAAGAACCAAAAGCTAAATCTCAGCAGCACTTCAGAGTAGTACTAATTTTGTGAAATGACCTCTTGGTTACAGTATTCCCCAAATATCATTTTTTTTCAAAAGTCGCTTTTTAAGGTAATATAAACATTTAATTAAAGTTAATTAAGTGCTTTGTGACTGCCAGATTAAGACAGAAAAATACAGTCAATGGAAAATATGTATTAGGTACTGAAGAATTCAAAAACATTAATAGAAAAGGAGGAAATTTCCATTGTAAAAAATCAGAGGAAAAATAGTGTATTTCTTTATTTAGTTAATATAATTTTTATTTTCCTGTTCAATTCATAGTATAAAGGGTTAGCCATGAAGTCCACAGCTGTTAGAGACATAAAGTATAAACCAAGCTTCACAATAAGCAGTTACCTATTCTACAAATATTGTTTCATTAATCTGAATGGGCATTCTATATTATTACTTTTTAAAAGTATAAAGTGATTAAAAAGTGATAGAACATTCTGGAAAATGGAATTCTGTGCTACATACAGTAAACCCCAGTCTCACTTGTTATAAATACTTAAACAGAAAAAAATAAACTTTATTTATTTAAGGACAAATAAAACTATGCTTCTCTTTCAAACTGGAAAGTCCCAAAGGTTTTATACTCTAAAGCCTTTCCTTTAAAAGACTTTTCCAATTTATTTTCAACATAGGAATCAGCAGGACAAAGGACTAAAGGGTCCCCATGGAATGAAAGTATAGGAATGATCTTCCCTTTCTCTCTACTCAGATTTGTTTAACTATAAAGTTCTAAAACATTTGGTCACAACTGGGGAGAATCAACTTGACTAACATCTTGCTGCCGAGGACCTTATGGTCAGCATAAAACAAGACAAAATACATTCTGTACTTTCAGCTAACTATATTCAAATATAAGAATGACAGGATTTTATCAGCCTAGAATATATAACCAAATACACAAAAGACAGCCAGCTAAGTTGATTCTTCAGTCATCTGCACTAACTTACCTTTGACAGCAAAGACTAAGCCACAGAGCCAGAGGGAGGCCCAGAGTTCTCCATTTGCAGATAGATCACCTCAACAAAGTCCCATGAGTGCAACAGACTCACTAAACAGTCAATGCCTCCCCTGCAAACTAATATTTCTGCCCCTCTCCTCTCACAGGACTTGGTATGGAGACAACCCTTGCAATACTCGGTCAATAGAGTATCATGCTTCAAGGACAAGAAAGCCAAGGCTTCCATATATCAGTTCTCGCAGAGGGCTTGTGTTGACCAGCAAGTGGGGAAACAAAAACTAAACCTTCCCTCAAGAAGGAAATTCATTAAAGCTTTCCAGTTTTGCTCAAACAATTTCTAACCTAGTTCCTGCATAAATACAATCACATAGAGTGGGAAAATGTACTGCAACCGTCAAGAACCAAAAATCAGTATACCCTACATTAAATCACATTTGACTAGGTGGATATTCTTGCACCTACTCAGTAGTCTTGGACTGATTTCATGAGCATTAATCACGTGAGAACTGCAAGGTGTGACCCCTTGTTTCTAAGTACAAAATGGTGACTGTTTTACACCTTCAGGTAAAGTTCGGAATAAACAAGTACTACATTTTCTGTTTAAACATCACTTGCAACCCTGATAATAAAGATCTAGGTAATAAAAAGATCACTATAGCATACTGTTTAGATTCCATCATTGAAAATGACTTCTGCATAAAATGAGACGCTCGTAAACATTAGTTTTCAGATGAATACCGTGATGAAATTAATACAGCTTTGCCATTTCACTAGAGCTACTCTCAAACATTTATTGTTTGCTCACCACAAAGGAATACTAGTGAGCTTGTAAGTGACTGAATCATCTGATCAAGCAGTGTAAAATAAATGACACAGTTGTCTGGGGAAATGATGCACCTCCAATCAAAGCCAGTAGAGTAGAACAGCAAACTCATTTTATTTACAGGTTTAGATGTTTATCAATAACTCTCAGTTATGTGACTGATGCTCGGTGTTACACGTGACTGATACTAACAAACCTTAGTACACTAGTTTTAAAAGTCACATATTCAAGGAACGTAACTGTAGCTGCAGTTTTATTGGTAACAGAATAAATTGTATAATTAGTAAATATTTGGCAAAATGTTTATTTCAAGCAGTAATATACAGACACAATCTGAATATAATTTGGTTTTAATTTACAAGTGCAATAGTAAGCCATGTATGAAGTTTATTAATCTCTGCCATATTTCTATGAAATCCAAAGGTACACTTTTCTTTTGCAAACATATGGCACAACTGTAGAATAAAAGCAAATGTAAGATACAAAATGTCAGTTTTGTACACACTAGCAGTAACCAAAAAGCTGAGGAAGCAAAGGTATTTGATACCAAAAATAAGAAAAGCATATAAAAAGTAAAAACATCTACAGCACATGCTAAACCTTTTATAACATGATAGCTAATTATATAGCATTTATGTGCTGATTATTAATTTGGATTCTTCACTTTGCACATAACTAAAAATGACTCTGGTATTAAAACCAGAGCTAAAACCAAGCAAATAGATACTGTATAAAAATAACACACTGTTTGATTAGGATATCAGAGGGAGAAGGAAAGACACAGAGAGAATGAGCATGACTACACCTAGTACTCAACAGCTTATAAGAGGCCAAAAGCTGCTCCAGCACTGCAGATGCTCAAGACTTACGATGCTCCTCACAGCAACCTGCTCCCAAGGATCTGCAAGCTCTGCAGCTGGGGAACCCAAAAGTCAAAGCCAGAACAAGACAGCAAGGTGCCATTTCGGCCCAAAGAATAACTGAGGTTGTCAGGAATCTGGTTTGTAACAAGAATTTAAACATTTTTGCTAAGGAACTTTTAATTCTGGTATGAAAGTCCAATACAAGAAACAATAATAACCTGTTGACTGAGCTGTTCAGCCAGAAGACAGGAACCAGAATTTGGTTGCTATTTTCCCACTCTGGGCTTGTAGGCCTTCTGACTAGAAACATCTGCCTGACTTATTAAGTCAACTTTCTAATAATTAAATGTACATTACACCATTTCATAATTGCCTTGAGTGAAATATAAGGTAGAGTTATTTCCCCTGTTATTAGAAAGCTATTTCAAAAATTCTCTACTCCAATATTCAGAAACTGCCTTCTACTTTCCAGTCTAAATTCCGTGTAACTTATTTGGTTTTCATTTAATGCCAAATTTTCCTCTTGGCTATCAGTCCTACAATATATTTATCAGGTAAATTTTACCTGTTCTCAGACCTCACTTTACTGGAACAAACAAAAAATCTTTTCTAGTACAATTGCTCTTTTCCTCCTTGACCTTCTCTGCACACGTGCCAGGGGTGGTCACCATTTATGAAAACAGATGTTAAAAAACGTACACTGTAGTCCAGAGAGTATCCTTTGGCTTAATGAATACATCGTATGGGCAACTGCAGATTCTTTGTATAAGTAATTCCAAGACAATAATCTACCTCCTTCAGTGGATACAGTAAATAATAGCTCCAAAGAATGAGGTAGTTATCTGATCCACAGAAGCCAAACTAAGAAGCTTATAGGTGTTCATAATACGATTCTATTGTATTGTCCCCCTTTACATTAGTACTGAGGCCAGGATAGGAGGAACGAAATATCATAGGCCCTTAGTAACTCCCAGATCCTCCTTCCAGACCTTCTTATAAAAGGGTGTCAGCCCTTCATGGTGTCACATTAGCAAGCCTTCAGTCATCTGGGACCTCTCCTGTTTACCAGCACTGCTGATAATGATGGAGAGCCACTTGGCAGGTTCCTCTGCCAGCTCCCTCCTCAGGTGGATCCCTTCTGGCCCCTTAGAATTGTGAGTGTCCAGGTGGCATAGCAGGTCATTGACTACTTCCTGCTGGATGCTAAGGGGTTTATTCTGCTCTCCATCCCCATCTTCCTGCTCTGGGGATTGAATAACCTGGGAATAATTAGTCTGACTATTAAAGACTGAGGCAAGGAAAGCATTAAGCACCTCAACCTTTTCCTCATCCTTAGTAGCAATGTTCCCCTTCACATCCAATAAAAGATGGTGATTCTCCTTTGCTCTTTTTGTTGTTGATGCATTTGTAAAAACATTTTTTGTTATCTCTTATAACAGTGGCAAGATTGAGTTCTAGCTGAGCTTTTGCCTTTCTAATTTTTTCTCTGCATGACCTAACAAGAACCATGTACTCTTCTTGAGTACAAGCTGAGGCAGGAGCTTTTGAAGAGTAGAAATATATCAAAACTAAATCTTGAATGGCCAAAATATAAATTGACCTGAATTTGACTTCCAACAGACAATAGTGAAACCAGCTAATGCTGGACTGCAGGTGAAATATATTCTTAGAAATACAATAGAAAATGTTTCTGTAGATCAAAGACAAACTTTTGAATCTCCTCACTTTCATTCCTATATAAGCATAAAAGTATCCTGCACACTGTTTCTCCTTCCTTTTTTTTCCTGCATTAAATCTGCCTTTATAATACATCTTGTCTATTTATCATATGTTGGAGATGAGTCATCTCACACTCCAGTCACCACTAAAATTCTACTTCTTATACCTACGTGTGTATCAGCATATGCTCAGGTTATTAGAGACTTCTAGTAGAAATAAAAGGAAGACACCATAAAATACACTAGCTTTGTCCATTAACAATTGGTCAGATAATCAATGCCTGAAATATACTGAAAGTATTAATTATTTAAAGGAATAATGAAGACAGTTCTGCTTATCCTTTCCCTTGTAATATGAAGCAAATTGTGATTGGAAAATCTCCTGGCTCATCACAGGGCTCCTACACATTCTGTTCCCAGAGATTTTTTGCTGTTTGAAATTAATTCTAATTTTAGGGAAACACTGAAACTCAAGACAAGATAAAATGTTAAGAACCATGCATACCTTCTTTTTCAGTCCTTTTAAGTGCATATGTTATTGCCCACACACATCCAGCATATAATTGTTGGCAGTGATGGTTTTTGGCTGGCACATCCTTTAGTAGTTGAAGGTTTCTGTATTGCTAAAATGAAATGGTATGACTGCCTCAGAAAGACGCAGAACAGAGGAGTGGGGAAAGTTCACATTGACATACTGCACTTTCCCAATTAAGTTAAATATCATCACACTCGCAAATTGCTTTCCTGAAAGATTTGGTCTCTACCTTTGCTACAAGACTTTGGCAGTTTGCTGGCATTCGGCAATTAATATTACCAAACTGTAAAAGGGACAAAGAGGACTCCATTATATTTCTGTCTGGCAGACTTACATTTGCCCAAGCCAAATCTCCTAGATTAATATTTTTTAAACTAGAGTGGCTCATCTGAATTATCTGTTTTCAGCTGATGTAGGTGATTGGTTCTCTCTGGTAATTAGAAAGTAGCAATTGCATATTGGGCAACTGAAAAAGAAAAAGATAGCAGCCACACAGAAGGCATATCTTTTACAAGCTTAAGGTCTCTTGAATAGACAAAGGATAAAACTTGTGTGTCTGCAAATTTCCACATCATCCTGCCAATTTGCCTGAAGGCTAATCTGGAAAGATTGCTTTAAGATGTCAGAGGGAAGTTCATCCTCATGCTCACAGAGGCTGCCAAAAAGAATGTAATTGTGACAGGTTTTGTTTTTTGTTGTTGTTTTTCTGAATGTGAATACCATCAGTTCCTTTCAAACAGACTTCCAAACAACCATCAGATGATAATGAATTTCTGTCAATACAGATCTGAGCCAAATATGAACTGGCAAGCTACAAATGAAAGACTATGTATCTGTTACCTATCACCTGGGCTATCCATTCCTTCCTACTCACACTCATTCTTAATTTACAAATAAACTGTCATTCAAAGTCAAAGATTAAAATCAACTGGGAAAAAAAAAAAAGGAACACTGTTTAAAAACACTTCATGCCTTGATTTTAGGGTAGCAATAAATATTGGCGCCAAGAAGTGGGAAGGAAATACACTGGGCACACTATTGCTACAACTATAAGTGCTTACTGTGAAGCATCAAGCACATTTCAATATTCAACCACCACTTTTCATTTTCAGCCTAGCCTCAACCACTGTCATTGAAGGGGGACACTGGGAAAGAGATTATACTTGTTTTATGTAAAGGTGTTTCCCAGATGAAAATTCCGTAATAGGGAAGCTAGGAGATTCCCATATTTCAACCATATCACAGCCATGACCCTTCACCACTCTCTGCTCATGGAAATAGTTGCAACAATCAAAATTATCCCACAGCTAGATATCACAGCAGACAACATGTTACTCACTGTGTTTTCCTCCTTCCCATGTAAGGCGTTCGCTAGACTTACCAAAGGAAGATGAGACAGAAGTAAATGTCAGTTACATGGTATTTTACTCAAACTACAACTAATGGGTTGATGTTTTTCATCTTGATTGAGTAGACTGGATATTTCTACAAGCTACTGATTTTTTAATGTGTTCTGAGATTCAAAGGATGTCTACACAGTCATCACTAGCAAATAACCCAAATTTAAATGCTCACTGGTTTTGCAAAACACTTTCCATTTCACAGATACACTGCATGCACTGG
Source organism: Cuculus canorus (assembly GCF_017976375.1). NCBI lineage: Eukaryota > Metazoa > Chordata > Aves > Cuculiformes > Cuculidae > Cuculus > Cuculus canorus. The sequence continues at coordinate 24,199,952 of NC_071408.1, read as the reverse complement.
ATTTTAAAACTAGTATCTATTAAGGAGTGAATTAGTTTTCAATGTACTCTAAACGTCTGGGGATTTGTTTTGCACAGCAATGAAGAAACTGCTGAGAATAAAAGACTGAGAAGTAAACAGATATATGAATGGCTCTAGGGGTGACAGAGACATCTCAACATCAAATGAATAGGACACTTGGAAGCATACTTATTCAGAACCAGCTACAAAGTACATTCTCAGATGTTTGCTGAACCAATAAGTACATAAAAAGAAAATTCTTTCAAATGCAAAAAATTCTTACAAATACAAAGGCAGTCCACCAGAGATGGCTTTCTAAACAGCAAGGCCACCCCAACAGCAGATTGGTGTTCAAACCCCTGTGCTCTTGCAAATGAAACTCACGTCTTCTCCACTGCCATAAAACCCAGTATCATCTAAGCCCAGTTAAATTCTTTGCGCTGGCAGACAGAATGAAGGAATAGATGTAACTCAACAAATTTGAAAGGTATGTGAATGGCATTTTTAAAAATGCAGTTCTTTGCCTGCATGAGGAAACTGCATGCAGTAATCCTACAGACCAAGAAATAGAAAAACAAGAGTAGATCTCTTGTAGCTGTATTTTCTGGCTCTAGCTTTAAGTCAGGAACTTCCAACCCACTCCTAGCAGAACATAGCCCGTACTGTTTCATTTAAATTGAAATATATCTTAACCTGAACTGTCTTTGACTTTAACATTAGAATTTCTTCCTGCTGGGTCATGCAATCTCTGCCTCCAGCGGAACAGGCACGCAATTACCACTGATCCTCTTGGCTATATCTTCCCACCTGTAGCAGAGAGTCTGCTGAAATAACCCTGGGTCTGCATAGCATTTTGGACACCCAAAACAGCAGCAGCAACGCACTGCAACACACACAGCTCACATACGAGTAGTTTGAGCAGAAAAAAAACCCAAAACATTAAAATGTCTCAAGTACTGCAAAACCTGACAAAAAAATAAAATAAAAAATTAACCAACCCTAACGAACCTATGTTTCAGTAACAGAGAAAAAAGGAAAATGTCAATAATTCATTTTAATCACTAAATAAATGTCAGATAAACATCTGGAGTTTAGTATCAACGCCACACACACAGTGACTATGTCCTTTAGTTTTCAAAACTCTGTCAGTTTGGTTTTTATTTAACAACAGCACAAGTTCCATTTATAGGTGGAGACCTTTGTTTCACTGTTGCCTGCAGCCCTATAGTTACTGAGAATAATGGCTATTGAATGTGTGGTTTACAAAACGTTAGTATTTCATATTCCTCTACATTAATTACTAATGGAATGCAATTAAATGATTCGCTCATGAACTGTGATACCAGGTATAATGACACTGATTTTCTTTTGCTCTTAGTGCGGCATGAATTAGCAGTAACTTCATTAATGTCAATAACATTACATTGTACAGAAAAAGAGGAATGGATGAAAAGATAGAAGAGTTAGGACAATATAATATCAGGGCAAAACATTAGAACAACGTATCGAGCCAAGGAATGGCAGAAAAAATATTTTATTGGACTAATATTTTTTAAAACACTGTTACAAAAATGTGTTCAAAACTGTACTCCTTACATTTCTAGAAGCCTTGCAAAATGCAAAACCAGCAAGAAATGCAGTTTAGTGAATGTTACCTAATGTCTTGGCAATCCACTGCTGAAAGGTCACAGAGAGTACAGAATTTGGTGATTCAAATTTACTTTAATGGATTAAATTTTCTCCCTCGTATTAATTTAAATTTTCACCTTAATTTGCCTCCCTAAGCTGTAAGCGTGTTTGAGTTTTGTGATTAAATGTAAATACTTCTATTTTTCAAAAAAATCTGGTTTAAAGCCTGTAAGAAGGTAACACCTGGTCTTAAAAATGTCACATATCTGGAAAAAATTAATTAAAGTTTTACGTACAAGTAACAAGATTTGTATGACTTTGAAGGTCACAGGTGAAATGTTTAATTCCTATGACTGCTGTCTAGTATCTTCCTAAAACAAAGACTACTGCCACAGCCTCCAAAGCTCATGATCTTAACTGTGACAGGAATTAAGAAATTTCCAAGCAGTTATTAGAAGCTGCAGTTTGGCACATAGGTAGTTAAAGTCTCCATGTGTTAATAAGTCATCCACAATTCAGAAGATCTCTATTTATCAAGATCCAAACTGTACAGTCTGGTTGGAGGAGAATAAAAGTGGATAAAAAGAACAAGAAATACCATCCCCCTCTGGATACACACCACTGATTGTTTTGCACCTACCAAGTTAGAAGGACTTGACAAGATATATTTGTTTTTCAGTTAATATTCATAAAAGGTGTGAATAGGATTCAGAACTTTTTAGTACAAAGCAAATCCAAACAAAAGAAATACTCAAATTAAAACTCTTTCATTTTTTTCAAGACACAGCAGCCTTTTCTAAGCTTTATTAGAAAATTATCATGCCAGCTGTCTCTTTTCCTTGACTGTTATTCACACAATATGCCTCTCTCTTGTTTCTTTTCAGCTTTGTACATGTATAATAATGAGTTTTCTAGAATGGAAAACCCAGTGGAATATTAAAATTGCAAAGAGCAGTTCTTCGAGTTAATTTCACCAAAGTGCATCACAACATAATGCAATGTAGTAAGAATGAATTTCTAATAGGAATTCATTCATGGAAAAATTAATTAAAGAAAATGTTATTGCTAATATAGGTTTCACATATGTACAGTTCTGCATTGGCAATAATAAAAGCTAAGCATTTTAAAAAACAAACGGCTCATTACATACTTCCTGGGCTATATAATGAACAATGTTTTAGCACAACACCACAAAAAATGTTGACATAAGAAATTTATGCTTATTATGATATTACTGAAATACAAAGCATAGCAGAGCCCACTCCCCACAGTTACACTTTACCAAATGATAAAATAAGAAGATCTGCTGTACCATTATCAAAATGAAAGTTAATAGAACAATCAAGTTTCCATAAAAGTATTCACTAAAAAAGGTAATAATACAATGGAATTTCCTAATGAACAAAGAGAAGGAGGCAATGTCAACACATAAGAAGACTGGGATATCGCATATAAGGAACGAGAAAACCTTGAGGGAAGGACTTATAAGTGATTCAGATAAACCTCAGATAAAGGCAAACATGATCACAGGTAGGACACATCCATCAGTACTTTTCCAGAAGAGATTAAGTAAATATTCACAGGACTGCATAAAGCACTGAGCAGGTCCCATCTGAATTCCTGTGTCCAAAAGTGGCTTGGAAAAGATGCTATATTACAATAATTAGGAAGGGACATACTGTCAAATAAAAGGAACCTGCAGGAATTGCTTTGTTTATAAGAGTCAAAAAAAGCCTGCAGATAACAATCAAGCTAGAAGTCAGTGCTGGAACAGGAACAAATGGCCATGAAAAATACCAAAATAAACTGGTCATGAATAAATTTAGCCTAGAGATTAGAAGCTCCTAACAACCAGAACACAAAATCAGCATCCCAAGTTAGGGGGGAAAAGAAAAATTCCTACTTTTAATCTGACGTGTTAGATTGTGAAAAGTTTAGGTGAAATAATTGCCTATGATACAGGAGGACCAGGCAATATGTTTCAGGAGATTCCTTCCAGTCTCAAGTCCTTAAATTCACATTCAACAATGCAAATTATGCTCACTCTGCATCAAACAGCAGAAAAAAATGTTTGCCTGGTTTTCTATACTTTGGTTTTAAGCACGTTTCAATTATAACTTTGAATGGGTTTGTTTTTTTTTCCTCAAGCCCGCCTTAAATTCTTGCTCATGAAACCACATGTAGACATCTGATTTCTCCTGCTCACTGCTCCTGTTCCACACTACTTCTGTAACAGGACATCCAGAAACAAATCCAAAACAAAGTAGCCTTTACCTCGGTAGTAGGATATTTATCATGGGAGATGCAAGTTTTAATCTCCTTAAGCAAAAGAGGATTCAAACTTGAGAGCTTACATACTACCTGAAAACACTCACTATATCCCACATGAATATATCCAAATTAACATTTATAAAAAGAAAACAACATAGAGGAGATAGGAGGCAAGAGATATTTTGAGATGGGTACTAACTGTGGAAGCTGAGCAGGTGGGAATGGCTCCCTATAGTCCTAGGCAAGGTGGCAAAAAGCAGAAGCCCCAAAGCTATGCTCAGAATTTCTAGATACTAGACAGCTGCCTGTGAATCTCTGACCAGAGGCTCCCTGAGCAGCATGCATGCTATTTTACACCGTCTGCTGAATTGCCTGGTATCCTCGTATACCATCTATGTCATCTAAGCACATCACCGAACACTCTGGGTTTGACCTTGGAGGCTTTTTCTGGATATATTTACACAGATTTTACTTTCTGAAGATTTTAAACAGGTTTCAAATGTTTAACCTCATGCAGGAAAGCAAGTAATGAGCAGACTGATAAACCCGTTGCTAGCGAGTTGCTTCTCCCCCTCTACCCAGATTTTTTTTAATACATAGAGTGTACTGTTCAGAATATCTGATAAATAAAAAAATAAACAAGTCAAATAATGGATAACTACTGGAATATATTACAGATTGCTATTCATTGCCATGTGCCAAGTTACATACTTAAAAGCAAGTTTACAATTCTGTGTTTTAGTCCTTCGAAGTTTTTTCAGGTTTTAGTTTCATGTCAAGGCCTACAGACATGTTATTTTTTTCCTATCGTCTAAACATTAAAACTGCAGCTCCCTTCGGATGAATTACTTGTGCTCCAAGTTGACTTTTTATCAATCATGTTAATTTGGAAATAAGCTATTGGTTTGACTTTTTATTCATCATAGTCAAAAGTGGATTGTGTTAGCCATGTCCCATTTGCCCTTAATTAACAACCATTGAATCCCCATATTAATTAGCAGAGCTGTTAGATATTTTACATCACTCTTCACTATAGTGGATAATTAAAAGTCCCGTTAATAAAACTCTGGTATTCATAATTTGTATAAACCTATTATGAAACAATAAAGCTGATTACACTGTAGCTTTTTATGTGCTTGTTTATTGATATGATACTGCCTTAATTTAAATATAATTCACAGCCTTATAAAGGCTTAAGTGGTGGATTTAGTTTAATTCAAAAAATACGTGAAATTTCCAACATGACTGACAAATACCGCCTGAAAGCGCCCAAGAAATAATTTCCAGTATTAGAAATGAGCAACGTTTGGTCTACATGTTGGTTTGAGTTTGGGAGATTTTTTTTGTGCATTTACAAAACCACAAATCTTCATTTTATTTATAGCCCAGAACAAGAAACTGATTGATTCCTGCTTGTGCACAGGAGGCACAATCCAGAAGACGGCAACTTTAAATGACAGCTACAGCTTAATTGGCATCATCCAAGGGAAGCTGTCCTGCGGAAGCACTGAACCATCATTTCCCTACGGCACCTCGGCCTCACCACATCCCCAGACAGCATCACTTTTGCATTTTCAGATAAAGTGCCTCAGGGCCCTTTGCTGAAGGATCTATGCCAAGGAGCTCTGAAACCATAAAGTCCAAGGCCTTAAAACTTTTTGTCACAGTCTTTGATGAAAATGAAGTAGAGATTTATGTTCACAAAAATTTGGACAGGTGACAATTGTCAAGGATGTTCAGTTGACAGTGAAAAGATATTAAAAGCTGGCTGAATCCTGCTTACCTTGTACCCACAGTGTATCTTTTGAGCATTAACCATAAAGTCATAGGTTATTCATGAAAATTCAACTAATGCAATTTGGTTCATTTCAAAAACTCTACCAGTCACATTTAAAAGGGGTAGAATTATAATTTGTAAGGGAATCTATAGTTCCTGGGTTGCAAAGAGGGCAACAAATCATAAATGCAATCCCTTGGACAAGGGACACAAATTTTATTTCAGCCATTTGTACCAGGCCTTTCATCAAGGATAGAGTTTATCTATTTCCTTAATAGTATTTCCATAGTTTTCAACTGTTTTTTATAAAACATTGGTCATTGATTTCAAGGGTCTCCAAGTTCTTCTGTGAAATTTGCTGTTATATCAGCCTTTGAAAACCATTTATGTTAAACATTGCTAGCTTAAATCAGTGCAGCAACTGAGTGCTCACAGCCCAAAGTTAATTCCTTTCCTGTTGTTTTTTAAACTTGAATTAGGCTCTAATCACCAATTAATATTTCTTTTTGAGACAATTCAAAAATATGAAAGCAAAAGCCTATTCCCCAAGATTTTGAAACCTGTGTGAAATAAGCAGCTACTTCTCTGATTTAAAGCAAAACACAATTACATTTCATGCCACCCTGAGAAAAAAAAAATAAATCTAGGGTGACATTCAAGAAGTCACCACAGTTTCCTCAAAGAAATTTCCTTCAATTTCAAGTTTAAAGTTAAATCTAATTCTGCAACTCTGTTTAATTAATCAATCTTTAGGTCTTTTCACTGAGGATTTGTTATTCCCTGTTGCATTCTCACAAGGACAGGTTAGATTTGTTGAGTTTAATTTTTATCACGGTTCTCTGGCTTTCTACCTGTGTCGTGTACTCCCAGGCAAAATCCACCTGTTAAAAAAGCCCTACAAGCTTTCATTTGTAATAAGAGGTTAAAAATTAGAGAAAAGCGGCAGAAATGTATGCCAAGTCTGACATTCCCTCAGGAAACATTGCAAGTTAGGGAAATTTTTCAGTATTATGAACTAAAGGCTTGGCCTGTCATCTCCATGAGAGCTGCTGATATTCTGCTGCTATGACTTTTGTGCAAATGAAACTCTGTGTGGGTGAGAACTGTATTGAAGTAGACTGGCTGTGAATTTATAAAACGCAGACAAATGTTCTGCTGCAATTTAGCAATTTAAGGAGAACCTCCAATTGCAAACAAACAGGAAAGATACCTTAAAGCCAGCTTATTAATACGCAGGTGAAAGTGAAAAGAGTATCTCCCACCAACCACCTCCCTTCTCCTCATTCTTTCAACTAAATGAATATTCACGTCAAAGTACTACTCAGGATTGTGTTAAGGTAAGTCAGACATGATAAGAAATGTTACCCACTTAATGTATCATCTTTAAATGATGTGCACTTCTTGAGCTGTGGTTTGCAGAAAAAGAAAGATACATCTATACCATATTCTGATTTTATAATTTATTGTTCTTGCATTTGAAATTCAAGATGGCGAATCACTCTCCAGTATGTTTTCCACACAATACAATATTGATTCTATGAAATTATTTCCTAAAGCTACATAAAGTTTCCAGCATCCAGATATTTTGGTCTTCTCTATCACTTGTATCATTTGGAAGTACCTATGGGCATAAACCAAATGCCCAGGAAAACATTTGTTATATTACTGAAAATCCGCTTAATATTTCTTACAAAGCCATATTTTGAAGTGTATTGAAATAATTAATAAACCAAAATTCTGAACCTTTTTTCTTAAAAAAAAGTCAGAAGTGTTTTTAACAATCTTCCTAAAGAAAGAATAAAACACTTCTCATTGATGACTTTTTAAAAGTGTTTAACCCCCATTTTCAACAACAGCTGAGAGGAACAGGAACCCTGTAAACATCAGAACAGCCAGTTTGCAGGTATGTATTTTGACGGTGCATCAAAAATCCATTTTTAACTGTGTAAGCGATAAACATGCTGGTATCAATTACTTTACAAGCATTTTCCCTGCTTTTCTCTACTAATTGCAAGGAAAGATACTCATCACAATGAGTAAGGTATAAGAGAATGCAGTTTTCAGAATGTAAATGAATATTATGTATATAAAATAATATGGTGAAAAGAGGGAAAACTCACCCCTCACTTTATAATCTAAGGATGAATATTTAGAGTTGGGTTCACTATCGTTATACTTAAAATACCTTCCCTATAAGCAGCACATCACACTGACATCAGCTAGTGGTGGATATGACCCTTTAGCTGCAGCAACGCTTCATTCACAAGTGAAATGCAGCCGCTTTTCAGATGCACGACACTATCAGGCATTTCATAAAAATAACATGATATGACAGTACATCAGAGGAGGAAGGAAAGAAGATTATTAATTGGAACTTTGAGAGAAATTTTTGGAAGAATATAATTAACTAGCTTGGAACACAGCCAGAACACAAGGACTAAATAACTCTTACTTGTGAGAACTGAACCTCGAGATATTTAAGTGAAAGAAGCTTGGACACATTGCTGATTTTTCCAAGACATGACGCAAGATGCCACTGACCTAAGTGTCAAGCATAGCTGAAAATGAATTGTGAGTTAATATTGTGTTTGTTTGAAACAACTAAATTCTTACCCAGTTGAAATAAATACCTTCTTTTGATTAGATTTGATGAAATCACTAATGATTTCTTCAAGACTAAAAAAACACAACTATTTTACCTGAGAACTGTGTCAGATTGGTGGGTCTTAGATCACCTCAACTGCTTGTTCTATTTAAATCAAGATGACTGGGACTAACAGTCAAAGTCCATGATGGCTACACATTTCCCCCTTCAGCTATTTTACTTGTTCCACAGAAAATATTTAAAGCATTGGTTTTTATTATTAAATATGCTGCAATTAAGATAATCAGAGTAACACCTCATGTTGTGATAAAGCAATAAAAAGAACAAAGTCATTAAAACAATAACTAAAAAATCTGGAGAGCTACAATGACTTTTTATTAGAAATCCTATGGGCTGTATGCCAACAAGGCTGCAAACTGAAGTTGAAACTCTCATCTGGTATGTGTACACTGTCATTCGTACTCTCAACTCATTCCCCATTGTGACCCTGTAAACACTCGTTAACTTAGGGGGTCTTAAGTGAAAAGGTGATGGTGAAGAGAAGACAAAAAAAAATACAAACCAGTTCAGTAAGCATGCTGAAAATTTTAAACAGTGCTAAGGAGATCTGCCATCTGGGATGCTGGAATGGAAAGAAAAGGAGCGTTTGGAGTTAGGTGTATGGACCTGGTATGGTGTATATTGTTTTTACTTCTATGGCTTCACCACTCTTCAAGCCAGAGTGATCTATCTCCTGCAAATTCATAAGGCAAGGATCAGGAATCATCAATCAAACCTCTTGGAGATTATTTTCTACAGTTTGTTATTGAGCTATAATATTACTACAGAGCTATAATATTGCTATAGATTACCATCCCTTACCGAAAGGCAGGCTACGCTGGCTCCTGAACATACTTTATTGGCTCACATACTTGAGGATGAACAAATCTTACCTCTGCCTCCACGTCAATAGATTTCGCAACATCTTTCTGTCCAGTATGACAGAGGTTCACGTAGATTAACTTTGGTTCCGTCTTTACTGTTCAGCCTGCCTGCGCATATATCCCCATCAGCAGAACTACACCTAACATACCCTGCATGGCTATAAAAATTCTTAACTGCCCCACAACAGGAAGGCATTTTCACACATAGCAGTAGATTTTCGCAGGTTATAGAAATTATATTTTTATAATGACTGCAGAGGTGTGCATATGTAGATGAAAAGAAGAGAGAAGGCCAGCCAAGTCGCACTCATCTGGTGGCATACGATTTCTTCATTCTGCATTTATTTTAAGACAGTGTTTAAAAGTATCTGCACCTACAAAAAAAATACTCAGTGTGTATTTCAAGAAGACATTTAGGATCACACAGTTTGGTAGCTGAAAAGAGTGTAGAAATCTTTCCACCCAAAGCGTGGATTGCCTTTCAATAAGTCTTTAGAAACAAATACACACACCCTTGGCCTTGATATTAAACTGTATAAGAATTCTGCTCTGCATGGGGTTATCAATTAAACACATACCATGCCTAAAAGCAGGCCGCAGAAAAGCAAGCCAAAAGCAACTAAAAAAGGATTACCTGAAAATCACTGTTTCTACATTTTGGCTTAATAGATAGAGGAGCACTTTCTCAAATAAGTATTTGAAGCCTCTACCCTGTCCCTGAAAAAAAAAAAAAAAAAAAAAAAAGAGTTTCATTTTTCCTGTGTATAAACACCTACCCTTGTTATGACAGGTCCAGAAGAATTTGAGACCACTGTCACATCCAAACATCTGCCTCCACAGCTGACTGCATACACACCGTACCGCCAGCTGTGCATTACAGCTGTAACAGCCTGGGCAGTCAATACAGCAGAGCGAGCATCACTGAATACCGTCTCAGACAGCAAGATGATCGGGCACATAACTGCTCCACTGTTACACTGAGGTCTGAAATAAGAGACGCAACAACAGGATCATGCCACTTTGCAAATTCCTTCCTGTTTTCTCCTAAAGTAACTGGTAGTAGTATATAGAAGCTCAAAATATGAGTCTTGTTTTTTTCCGGTCTTAACCATAGAGCACATATTAACAAAGAACAAATTATTCTAGTTTTTTATCTAAAGCACGTACTTTGAGAAAGAAAGAAAGAATCACTGCATTATATCACAGAGATTTATTTTCTGTGGCATTCAGGACAGAATGTTCCTTCAGAAAATTTATAGCCACATTAAAGTGAGTCCTTGTGACAAGAAGGAGAGTGACTATAAGAACAGAGGTGCATATAGTTTCAGGCTATGCCAAGGTTAAGGATTTCTGCCAGCACAACTGCAATGGTTGTGGATAAGAACTGGTTAAATCCCTGAAAAATTGCCTATTCTCAGAAGAGTTCCCTAGAACAGTCAGTCAAAATCTCACAGATCAGCAGCATGGAGTACAGCAGCTCCACTCTAATGTTATCCTGGGAAAGATTTTCTACTATAAACACTAACCTAGGAGGCTAAACTATAAACTGATTCATTGCATAAACTTCTGGGGAACAGTTATTAATGAAATTCCTGCCTTTCTTGTAAAATTTTAAAATTTTGGCTTCTCTTTAACTTAGTAAAATCTATTCTTCAAAAAAAAAATTGTTTAAATAATAACTGGTGAGTCAGAAATGCACAGTAAACATGACACTGAAAGATGTTCAACCAACTTTGGATTTATGAATGTTTAACTGGCCATTTTACTGCCTCCAGCCAACTCTTCTCTTGTAAATTAGGCTGCAGAATGACACAGAAGGAATAAAATGGTGAAAAGCGAGGTCAGTAGCAATGCTGAATCAGACCTCCTCATGCTAGCATCCAAGCTGGTATCATCACTGCACACTGCAGTGCCAAACTAACTCATTCAGAGCAGGAGTGTCTCAGTACCTGCAGCCTATTTCCCATCCATCAGCTGGATAATCTACCCCAGGATAATTGAGACACTACAGTACTATTTTTCCATCCAAGAGTGAGCTTGGCTTTGAATGCTGCAACAGTGACTTTGCAAGGGCTGATTTACCAACGCATCTGAAGAAGCAAATGTACCACTTTAATTTCCACAATGAACACAGTGAATGATTTATTACAGTCTTCTACACAGTTATTTCTACCACTATGAAGTCAGATGAAATCTCAAAAAATAATAAAAAAAAAAAAAAACAGATTTCAATTTAGGCAATCCTGAACTCTGAATTTCCTTCCCTAGAAAGTTTGTACGAACAGCTACGTTCAGCATTCTTAGTTACCTTACCACAAAGCCACATGAAATGCTTAACTTTGTATTTTGAGTTTACATTTTAACTGGTATGTTTTTGTTTTCGTTTAAAATTTCATGAACTATTTCCTTAGAATGTGCCTCTCACTCAGCAAATTCAGTTTAAGACATTTTAAGTTTCTGTGAAGGATTTTGTGACCTTTGGCCACAATATCCTTCTGAATTTATTTCATCCTTTGTCAACTGCAACTCCAATCTCTGCAATAAAGGGATGGGCCTCTCAGGTAAAGGGGTTCACATGGTTCTCATCTCTACAGACCAGCTCTGCAGTAGCTGGTAAAATACCAGGCAATTTTAAGATACAATAAGAAGAACAACATTAAAGTGGAAATGTGTTTTTAATAAACAGGCTCTAAATTTCCTTATATGCATCATAAGCTCTTGTATCCCCAAGAGGGCTTATTAGATTCAGATAAAATGTTTTAGAAAATTCCTATCACCTAACTACTTTAAGCTGCATTAATCATTTTAAATTCCACCCAAATCATGAGCAAAAAGTCTGCTCTCATCTAATGAATATAAATGCTTTCCCTTCCATAGCTAAATTTCTTGGGCTGAAGTTTTACAAACATTTAATGGGAGATGTTCACAGAAAATCCATTAAACAAATAAAAGGTTGTGTGTGCAAATTTCCTGTGCAATATGTGGTGTGGAAATTCATCCCCTTTATTGCTTAGCATTTTCTCTTCAAATATCAGGGTTGGATTGTAAGTATTTAAAAGTCATTCTTTTTATACTTTTGATTTTATTTAATTTTTTTACATCTGATTACTCATAATATCACTTTAAAATTATTTCTTTGCAAATCATCCCGAGCCTGCCCCAGCCAAGAAAGAAAATGAAGAAAGGCACAGAAATCACACAAGTCAGTATTGATGATCTATGGACAAATATCTTAATTCTTATAGCACACATAACATGAAATGCAGATGTTTTGTGAGATCAAATTCCCTGGTGCCTTTATTTGGTGTTATCTAAATGAACAGCACTTAATTCTGCAGTTTTGATTATGTCTTTCAAATTCTGACCAGAAACTCTCTCCTTTCTTTCATAAGTCCACAGGCACTGTTCTTTCCCATTTTATGATCTGCATGGATTTTGAGCAGCTAGCAGGTATCACATAGTGCCACGGGCATAAATCAGAGAAATATGCCTATGACTCCTTCGTATGCATTAAAATCTGTCCAGCTGTCCCAGTGTAGGATGACACTAACAACTTGATGAAAGCAGCTGGCTGAAGTAAAACCTCGATCACAAGATACCAGATTAGTTGAGGATTAATGATAAAGGCACTGGACTGGGATTTGAGAATTCTCTGCTCAGTTCCTCTTTCTGCTCCATTTGTGACCTTAAGTAAATCACTTGGTCCCAGAACCCCAAGAGGTAATTAGACACCAAATTTCCAAGGATTTCAACGTCATTTAGGCTTCCAAACTGAAGTGAATGTAAACCCTAATTAAATATGCCAGATCTGACCTGAGCCAAACCTGTCAATGCTAAGATTATCCTATCTGTTGTGGTACATATCATTATGGCTGTCTTATCTTTTTTCAAGGCTATGGCAAAGATGCGTTTCCTCAGTGCTCTTCACAGACTCCTCTCAATGAGATCAGAAATCTGAAAATCTAGTGTGCCATTCAGGCTCACAGCACAGAACAGCACACATGCAGAGTTTAATGCTCTGTGAGGCACCACAAAATATATTTCTGGAATACTATAAACAGATTCAGTTAAATGGAAAACCAAAGGAGAGGTAAACCAGCTAACCTGAAAAGAAAAACCCTGCCTTAGCAGTGTGAACAAGGTATGAAGTGTACCTTAAATGGAAAGTGCAGGAATAGAAAGAGATGCACAAAGCAGCTTCTTCCATCCTTTTCTGACCAATCAATTATGCTAAAAATCCAGACTACCTACATTCAGAGAAACTAGTGCAAGATCTTCCTCAGCATATCACCTGGCACCCTGGGAACTCTCTCTTCTCAAAAGCCTTGTCTTTGGCTCCCTTGACTGGGTAGGATATTTTAAAAGGTTCAAGAAGATTCAATGCCCAATGCAAGAAAAATGAAGTAAAAGTTCTATTTTTAAACATTTTAAGCCTTTTGCGAAAATCCCAAACAATATTCTTAAGTAAAATACAGCTTTGACTTCACAACACCTGACTTTGCACATACTTTCTGTATTAGTAATAAGAACTCCAACAGAACTCATCCATGTAATAAACTCACTGAAGCCAAAGAAATTACTGTGATGACTACTTCAGTCTACTGTCTTTTAACGAGCGACTTTCACATTCAATCGACTGTGTTTTTAGCTAGCTCTACAAAGACAAAGGTTACTGTACACGGAGTAACTTATTTGGCACAGATGTGCTAATTTGAAGTCATACTGATCTCCAGAAGATAAGGAGTGTTTGCACCCAGTTCTCTCCATCTCTGCACAGGAACAGGAGGAAGCTGCTCTGTGGCTCAGGCAGCTGGACTACGCAGAAGGTTCTCTGCAGATCTAAAGTTCTGCAGCTGGGAGGAGTTTGGCCATGGGAACAGGGCAGATATGCAGCCAAACATTTCCACATAAAGCCAGAAGAAAATGAATAAGTCCACAAGCAGCATTTGGGTTTTTTATCTGCACCGGCAAGTTCTCTTTGAAGAGCACCCTGGAGACACATACTAGCTAGGAAGCATCTACTGCCGCAAGTGTCTCCAGGGGCAGGAAGAACCAGAACTTCTGTGGTCACAGTGAGGGTACAGGGATACTTACTGACCTTGCTGGATGTTGGGACCTACACAAACCTCAGGGAAGCAGAAAAGTGTAAAGGCTATATCCCTAGCATGTTATACAGAAGACAGAAAAAAATATATATTTTCCTAAGTTGCAGAAATTCAGTACATATGCTAATGAGAACCACCATGTGTAATTTCTCAGCCTTACCATATATAAATTCCCCAAAAGCATAGAAAGTCGGTGACACATGAATTTAGACATAGATTTCCATCATCAAATATTACCAAGTCAGAGCATTTTTCATACAAACCTCATTTCATTAGGTATTTGTGAACTTGTTCGAGGTTTGGAGTTAACACCCAGCAATAGGGCAAATGCTCATGCAAGTCTTCACATAACTACCCTCCACCACAAAACTTTCAGGCTTCCACACAACTCTTTTCAATCTTCCTTTCTATGTCCAAGAACCAGACCTGGCATCCCGTCCTTCCCATTTCAGAACTTTTCTGTAAACTAAATTAATCTGCTCTCCCTTCTCCAGAGACCACTCTGTCAGTCCTTTTGTTTGAGCTCTCTGCATACATTCCCATAGTAAAGCCTCATTCATACAGTCCACTCCTTGTACATGTCTTAATAATGCTTAAAAATACATAAAATTCTCTCACCTTATTCCTATTTTCCATCATCAAGATTCTTCTGTTCTTTAAATTTTATGTACTTTGAGGTTTAGAATACAGTGTAAAATGAAGTGTTTCACAGATCCAGACAGAGTTGGAAGGGTAGAGAAGCAGACACTTATCTAGATAGTTGTTTGGGGCTTTTTAATAACGTTGATTCAAGCTTTGAGTAAGTGGTCTGGAAGGGTTTTCATAACTATTCAGGAAGATGCATATGATATTTCAGTTTTTCCTAGCACACCCACTCAATATTTCTTTGTACTTGCTTAAAATTTGGATTCATCATTGTTTTTAATGGGTGCACAAAGAAAGACATAACTGCCATAGGAAAGGTGTTCAAGAGAACAGAGAAACCAAATATAATGAAGTATGAGACTCAGCCATGTTAAGTAGATATGATTTCAGTGGAGATAAAAGAAATCTTGCAGTGTAATTCCACACAAATTGAAATTTCCTATTTTCCTACAGTTCTTAACTACAGAAAAAGAAGAGAAATATTTCTATGGCTTTTGCTCCCATAAACATGTTATATTCACATTCTGCAGAAGTTTTACAATCCCTACAGCTCCACATATTGTAGAAGGAATTGCTGCTTTTTTTTTTTTTTTTTTTTGTCTCTTTCAGGACAGTCACAGTATTTCAGAGGCTTACATAGCTGGAGCCCAGCAAGATTTTGAGTATTACAGCTTCTAACAGCTTCCTCAAATACTTCCTTTATATTTTAAATACATACATAGATAAAAAAGGAGTACAAAGTTAAAAATCCATTTTTAAATTCTTTCTCCCAGGAATATAAGCTAGAGTGATAAAGAACGAGGCATTTATCTTCATTTGGGGGAAATGACAAAACTCAACTCAGTCTACTTTGCTTTGCCACTTGTGAATTGTGTCAGCACCCCAAATGTATGAAAATCAACACTGCTATTGTACTTAGCACCCCCTTTCTTCCTCTCTTTCCTTGTATATATATTTATCTTTTCATCTTCTAAAAGGCACAAACAACCTGTCAGACACACTCAAACATATGCAAAATTCCAACTAGACAGACAAAAATAATCTTTGTTCTTTTCCCCATGTGCTCTGTGGGAGTTTTGTCTTGTTTGTATGATTGATCAGTTTGCATTTTACTTCAGCAAAATCATTTTTCAAACATGTATATGCACTTTGAAAGCAGAAGAAAAATATTTGAGGCAGATCTTTTACTGGACAAAGCACAGGCAATACAGAGAAAAAGAACCACAATGTTTAACAAGATGGTAAAATGTCCCAACAAGTAACATTAGAATGCTTCTGAGAAACAACGGGAAAACAACTGTTTTCCCAGTACTCTAGTATTCAGGGTTGTATGCTAACATAAATTTCCTAGGGCAAGGGGGTGGGGAAAAGCACAAGAATAGCCATTCTATTTTCTCTGACAAATGAAGTCTTTTTGGGATCGAGTGGCAAATGAAACATCAGAAAATTGGCAGAATAAGTTAAAGCCAGCGATGATTGCATCAGTGACCTTCAAAACCAGGTTGCAATTCTTTTGATCATTTTTTGGTATGCTGCAATAATAGAAGCATCTCAGTACTTCCCATGTGTTTCAGTCTATGTTTTCTCTTTCCGTGTGACCTTAAAAATATACCCTCTATGCATTCTTATTTTGCAATCAGAGTATAGTAATGCATTCTTTTGTCAGCAATGAAGCTGAAAGACAGTCATGCCGTCTTTCAGTTCTGCTATTTGGAAGACAGTCTTCTTTTTACTGTTGGCATTAGTTAAGATTGTTTCTTATAACTTAGCCCTTAGCTTCCTTTATTTCTTAAGACACTAAGTTTTAACTGGCATTCCTTGTACATCTCAAACTTCCATGTCAATGGAAATGAACAGGAGACTGAGACACACACAGAATGCAGAATTAAATTCATTGTCCATTAATTACTTCTAATCCATAGCAATTCTTCAGAGTTCTTTACCACAAACGTTCTGTACAGACTACGCCTTTCCTTAGCAGAACTTAAATTTGCAAAACACGTCTAAAACAATGGCTTGTATTTTCTTCATTTTAGTTACAGTAATATTTGTTGAATTACACGAAACCACAAAATTTATAGTCAGAGGTTTAAAAATCATGAAAGTGAAAGATATCACTACAACAGTGAAAACATTTTTGTACATATTTCCAAAGCTTAAATTATGCTCCATCCACAGCATAACATTTTTCTCCTGTGAGATGCATGTGTTCTGCTAATCATAGTCGTCACTGCGTGTTACTTCACTGCCGAATGATGGGGCAAAGGATCTTTCATTCCCAAAATAGCTATGATTTTATAAGTGCACTCATCAGCTATTTTAGACAGTGTAATTTAAATGAAGTCAATCACTGAAAAAGTATTAAGAAACAAATTTGAAAAAGCAGTGTGTAGTAACAATGCAGTAAGCTCTCTCAGTCTTCTGCCTTAACAGTACTCTTTGCTTTTGCAATGTGTAACTCTCCCATTTTTCTAGACAAGAATTTTTAGAATCCTCTACAAATAACTCACACTATCAGTAGTAATCAACACAGCAGGAGTCACCAGCTTTAACATTCCTATCTTTTTTTTCTGAATAATTCCAGTGTTTACCTAGAAGTTTAGAGGAAAATCCTGTAATCTTTAGAAAAAAGTAGGTTTCTTTTTAAGTACGATTTCCAGATACCCATTTCTTCCTCTCTGACACCCTGAGTGACCTTAGGCATTTCAGTTGACCCCTGTAAACCTCAGTTAGCCCAGCTAGAACACAGAGTGCCTTTGAAAGGCAGCTGTTGTATCAGTGCTGTTTTCTTAGATAAATGCATTTAAAATTAAATGAGAGCTATGGCTGTTCAACGACCTTTCAGTAGCCTTAATGTCATGGGCCTGTCTATCTGGACTTGCTAATGCAATTTGAAAAAGGGAAAAACAAATCAAATTGCGACAGCTCGCATACAGAGTAGGGACTGCATTTTTGTTCATACTATACACTTTGGCAGTATCACACCTTTTCTCTTGGTCTGTTTCAACGTCATTCATTTATAATATATTAACATCTTATATTCATGTAGCTTTTCATTTTAAATTCTCTATTTATGCTGGATCTTTAATGCTGAAACATCTCAAAATACATCCAAATTTAAACTCGTACACAGACAATACACACTAGACCAAAATCTATAACAACACGATGAATATAGTCAAAAAAGCAAACTGACAGAAAGATAAGAAACAATGTTGGAGATGTGCAAAAAGAAATAGAGGTTTATGTAATGAGGATGCAGTGTCCTGTAATATCCCCAGGCCCTGCCATCTGAGCATGGGTGTTTGCACTTGTCAGGTACCGATTCCACAGGCTGTGCTGAACACCTGTGAACTACAAGCCGAGTGAGCAGAGCAGGGTTTGCTGGCTTGGATGACTGACAACCCCAGAGCCAGGGATAACTCTGGCAGTAGCTGAAGCAGTCCCTGAAGTGGGCAGGAGTAGGTGTTCATCAGCTCCTCCGTCAGTGACTCAGCAAGAACACACACAAATACATACTTCAGTACGGTTCCAGTGTAATCTCTTCTGGATTTTAAATCCTTTCAACCACTGCCTGCTCTTTTCATCATTTTATTCCCCCCACTTTTTCCTTTTAAGGCAAGAAAGTACAAAGTTCACCCTTTTTTTTTAGCCTAGCAAATCAGGAATTTTTTTTATTCATCTAGTATGTAAAATCAGTTACTAAACAGTTATTTCCTAACTGCTTTTAGTGCATCTCTCCAGGAAGTAGTCTTAAGCCAGGTCAAATTCTGCTTACTCTTATATCCTGTTACTCAAGTGCAACTACTTGTAAGGCAAAAATACAGCACTATTTAACACAGTAAAATCATTCCGAGTTTTTTTCTCATTACCAGAGCTCTGACAAGTATGACAAAAAACAGAAAGGAAGGAGTAAACACAAGTTTACAAATTCCCACATACAAAACTAAATCCCTTATGACTCCATTGTTCCTAAGCCCTTACAAAAGTTCTTTGCAGCGTAGGGTGTTACTATGAATGTGCTGATATGTTAGCTTTAGAGGACACAGCGCTGCTAACTGCATAGCTTCTATTTAACAATGCACTGCACCAATAAATTCCAAGAGAAGGTGAGAAAGAAGTTGTTTTGGTACTTGACTGACTTGATCCTCATCCCCATGCAACACTGTTTATCAGAAGCAACTGACTGCAGCTGAGTGATGTGGCAGAAAGTGTATCTCTGCGTATTCAATAAACTATTGTATAGGGAGGGAGGAAAGCTGAACAGATCAACAGTGCCTGACACCTTCCCAGCTGGCTACTGCCCACTTCCTTCAGGAGGAGAGCATCTGCTCCGGCTTTGGAGGCAGCTTCCTTCTCCACTAGCCCTCTGGATCTCCCAGTTCATAACGCAGTCATCTCTTAAAGCAAATTAAAACCAAAAAGGTTTATTTTCTTTTTCTTACTAATAGTCATGCGTACGCTCATTATTGCAAACAAAACAATTCTCTGACTTTCTGGGCTATGTTTAACCACACAAATCCTTAGCTAGAATGAAAAAGAAAACTTGGGAAGGCTTACATAATGAGGACAAAAGGTCACCGCCCAAGCACATGTTAAGAATCCAAAGTTCAGCTAAATCTTCAATATATTAATATAGAGCACAGTATTTTAATACATAATTATCCTTACAGTATAATACTAGTATATTGGAAAATACACTATTGGGAATAACAAAAGAGCATAGTACATCCTCAACTACAGCTCTGATTTTCCTCATGAACAAAAAGACTGTCATTTTCAACGTTTGCTGACCTCCTAACATATAGTATTGCCATAAATGGACAACAAAAATGACAATTTGTTAATACAGAGGGATAATAAGTAGGAGTTTTAATGTTATAATATTACTATAAATCATGATTATTCCAGCTTTAGTACATACTCTTCATTATCTTCTGTTGGCTTGAATACCGTGTGTAATATTGAAGTTGTATGGCTTTTCTAATAAATAAAACTCAAGTACTGTTTAAGCATTGCAGCCTTGCAAAAATTAGGCAGTTTTATCACCTGAAAACATTTTGCATCATTCTCTGGAGATCAGTAACTGGATTCCCTTTAATATTCTCAGGGCCTCCATTTTATATTCAGATACCCAAGTTGATATCTGAAGAAAGTCCAACTGTTCACGCACCAGACAAAAGCATCTTAACTTGCAAAAATGTTCTCAAAGACCATACTAAAAGCCTTGTTAAATTTGGTGTATATAACCACTTTCTCCATCATTCAGAAACCCCTTTATCTTACCATAGAAAGCAACCAGTTTCATTAAGCATCCAAACACTTCCCCCTTAGCATGCCCAGAAATATCATCCAAAAAAACCTGCTCCATGCTTTTCCAAGGGTCCAAAGAGAAGTCAGCTGTTCTGTGCTTCCCAGCATAGATCTCTTGGCCATTTTTGAAGACAGACAAATGTTGTACCTCTCCCCATTTCCATGATCTTTCAAAGGTGACAAACAGCAGCTTTTATAGGCCATCAGCACACTCTCCAAGCATCTTGGATACTGCTCATGGCCCTGAATGGGTTGAGTTACTTCAAGTAATCCTCCCATCTCAATTTTCATCCTCTCCTGGCAGTTCTCCTTGAACTCTGCCTTTAAGCAGGTCCTGGAAGCTTTAGACACCTTGTCAGAGAAGACTGTAGTAAAGAATGCAATGATTGATAACGAGATTATTGACCGCAGAGCTAAATCCAGTCCTGCATTGAGAGAGCTGTCATATCAGCAATACAATTATCACAGTCTAAGAGTGGGCATTGAGCTTAATGCATTTGTCATGCACAAAACATTTTTTTTAATGCTGTCCGTGTCTCACAACCTTATCATTTCCTCACACCAGAGGAATCAATCAATTTCATAAGCAATGTCTTCCAGGTTGTTTTTGAGATTAAATGGTAGGATATCATTCCCAACACCTTAATCCTCACGTGCTCATACACATTCAGCTGCAACGATTTTGACACTCAGGTCATAAGGTTGATTTGAGAATAACCAAAGCCATTCATAAGGTTAATTTGATAACATCTAAACCTGTAATCTGTAATCAGATGAAGTAAGGACCTCCGGCTGCACAGGTGGTACAGAGATACCCATGCTACCCATAACAGCTGGAGAACAAATATCAACAACATCGTTGTAGTAAACGTGTAATGTGTACACAAACCTTTTGAAACAAGGCACAAACACCTCCTGTGAGAAACGGAAGCAGATAAAATAAAAAATACAACAGTCTGCTGTGATCTACATTATTTAATGTCTCTCATACTATCGTGCCTATGATTTTGTATTAATCTAATTTCCTACAATAGGTTCATAATCTGATTGTTGATTTCTTAGACATGAATATAGACCTGACATACCATGACCATCAGAGGTTTCTGATTTGGAATTGTATATTCACCTGTACTGTAGTTTTATCCCTCATAACTGCAATCTGTCAAAACCAAAATACGTATGCATATCTGCAATGCAAACAATGCTAGTGCATAACTGCCTCCGTCTTCTGTTAGACCTGCAGGTAAATCTGGACAGCTGATCACCCTAAACAGCTCTTACAATACAGAAGCTTACACTCTTCCAGACACACATGAAAATAACTGAAAGGATCTAATTAGAAAATTTGATTGAACATACAGGCACAGCAGTAATGAATTATTGTTCCTCTATATCTAGAAGAAGTTACAGTTTCATATATTTTAAAGATAACTGGTGTCTAGCTCTTCCCAACCTAGAAATGTCACTTACCCCCCTGCAGTAGCAGCGCTTGGTGTTCCCACTCCTCTTACCAATCTAGATAATATATTCTTTCTTCAATACCTTCTGCATTTCCTACCATCAAATCCCATACTCAAGCTGTTCCCAGAAGAGCCCTACAATGTTCCCACTTTCTCCCTAGAACCCTACTGTATTTGCTTGTTAATAATTTCTTCTGTACATTCCATGTAATACATTGGTTTTGTACTCTTCATTATATTCTACTGGGCTGCTTGCCCCACTTTCTGTGTCTTATTCTGATGTTGCCATGGTACCATAGTAACTATCAGAAGTAAAGACTCTACAAGAGCAGATCCCCTTTTACTGCACTACCCTTTTACTAGGAAGGAAACGGTTCACCTCAATAGTGAGTATTTCTCCTAATAAGCTTATTTAAAATGCTCAATTTATGCTTGTAGACCCAACTCCTTTAAGCCAATGGCAATTTTGCACACCGAGAACCATATATTTTTCTTTTTTCTTCTTTGTCACTGAAGTATTACCTAAAACCACAAAAAGCTTTCTAAAATGTTTGCCCACTCAGGCTTTTGGTTTTTTCTTATTTGAAGTCTCCCACTGGCTGAGACATTTCCCAGCAAGCTAAAAGTTATTTCACAAAGAAGTCTTTACAACAGTAACCTTTGGTAGATACCACTCCTTTTCGTAGAAGGGGCTCAGAGGGAGGGGGACACCACAAAAAAAGCAGACTTGAACATCAGATAAGCAACGTAGTTATAGGAAATACTGAATCCTAATTACCACACTCTTGTTTCTTGCTAGACTCTCATCAAGACTAGAACAAACATTATCTATTTTGAGCTTCAATGAGACAAGTTTATTGAAAATGTGCATTTTTGCAAGATAGTAGCAAATGTCTTAGGAGATTAATGGGTATCTGAAAACTTTCATAAAATAATGTCGAAAGTCAGCGCTGCCCACTGCCATCACAGAATCTTTCTGCAAAGAAATGACATTCGATTCAAAACAGGGAATAAACCATCGAACCAAATAATGTTTGAGCAAAGCAGAAAGTCCAGCTCCGTGTACACAGATAGTTAATGAATTTAGTCTTTAACATTCTTCACAAAGAAGTGGCAGACTTTTTAAAACAGCACACATATGCATACATACAAAGAAGCGCACCCAAATACACCCTGCGGGATGCAGCAACCATGCAACTCAGCTAGGCTCCAGGAAGAAGAGTTATATTTCTTCAAGAGATCAGAATTTGGGGACCATGCTGCATTCACCCATACAGCAGCATTTTTCCTGCCAAGGTCTGTTGAAATGAGTCTCACTACTACTCAAAAATGAGCCATAATTGTTCCAGCAGTGAAAAAGAGAAGCATCTCTCAATCTTACACAGCTGTGGTGAAACTGCTCTAAGTCACTTTTACACTAGCCAAGCGGCAGCTAAAAGTCTGCTAGTTTCATTACTAAAAGCAGTGTGCTGGAAGCAAGAGAACAGATAAGCTTGGGAGGGTCTTCAAGATTATTCACAGGCTTTCTACTCGATTTCAGTAGAACTTTTAACATTAAAAAGCTTGCAAACTGAGATTATCAACAGTACATCAGCTCGTATCAACTATAATCCTTCTGCAGGTTTCCAGTTATATGTAGTGGGCATTAGCAAAGCATAAAGTGCTTAAAGACTGTAGGAATGCGGAAAATGCAGATATTTCACGCACAATTCAGAATTTAACTGTTGCTTATGGTAATTTTATTGTGTAATATACCCTGTTTAATTCTTGAAGGGTATCATCTGTATTATTTTCTCATCACAAAACTCAATTGTGTATCCATTAAAAAAAAAGAATTGCATGATTTTTACAACAACAGGACACTACATCATTGAGAATGCAATTACCAGTGCAAAGTTTTTGATATGCCAAGTAATACTTAAAACAGAACTTGACCATTTTTCATGTACATAGCCATTGGTTTTGTAACTATCCATTTTTCTGCAACTCAGGAGATGTTTACAGGTTCAAGAAAAACTCCTTTAAACTTGATGTTTGTGAAGAAAGACACACATATACGAGACATTCTACCACAACACTGAAAAGTTTGTGACAGTAATGCTTCCATTACATGCAAAATAAAATTGTACTTTTGTAAATCTTTATGAAATTAAAGAACATTTTTCATTTGAAAAACATTAAAACTCTCCTTTCTCTAACAATATTGAGAAAAATTTTAGGTCTCAATTTCCATACCTACTTTAAGTCAATTTAGTAAGTGGGCATGTAACATTAATGTCAGTTTATTTCTTCCTCTTTACTACCATTTTTCTTCCTTAAGCTTGCCAGATGCATTCTGACAGCTGGGAAGCCACCGAGATTTACCAGACTCAATCTCTTGTACGGAGGTTCATCTGTTATTGCCAAAATGAAAAATATACTGTAATTATTTAGATATGTCATTAAAAAAAGAAATTCCTAATTTCACTTTTAGACCCAAATCTTCAGTTTCGCTGTTCTGATAATAGGCTGTATTTCTGTTCAGTTGTCTGTCTTTACTGTTAACTACACAGAGAATGGTTCTTCCCTTCTTTCTTGTTTAGAGATATTCTATTGTAAGCACCGCAAAAGCAACAACTTTTATATTGCAGCACCTATTTGGGGAATTTTACACTCACTGAGGTGTCAGCTAAAACATCCATTGATTTCAGCAAGATGTAGATTGAGCTCTGTTGATGTGAAATGTCATAGCAGACACAGCCCACGTGACCATTTGCAGTTTTTACGTGAAATCATCCCCTTTTTATTTGACTAATAAGCAAGCTAATTATCATGACTATTCATGTCCTAGACTTTCAGACAAAAAGTACACAGTTTAGTCACTGATGTAGCAGAGCACTTAAGCAACGCGTTGTGTATGACCTCAAAGAAATGAATAATCTTCCTAAAGTCCTTAGCAGTAGTTTTTAACATATACGTTTTGCTGCACAGAAGTCCAGACTATGATGAAAGCAACCTACATACACATCAGTGTAAAGCTTAACAGCTGGAGACAAATTACTTATGAAAAAAGATTAAAGCTATGGGCATCTATCTCATTGTCCTTGTAGGATTCTTCTGTACATCTCCCTCTGCAGTGTTTCATCAAATCCTCTACACAGTGAGACATTTACCACTTCCCTTGCAAAACTATTCAGGCTAATACATGTTATTGCTGAGGATTTTTACTTCAAGTACTTACAATATGAAAGAAATCCAGCATGGCATTTTTGGGGGTTGTGTCATTAAATTGGTTTGTTAATATATTATTTCAGAGTCACAGGCATGACTGAGGAAATTCTTAGTATCTCTGACTAAGGTTAATTACCCTCATAAAGCTCACCTATAGATACTGCAAGCTGTTCTTTGCATTTTGCACTCAGATGAAGGACATAGTAGTTGTTCTTTTATGGATAACTAGTTGGAAAAAAAAATCAAACAGATGATATCCCTCTTGATTTCAGAAAGAATTTGGCTATCCATCATAGGTATGGATCGTATAGAATAAATATGCAATTTCACAAAGGCAGGTGTTCTGGTTTGCATCATAATTCTGTTCAGACTGAATATTCGTTAAAATATTTTCTTATTTCTCCTAAAGCTTCTCCTATTATTACAAATCTCTTTTTACTTTCTGCTCTTTCTCCTCTCTTAGTTTCCATTGGTTTTCATCACAGATGCTAACAGTTCTCCCCATTTCATTATGGAGGACAGTAAGAATCCTCAGTCTTCTAATCTGTTTCAGTAGGACAGATGATAACCACAAGCCCTGCTGAGAAACTGTCTTCTATCAGCTTGAGCTTTGCTACTTATGACCACAGGATTTGAGAACTGTCACTTTGACAATTGCAAAAGACTGTCTCAGTTTATTATCTTAGGCCAAGATACACGACAGCTTCTAAGACTAGTATCAGTTCTGTTTGGCCTGTATGATTAAGCCTACAATTTCCCCGTATTTTCTGAGGACACCAGGAAAGAAGCACAACAGTATCTTCAGTAGTTGGTGCAGCTGAAAAGAAGCTGCAAGCATATCAACAACAGGTATGGAACTAGAGAAGAGAGTACAGTCGTCTAGCTGTTCAGTGAAGGAAGTGAACTGAGTTTGTTTATACGCTATCAGCATTTTCCTGAAGCAGCATCCCATCCAGAAGCATTCTCTAAAATAAAAGTGTCTTCCCATTTTTTGCTGTGTTTTACTTTACCTAAAATCCCATCTCTATCTGCCTTTAGATTGGCCTCAGTCAGCTGATTTTCACATGGGTGCTGACCTCATCTAGGCAGGGGATATTTGGGATACAGTTATTTGGATTAGAAGCAAGTAGGATACAGAACTGATGGCTATCTGTACATTGCTGGCATTTAAAATGAGAAGCCTATATCCAGCAAAACACTTACATTTGTGCTCAACACTGACTTCAGTGAACTGCTCCTATTTCAAGATTAAGCAAGTACTTCACCAGATTGAGACCACAATATCCTGTAGTATAATGAAGTACAGGTAAGTAGCCTAAATTAGTGATGTAAATCTAAAATAACTCCAGCTAAATCCAAAGGTTTCTCCAGATTTACACTGACATGAAAACAAGGACTGTCCTATTGTATTCACAATCCACACAGCTACTATACTTGATTCTTTACATCGTAAGTTCATTCTTTGCTTTCTCAACGAAAATATCTATATAATTATCCTGCGCATGAGTTACATCGGTTCAGAAAGTCAACTAACAAGGGACTCAGTAGGCCTAAGAAGCATGCAAAGACTGTTTTAATCAGCTTAATATTTAAAAGAAACTATTTTGTTTTATAAAAAGTGTCTACCACAAGTGTAATAAAGTTCTTAGTATACAAGCAAATTACTAGTATTTTGTCCTTGCAATTGATGGGCTGTGATAACTGGAAATTAAAAAGTCATAGAAAAGCTGTGTAGTAATAATAAAAATGTCATTTTAAAGCAAACACATGAATTTCCTTTTTTGTGTGTGTAAATTAGAATTAGATGGGAGAAAGAAGGAAAAGAGTAAGCAAAGAACTTTTACATCAAACCAAAGACACTAGACCCAGTACAAAAACGGTCACTCCTGTTACCAGCTGTGGTGTTACCACAATTAGTAGAGCCATATCAATCTACTTCACGAGCATTTTTGAGGGGATTTTTTAGGAATATGAGCATACATTTGAGTATTTCAGTATATATTCGGAATACAAGTAGATACATGTATAAATACAAGTATAATATTGCCTAAATGTATTCAAGCTCTAAACAATATTACCTTAAAGTTATTTCTTCTTCATTGCTAGCATTCATACAAGTAGCATATCTTGCTGCTGTCTTTGGATGTAGATAGATGGGTTTTACGAAACATTTGCTCTTGTATCAAGGACTTACTACCTCCACTAACCTTATTAACAGTGAGTGTTTGGAGGAACACACATTTAATTAGCATTGTAAATAGTTACCAACTACATTTTTGCTCTAGGATGCTGAGAAAAGTTGATTTGGAACAAATTCCAATCCAGGAATATTTTTCTTTTTATCTGCAGTTCAGAAATACAGATGGAAGAATGGTCCTCACTTAGAAATGAATGGCAACCTTTTTATAAATTATTTGTCAGGTCATTTCACTGAGTGTTTTGCAGGTATTTCATTTCATTCCTTGACAACTGACCCAAAATTTTGAGCTGGGTTACTTGGGATGTAAGCATTGTCTTTGTTGTCCTTGGGTAAAAAAATGAACTTACTTCTCTAGCCTGAAATTCTTCCCCATGAACAAGTGAAGACTCCCTCCGAGCTTTCACCCTTTTTCTTTACAATGGCATTTTGGCCTTATTACTTGTTAGGATCAGAAGCATAACATCCATATCCTTATAAATTAGAAAATGTTTAATAAGAATGAGCTTGAACAAATTTTTATTATAATGAAAGGATTAAGGTGCACGATAGCATTAATATTAAGGAAAAATTAAACAAAATTGCTTTTTATCTGCTGCAAACTATGTTAAATATTTAATATGCCACATTACAGGGGCACCATTTCAACAAAGGGTACGACAACCTTTGTGTTATGAACCTTCATTTCAGTGGTTCAAACTTAGTTGGAAAACTTCTGAAAGCTAGGTTTTCTAGGCAGTTAGAGCTGGGACAAGCTTCCAAACCTCCATGGAAGCTCTATAGCAGAAAGTCGCACAAACAGGGAGTCTAAAGAGGCCATCCCTTGTGAGCTCTACTGAACCAGCACATGATTTATTTAGAAGAGCTCACTGAGTTTAATAATTCTGGAGCTTATGGGAAGTCTTTTTGTTGCTTTGTTTGGAGTGCCTGGGTATATTTTTAGACAGCTTTAAAACACACCAAACAAAGTCATGCAAGTATTCTAAAGGGATTATTTTCAGTAATCTAGAGCAGATAACTTCTATATAAGCATTGTGAGAGGTAAATTCTAGCTCTCGCATTAGAGTAAATATTCCTTTATAACTAAAAATGTGTGATAAATCCTGCTACAGGTAGCAATATGCTTCTGGAATACTGCAAACAACTTTCAGTCTTTCTCTAGGAGCTTAAAAAATAAATCTCTGAAAAAAAAAAATCAAAATAAGTAAATAGCTAAACCCAATGTGGACCTGCTTACAGCCAAGCTATGTATTGGATCAAATTTTAAGGTAATAGTGAAACAGTATAATGTAGTAAATGTGGTAGAAGATTTTTGTTGCTTTCAGATCACTGAACTGAGAAGAAAACAGAATGAAAAAATTCTGAGTTAGTTCCAGAGCTGATCCTTACAATGACCTTGGAAAAATCTATTATCCTTTGCCTTTATCTCTCCTCCTGTAAAATGTGATAATAAACACTAGTTAAGCAGTATATTTCTATCTTGGGATGAGACTCTAAGCTGAAGACAACAAAACATTATAACCGCCTTTGCTGAGCTGACTGACTTCCTGAAATTAGCCCTTTACTTTATGTGCCGCAAAAACTCAAACAGAATTACCCTAACTCTTCAAAACCTGTGAAGGTCTCATTAGTTCCTTTTAAACACTCCTTCTACCTCAGCTGACTTACATTTTATCTGCCCAAGGCAAGTGCTTTCACCTGTATACATGTCACAGGCAACTATTGCCATTTGACCTGGGACCACTTTCAGAGGTTCAGTCCTGTTGTACAGTCAAACTGTGGTACCACCACCTGAAGCAGCAGTCATTGGATTTTTTTCTTTATTTCTTATAGAAGTTTTCTTCACTGAATAAAATCAGTTTCCTCCTTTGCAATTAAAGACTTCACAATTAGCTAATTATTACCGTGCAACCGAATATATCAGTCCTGAGCCCTGCTGAATTTTCATGTCTGTAATAGACTGTACGTATTTCCAAGGCACTGCTTTCTTAAGTTCTTATCTCAGATTCAATAAAATACTACATGAAACAGCAGGAGGAGCATAGAAGCCAAACAATGTCAAAGATGCAGCAGTTGTTACTAGTTTCCAGATTTTCTGGCCTACCTAACCACATTTAGATAGGCCACAAAAACTTGAGACAATTCTATTTCAGCATTTGCCAGTTTTCTATATTGAAAAATATATTATTACATATATTTACAGGCTGCCCAGGGAGGTGGTCGAGTCGCCTTCCCTGGAGGTGTTTAAGGAACGGGTGGATGAAGTACTTAGGGACATGGTTTAGGGAGTGTTAGGAACGGTTGGACTCGATGATCCAATGGGTCCTTTCCAACCTTGTGATTCTGTGATTCTGTGATAAAAAAAAAAATACTAATTGACTGTCATTTCAAAAAGCTGTTTAGTTCGACACCAAGATGGAAGATATCCAGCACAGTCTCTTGCAGAAAACAGAAGTAAAAAATAAGTTGTTGAATAGTTTAGAGGTTTGAGTTTCATTTGTTACTAGTACAGTAAAAAGATACTATATTTTAATATAATTAGCTGAAGTATTTTTTAAACATTAAGCTTGACTTCAGTACCTGTATTATGGTACTAAGTGCCAGAGGGTTTTGTGACAGTTGTGACAGGTTTGGGTTACACAAACACACAAAACAAAAACATTTTGATACCAACATAACAGCGGAGTACAAAAGTACAAATCAAAATATCAAATATTTTTACTTAAAGGTGACTCTTCAGAAAGATATTCCAATAGTTTCTATTGAGACATTAGTGACCATTAACCTCCCATACCTGTGGCACATGTTATCAGGCAGGATGTATTAAGTGATACTTGTAAATGTTGTATGTGAATATATGCACCAGTAGCTCCGCTTCAGTTAGCGGAAGGCTTTCCAAACCTTAATCCACATTTTTTGTGTCTTCAAGAGAAATGGCTTTTATTAATTACATGTTAAGTTAATGCTATAAACAGCCTTCATTTATTAGTACAATATTCTCTCAGTGGATGTATATCATTTCACTGCAGCATACTTTAAAGAGCTAAAACCTTAAAAAAGAAATTCTAATAATAAGTTTGGGTTTTGAAACAAAAAGTAAAAACCTTCATTTTCAACTGTAAACATTCAGGTATTGAAATGCTAGGACAACACATATTTGGAGCTTTACAAGTATAAAATCCCTCCCTCAAGAAAGGCAAACTAAAAGCAAAAATACAAAAACTAAGCCCTTCGAAACACATCCATGCAATTTCCATAGCCACCATTCTCCTTCCCACACGGACAATGCTGCTTCGAGTGTCTTGAAGGTTTGGTAGAGAATGGCTTTCTTTACCTGCAAAATTTCAGGGGAAGCCACACAGTGGCAGTACTGTGAATGTAAATGCTATGCTCTATTGTGCAGCAAGAGTCTTTTAAGAACTAAAATACCATTTCCCGTGTCTGGTTATGGCTCACTGTTACTTTATATAGGAGATGGATTCTATATCTTTAGGTGCAGAAGACAAAAGCATGCAATTTATTTCCTTCTGCAATTTTTAGTATCCAGAGGCCTCAGACAGAGTTAATCACACATTTCACTTCGCACTATTTTCTCTCAAATTTTAGACACTTTTATTTCCTCTATTCAGATTTGGTTTTGAAGCCCAGTCTAACGGCATAAAATTGGAGTTCTTTACCAAAATAAAAGGAAAAGAAAACAAACCAAAGAAGCATCTCCTACACAAACACATATGAAGTCATATACCCAAGACATTTATGATTCATCTAGGTTACTGGTTTCTATACTTTCATAGTACACAGACACAAGCTGATGAGTATTAGAAATGACAAATCCAGAATGCTCTGTTCATTTTCACTCCACTGTGAAACTCTTGCCAAAGAATACAGCTACACAGATTACAGATGTTGACTTCGGATGTATTCATACCTCACTGCAGGATGGAGGGGGTGGGGAGTATTTCAGAGTGAGCCCAAAAGAAGAACTCTCAGTAGATCCCACAGTTACAAATTTACTGAAGGGTATCACACATATCCAATAATGTGGTTTGGAAAATTCTCATAGAATGAAGAGTACTTTTTACAACAGCACCTGAAAAAGGCTGAATAACTGAAGTCTCCAAACAAAAAGCTGACACAAACTCAATTTCCTTCCTCAATCTCAATAGCAATTTCCAGCTTCAGAAGTTACTAATTTTGCTATTTGAAATAATTTCAATGCAAAGCTAGCTACCCAGCACAATACACTAATAAATTTACAACTAACTCCTACTAAAATTCTAATTCTTAAACTGCTACAAGGCCACTTGCTTTTCATTACTATGCTTCTCGTGACACAGTTCCCTCAGCCACGCTGTTTGCGGGCAGATGGCACCCGACTTAACACACACAACCCATGTACACACCTGCGGGAACCTCCAAAGGGACAGGGCACACGGGCAAATCCTGGGCCCTCTCATCACCAACACCTACTATTTCCACTCCAGGCTTGGAAATATTGAGGAGGGATAGCTGTGCAAGAGCACAGAATGGGAAATGTGAAAGAATATGGCCACAAAATTGTGCAAAGTAGAGCCTGAGCAGCACAAGAGAAAAACAGCAGCACCCGAGGGAAGGTGATCTCTGGGGAGAGGGTGGCAGCCTCCCCCAGCAACCAGAACCCCTCAGCCTGGGGCTACACTGAGCATCTAACTTCAAACAAAGCAGTTCAACCAAATTAAACGCATTATGGCTTACTGTCAGCATTTTCATGTATATCCATACACAGCTCATTGTTAAAAGATAAAATCACTTAAATAGCTCACATATTAGTTTGGAAGCTGGGAAAAAAAAAAAACCTTACCAGCCAGTACAAACAGAGCTCCCCTCCTAGAACCTCTGGTCTGTTGTAGGTGAGGAGATCAGATACAAGTGCCTTTTGTTTCAACTACCTGCACACCTGTAGCAAATATTATGCCCTGAGGATGGACACCTGCACCACCCAGTTCCCTTGCCCAGCACAGCTCTTCCTCTCCGCAGCAACATTCTTGTTTTCCAGAGGTACAGAACCGTCAGTAAAGCTGCCAGCTTTCCACTGAGAGACTGGATTTTCACCTTTCCATTACCCAAAGCATCTGACAGCCAGTTATCCTTGTGCTGCCTGAGCAGTACTAGACAGAAAGATTGGAATTAGTATTTGCTGC